>NC_138373.1:98183637-98213603 GCF_054177405.1 Leptonychotes weddellii
TAAGAAAAGAGAATTAAATGAACCTTGAAAATTTTGTTATTATACTCTGAGTTGTATTCAAAGAATCCAACTTTCTCCCAGAGACAAAAGAGAAAGAAATTTAAACACTATGAAGGATGTTACTTTTGATACAAAACAGAATCCATTTTCCTGGTAATATTGTAATTTAAAACTCTTTTAAAAATTAGAAAACATAATAGAAAAATAAAGATCCCACCTGACTAGCAGCACAATCTATAAGGTCCATAGGAATAGATCTAACAAAATGTGTGTGTGCCCTTTATGAAGATAATTATAAAATAGACAAAAGAGGATATGGAAAAAAATGGAGAAGTAAGCCATATCCCTGGATAGAAGAACTAACCACAATAAAAACGTTAATGTATATTAACCTATAAATGTGATATGATTTCAACACAAATACCAATGGAATTTTTTTCATAGAACTTACCAAATTAATTGTAAGTTTATATCGAAGAATGAAGTTTTAAACATAGCAAAAAATTCTCTTTTTTTAAAGATTTGTTTATTTATTTGAGAGAGAGAGCAAGTGGGGGGGAGGGGGCAGAGAGAGAGGGAGAGAATCTCAAGCAGACTCCCTGCTGAGCACAGAGCCTGACCCTGGGCTTAATCTCAGGACTCTGAGATCATGACCTGAGCTGAAACCAAGAGTTGGACGCTCTACTAACTTAGCCACCCAGGTGCCCCATAAACATAGCAAAAAAATTCTTTTTTTATTTTTTGAAGATTTTATTAATTTATTTGCCAGAGAGAGAGAAAGCACAAGCAGGGGGAGAGGCAGAGGGAGAAGCAGGCTCCTTGCTGAGCAGGGAGCCCAATGCGGGGCTCAATCCCAGGACCCTGGGATCATGACCTGAGCCAAAGGCAGACGCTTAACCAACTGAGCCACCCAGGCGTCCCACAGCAAAAAAATTCTTAATGGGAACAGAAACCTGAATGATTAGAAGAGTTTTATAAAACTACAGTAATTGGACCAAGATGGCAACATAAGTTGTTCCTGACTTTCCTCCTTGCCCCCATTAAAAAAAAAAAAAAGAAAAAAAAAACCTAAACTAACAACTATTCAACTTTAACAAACTGAGAGAATTCTAGAACACAAGGATGAGGCCAAAGCACCCCCTGTACCTCAGAGACCAAGACAGACCACCTTAGAAGGGTGAGAGAAGCAGCCACACGACCATGCTGGTTTCCCCTGAGCTTCCAGTCCCTCCAGTGGCAAAAGAACTCAGGAGTATAACCAGCATCCCTCCACCGTTCGAATCACTTTGTGGGAGCCCCCTAGAGATTGCAGGGAAATCTACAGGGCTCCACCAGGAATGTCACTATGATGGAGAAGAGGGAGGGGCTTGAGGCAACCAGCACATAGATCTTAGCAGGCTGAGTTCATAGCTGCACTGTCCAAGTAGTCATCCCAACTAACAGCTTTGCTCATCTGCAGAACCTAGTTGAGGGTTCACTCTGACCAGGAAACTCAGAGGTGCAGATCTCCCTGATTCAGATCCTCAAATGAGGAGTTTTGCCAGCCATAGAGCCCAATTTGCCCACCCCCAGGCAAGGAACTGAAACACAGCCCCACTCACTTTGGAGAGTGCCTTCAGCCCCATCTAACCAGAAGGGCTGACTCCACCTCCTAGAAGCAGTGCAGCCTGGGGGCACTTGAGCCAAGATGTGGGCAGGCAAAGCTGTAATGAGCATGAAGCATTCCCAGTCTATGCTCAGGCAGGGGGATTAATTCATAGCCAAGGCTGAAAGTAGCTTCCAACCCCTCCCAACCAGAGAGTCTGTTTGGGAAATTGAGAGTAGCTTGGAGTGGCCTCTTCCCTTCCCCCTCACCCCCCAAAAAGCTGAATCACAGCCCCACATGCTGCGGAGTCTTTCAGCCCCCACTGACCAGAAGGGCTGGCAACAGCTCCTGGAAATTGCGAGGCCCAGCAGCACTCAAGCTGAGAGGAGGGCAGGCAGAGCCAACAGCTTGCAGAGCAAAGCCAGAGCTGCTGTTCAGTCAGGAGACTTGGAGTGCAGGTTAGCTTCAGTTACGATAACAAAGAGCTTTACCAGTTTTAGAGCTGCTTCTCCCACTGACCCAGGTAGGGAATCGAATTCACAGCCCCACTCATCACTGAATACAGCCTTCAGCCTGTGCAACCAGGGAACGTGCATAGCCCATTCAGTAGCCCTATGTACAGTGGGTACTTGAAGAGAGAGCACAGCCCATGGCTTCCTACATCTGGAGAGTGAAACTGGTGGCCTCACTTGACTAGGGAATTCATTGCACACTCTGGCCTGATTTGAATCCCCAAACAGTGAGCTGTACAGGCCCTGGGTCCCATCTTGCTGCCCTGCCAGGGTAGAGAAACTAATTTATAACCCCATCTACAGCTGAATATAGTACCCAGTCCCAACCATCTAAAAAGCCTGACCAGAGAATTCAGTCTCTTGGGGGACTACAAGAAAACACAGACAACTAAATGAAATTAGAAGACTAATGCAGGAACAAAATAGAAGTTTGACAAGGAAATAGCAACCATAAAATTAATAAAAAAAAAACTGGAATTGAAAAATACAATAACTGAACTAAAAAATACAACAGAGAGTTTCCAAAACAGACTCAACCATGCAAAGAAAGAATCAGCAGCCTGGAAGATAGGACACTGGAAATTACCCAGTCAGGAGGGGGAAAAAAAGAGTAAAGAAAGCCTATGGGAATTATGGGATACAATGAAAAGAAACAACATACAGAATATGGGAATTCCAGAAGGAGAAGAAAAAGGGACGGGAACAGAAAGTATTTTTAAGGCAATAATGGCCCCCATGGTTCCCAAACTGGGGAAGAAAAATGGACATCTAGATCCACGAAGCCCAAAAGACTCCAAATAAACTGAACCTGAATAGAACCACACTGAGACACGTTATAATTAAATTGTCAAAAATCAAAGACAAAGAAAAACTTTTAAGAGCAGCAAGAGAAGAGAGAAATTACATGCAGGAGAAATCTCCATAAGATTATCAGCAAATTTCTCAACAGAAACTTTTCAAGCCAGGGGAAAATACTGAAAGAAAATAACTGTCAAACAAGAATTCTATACCAGGCAAAACTGTTCTTCAGAAATAAAGAAAGGATAAAGACTTTCCCAAACAAACAAAAGCTGAGGGAGTTCATTACCATCAGATCTGTCTTACAAGAAATGTTAAAAGGAATGTAATTCTTTTAGTGGAAGTAATTAAAATTGTGAAAACATAAAAAAGGTAGTGTCAATCTCACCAGTAATGGGAAATATATAGTCATAGTTAGATTCTGCAGTATGGTAATAGGGGTGTATAATTCACTTACAACTCTAGTTTAAAAGTTTAAAAAAATGAACATAGTAAAAATAAGCATAACTGCAATAACCTGTTACTAGTCATACAATATTAAAAACATGTAAACCGTAATAGCAACAATCTAAAATGTGAGAAGGAGGAGAAGTAAAAGTATAAACTTTATGAATTCTATTGAAGTTAATTTGTCAGTTTCAAATAGGGTATTATAAATTTAAGATATTTTATGTAATCCTCATGGTAACCACAAAGGAAAATCCTGTAGTAATTACACAAAAGAACACAATAAAGAAATTAAAGCATGCTTAAGGTAAGCAAAATAAGTCAATCAGAGAAAGACAATTATCCTATGACCTCACTGATATGTGGAATTTTAGAAACAAGGCAGAGGATCATAGGGGAAGAGAGGAAAAAATGAAACGACAAAACAAGAGAGGGAGAAAAACCATAAGAGACTCTTAATCATAGGAAACAAACTGAGGGTTGCTGGCGGGGGAGGGATGGGGTAACTGGGTGATGGATATTGGGGGGGTATGTGTTGTAATGAGCACTGGGTATTATATAAGACTGATGAATCACAGACCTGTACCCTTGAAACAAATAATACATTACATGTTAATTAATCGAATTTAAATAAAATTTTAAAAAAAGAAAAATAAATAAATATTATTTGTTCAAATGCAAAATAAATAAATAAAGCATGTTGATATCAAAAGACATCAAAACACAAGAAAAAACAGCTGGATAAGAAACAGAAAACAACTAACAAAATGGTAATAGTAAGTCCTTACTTATCAATAATTGCTTCAAACATAAATTCACCAATTAAAAGATTTCAAATGGCTAAATGGATTTAAAAAACCAAGATCTGACAATATGCTTCCTACCAAAGACTCACTTTAGCCTTTTAAAGACACACATAGACTGAGTATGAAGGGATGGAAAAAGATATTCCAAGCAAAGAATGACCAACAAAATCAAGGTAGCTATTTCTATCTCAGATAAAATAGACTTTAATCTAAAAAAAAGGTTAAAATAGACCAAGAAGATCATTATATAATGATAAAGGTATTAATACATCAAGAGGATAAATTGCAAATATTTATGCACCCAACATTGGAGCACCTAAATATATAAAACAAAAACTAACAGAGCTAAAAAGAGAAATAAACAATACAATAGTTAGAGACTTTAATACCCTCCTCTCAACAATGGATAGATCATCCAGACAGAGAATCAATAAGGAAAGAGTGGATTTGAACACTATAGACCAAATGGACTTAACAGATATTTACAGAACATTGTATCCAACAATAGCTGAATACACATTCTTCACAAAAAACATATGGAACATTTTCCAAGATAGACAATTTGACAGGCCACAAAACAATCTTAGCAAATTCAAGAAAATTGAAATCATACCAAGTATCTTCTCTGACCACAATGGCATAAACTAGAAATCAATAAAAAGAAGAAAACTGGAAAATTCACAAACACATGGAACTTAAACACTCCTCCTGAACAACCAATAAAGAAGAAATCCATGAAAAAAGAAAGGAGCTTCTTGACACAAAAACACAACATACCAGAACTTATGGGATGCAGCAAAAGCAGTTCCAAGAGGGAAGTTCATAGCAGTAAATGCCTACATTAAGAAGCAAGAAAGCAGGGCACTTGGGTGGCTCAATGGATTAAGCTTCTGCCTTTGGCTCAGGTCATGATCCCAGCGGCCTTGGATTGAGTGAAATGACAGGCTCCCTGCTCAGCGGGGAGTCTGTTTCTCCCTCCCCCTCCTCTTGCACTCTTGCTTGCTCTCTCTCTCTCCCTGCTCTCAAATAAATAAAATCTTAATAAAAAAAAAAAGAAGAAGCAAGAAAGATCCCAAATAAGCATCCTAACTCTATATCTTAAGGAACTAGAAAAAGAAGAACAAACTGGGCCCAATGTTAGCAGAAGAAAGAAAATAATAGATAAGATAAAAAATAAATAAAATAGAGAACAGAAAAATAATAGAGAAGATTAACTAAACCAAGAGTTGGTTCTTTGAAAAGATGAACAAAATTAAAAAAAACAACAACAACTAACTAGACTAACCAAGGAAGAAAGAGAAAGGACCCAAATCAAAAAAATTATAAATAAAAAAAGGACACATTACAACAGGCACTACAGAAATTCAAACAATCAGAAGAGGCTACTGTGAACAACTATACACCAACAAACTGGACAACCTAGAAAAAATGGAAAAATTCTTAGGAATATACAACTTACCAAGATTGAATCAGGAAAAAAAATAGAAAATCTGAATAGACCAATTACTAGTAACGAAATTGAATCAGTAATCAAAAATCTTTCAATGAAGAATAGCCCAGGACCACATGGCTTTACTGGTGAATTTTACCAAATTTTTAAAGAATTAACACCAATTCTTCTCAAACTGTTCCAAAAAATCAAAGATGAGGGAACACTCTAAACTCATTTTAGAAGGCAAGCATTATCCTGACACCAAATCCAGAAGAGGACACTACTAGAAGAGAAACTACAGGTCAATATCCCTGATGAATACAGATAAACGATTCTTGATAAAAGACTAGCAAACTAATTCGGCAGCACATTAAAAGGATCATTCGTCATGATAAAGTGGGATTTATTTGAGGGATGCAAGGATGGTTCAATATATGCAAATCAATCAGTGTGATACATCACATTAATGAAAAAAACCATATGATAATCTCAATAGACAAAGAAAAAACATTTGACAAAATTCCATATCCATTCATGATAAAAACTCTTAATAAATTAGGCATAAAAGGAACATATCTCAACATAATAAAGCTTATAAGAAAAGCATACAGCTAATATCGGTTAGCTGAAATTTTCTTCTTTTCCTTAAATTTTCTAACTGGCTTTCTCTTTTCTTTTGGGGAGGAGAAAATAACGTATTCTTTCTTCACTATATCATTTACATAATCCCATCCTATAGAGATAGAAATTCTTGCTTCGACTGTGTATCAGATAAGAAAATTTAGTACATCGGGGGTGGGAGGATGGGTTAGCCTGGTGGTGGGTATTGAGGAGGGCACATTCTGCATGGAGCACTGGGTGTTATGCACAAACAATGAATCATGGAACACCACATCGAAAACTAATGATGTAATGTATGGGGATTAACATAAGAATAAAAAAATAAATAAAAAAAAAAGAAAATTTAGTACATCAAAAATCACCATAAAGACTTTTAACACAAACAAAAAATAGGGATGATATGGAGTTAATATCCTTATTACCTGGATCACTTAAATCAAAAAGTATTTATGCGAGCGCATTACTGGTACAAAAATAAGCACACTGACTAATGAAACAGAAGAGATAGCCAGGATTGATTTTTAATATAAATATAAGGTTGCATTTATGATAAAGGAAGGAGTTGCCATTGAAGGGAGGGGAAAGAGTTAAATGATGTTGGAATAGTTATCTGTTTTAAAAAATGTCTAGAGCTTCATTTTGTACTTAAGCTAAAATAAATTTTAGATGTCTTCAAACATTAGATGAAAATGAAACCATGAAAAAATACACTTTAATAAAAAAGACTACCTGACCTAAAGGTAATCAGGGAAAGCTACTATGCCCTAAAATTTTGACATGTCAATATCTTCAAAATGGTATGAAAGGAAATAATGAAGTCACAAGTGTTGATCAAAGAAAAAAAAAGAACTAAAATAATCCTCAAACTTTCCATTCCTGAGTGAGGAACTATTTAGAAAAATCTTTTCATCATTAGAAATTTTTTTTTAATGCCAGAAAAAAAAAAATAAGTAGCAAAGTGATCATTAATAGCTACATGGGCCAATTATTTCTAATGAACAATTAACATTTACTATCACATAAAAAGAAATAACATGGCAATGTAGAAATGAGAAGCACGAAAATATTCAAGCAGGAACACCAGGTTGATTTCCTAAAACATGGGAGGCTTGATCCTCAGAAACAGTTGCCTACACAACAGCCAAGTCACTGGTAGTCCAATGTCTGGAGTAAAGAGTAGATGCAAAGAGGCTACGAGATGGATATGGCAGAAGGGTCTTGTGTTGGTCTATGGTATTTGGGGTCTGATAACTGGACATGGTCAAATAGGATGGAGGGCCTCAAATACCCCTGGTCCTCTGCATCTCTGCCTAAGGAGGTAAATACCCAAAATGTGTGAAGGGAGTGGATAGGGGTTGGCGGCAGCAGAAGGCAACTGATTCACTCCTTGGCCCTGCAGTAAGAGTGGCATGCTAAGAGGAAGGAAAACAGTGCCTCCGTCCTTCAGCATGAAAGGGAGATTTGTGCTCCATGAAATAACCTCTCTATATTAAAATGTGTACTTGTTGGGCGCCTGGGTGGCTCAGTCGGTTGAGCGACTGCCTTCGGCTCAGGTCATGATCCTGGAGTTCCAGGATCGAGTCCCGCATCGGGCTCCCTGCTCAGCAGGGGGTCTGCTTCTCCCTCTGACCCTCCCCCCTCTCATGTGCTCTCTCTCATTCTCTCTCTCATATAAATAAATAAAATCTTTAAAAATTAAATAAATAAATAAATAAATAAAATGTGTACTTGCTTCCATCACTTCATCTATGTATAAATTTGGTACACCCAAGATAGGAGAAATCCCATTTGCTTGCTGTCTTAACTTTGTTTCTTTGATGAGCAACTCACCATGCCTAGTTGGTAATGACATATGCATGCTTAACCCCATCAGGATATACACTGCAACTTTCCTAATAATGGGGGGGGGTGTTAAAATACACATTAAGATATAATTTTATTAAAGATATAAATAATGATATACAAACATACTTTAAGAGAACAAAACATGAAGTTTTTTTGAATTATGAAGAACTTGGGGCTTGAAATTTTAGCTTATAAATCCTGTTATCTTTAACATTATTTATTAAGTAATATGCAGTGAAAAAGTAAAGAGTGTAGTAGCTGTTATGTCAGTCTGTTAATTTTATCCATGATAAACAGTCATCTTTTAGTTCAGAACCATTAAGCCAAGCAAATATTGCCAGGAAGTTTAATTTTTACTTAGTAATGTCAAGAAAGAGAAACGCTTAATACATGACAAGCACTCACAAATATGAAGATACATTTTATCAGCCTCATACATAAATACATTCTTACTCATCCAGAATGTATAATAATTAATACTAAGAGAGTAAGAAAAAATCTCATTTATTTCACCTCAAGTTTATTAATATGGAAGGTGATGGCAGGCTATAAGACAGTTTTGTATTTATTTGCAAAGTTATTGCCACAAATTCTTCCTGTTGTATGCTATTTGTAAAGCATTCAAAGTTAGAAGCACAAATAATATTTGGATATGAAGAAAATTCCTAATAACCCTATGTTATAAAAGCCCAAATTATATATCTAAAGCCTAAGACCATCTTAAATAAAGAAGTACTATAAATTACAGTAGGCAAGTGTACCAAATCCACACCAAGGGATTACAACAACAACAACAAATTTATCCTGAAGAAACTATAGTTTTGTAGAACATGGAAGAAGAGAACAGAGCCCTTTTGCAACTCGGGGAAATTTTCTCATTTATTTTAACTTATAAATATACTTTGCTTTTCAGTGAGCCTTTACTGTTTTCATATCTCTCTTCTAAATTTCCTGTTTAAATAGATAAGCGAACCAGTATCTTGGAATTATTTCTCTATTTTTTTTTCCCTTTCAAAATGCAATAGCCAGAAAACCATAATGATGAGAGAACTCTCTGATCTGCCTGAACGTCTTCATTCTTTCAGACATAAAGCGCCATATGTTATTGTTGTTTCAGATAATACTGGTATTAGCCAAATATACACAGAAACGGCTGAAGAGCCTACCAGCTTTTTACACTGTGCTCACACAAAGTTTGTGGTCTAATTTTTATTATTAGCCCCTACTTGAAAAACACTATTGGAAACACCACTGAAATCTCAGTTGGGAAGCCAAATAAGACTTTACTCACAGCACACCAGGATACTGCTGATGAGGTTCCCCACAGTTTTGTAATCATGTAGCTTTGTTTGAAGCTATGTTTCAGTACCAAGGTTTAACTTAAGCCCTCTTCCAGTTCTGAGATGTTGTGATGTCTGTCCTTCCTACATCTGTCTTGCCGTTTGCTCACTCCAGATGCCCCAGAATTCGAGTGGGTCTATTAGTCTCAGATGTCCAAACCAACAAAGTTGTGTGATTAGGTTTCCAGGCTGAACGCAGTGTCTGAGATGTTGCTATATAGCTCATTACAGGTGTCATTATTCTCTAAGAATGTGACTTACAGCCATTTCGAGGCCGTGACTGCCGGTGAGCAAAATTCTCACACTAGAGCTAATGACACTTCAGAATAGATTAGGCACCCTGCATCAATACAGCAATTTCAACATTCCCCAGGTCCTTTGCCCTAGCCTGATTAAAACTTTGTGACGTTATTGATGACTCCTGGTGCACTTATGATGATCTTTCTCTTGATTTTCCACTCATTACTTCATCCATCAAATATTTATTCAGCATGTAATGCCATGTGACAGCATGTTACATGACATGGGGTTTACAAGGACAATGCACAATTCTTAACAGCAAAAAAAAAAAAGTCGAAAACTTAAAATCTAATCAGGAATTGTTATCAACTATGTACAATTTTATACAAGTAAACCCGGGAAAAAGATCAGAAAGCTGCATCCCAGAGGGTAATGGTGGTTATCTCTAGATGCCAGGACTACAAGTAGTAGTGCTCGTAAATGTTCAACAATTGGCTCTCTGTTCTCTAGAGAAATCATTCTAAAATATTGGTTCATTATCCACTTGTATAAGAAAGATGGAAGAGAAATATGAAAAACGCAAGGACTCATTGAAAAAAATATATCCAGAAGAGAAGTCCTGCTTTGTAGCATTTGCTGATTTCCACACTGTAAATACTCACACCGTGGCCTACTTCGAGCTATCATAATAATGGCAGCTCATTCACAAAGTTTCAGCTCCCATAAGCTGATATGAACCCACTCCAGCACACCACTGATTGAGCTGCATTTTCTTCTTTTCAAAATTTTTTAATGATAATAGTGGTTGCCCCCAGGGACAGAGGTAGACTTTTCTTCTCTATGACCTGCTGTGTCTTTCAAATTTTGAACAATGGGTTATATTACCAATTCAAAAACAAAAAACAAAAAAAAACAAACAAATTAAAACAAATTAAAAAATCCTCAATAAATTTTTGTTACAATTGTGATGATCAAAGGCAGCAAATGACATTTTTAATGTCTGATTTAAAACTAATACATATGTATATACATGAAACACACAAATACCAATATAAGATGTTATACATCAGAATGCCAAAAAGAGTGGCACAAATTTAAAAACTGCATTGGAGGCAAATGCAGTCAGAAAGTCATGTAAACTGGAAAGGTCAGGAAAAGCTCTCTGGAGATGTGAGCAGAGTTCTGAAGTAGGAGCAGGATTTGGACAAGAAGAGGGAAAGCAAGGGGGGGAACACAGAGGTGATGAGCAGACTGGCCATGTGCCTGGCATTGACACTCCACTTTTTTTCATCTCCGCCCGTGCTGGAGCTGATGTTCCCCACAGTTTCTATTTCTTAGGGAGTTCTCCCTAATTTGGCATCAGAACAGTCTGGTAGCCAGGCTCTCACGGCAATCAGCCAGAATGGAGATAAGAGTGGAGTCAGGGACTAACATAAAGGAGAGGATAAGTAGTTTCACATCATCTCTGGTTAGAATATTAATGTTTATTTAGTAACTGGTCTGTAGCAGGCACCCTGTGGTCTAAACCATGAAGCCTAAGTCAAAGGAAGAACTCAAGTTCTTGCTCTTGTGTTTCCCACCTGGCCCATAAGAACATGCGCTTGGATGAAGCATCACAACCTCTCCCTACCAACCCCAACTAGGAAATGAGCTTCCCCAAGGAAGAGCTCTTCCGTGAACTTGGAAGGACCTTATAGAGAGCTGGAACTGCTCCTAATTCCCACCAGTTAAAGGATCAACTCTTCACTGAGATAGGCATTTTTCAACATGTAACTGGTATATATAGCTAACCAATCTGTGGAGCACATAAATTCATTCACTTTATCCAGACACAAATTTTGCAAACTAGTTCATCTTAGTGGATACCTTAGACACTTTTTGGATACTTGGACTTTTTAATGGCATATGTAAGAATTTGATTATCTCTATTTTAATTTGTATCCAATGGTGGAATAATCTTTGGTCATTAAAAACTCGATTATAAATGAGTATTTGTTGGCATGGGAAAATCTTCAAGATATTTTGCTAAATTTTAAAACATTGTAAAATATGTACAGTACGATTCAATTTTTTAATATTATATCTATACCCTTAAGTAGACATTTATAACTGAAAGTATTAGTAGAAACTATTCCCAGGTGGTAAAACTACAGATGATTTTGACTTCCTTCTTTGTAATTTTCCTAATTTGCAAAATTTACTATAAAGGTCATATACATTATTTGAAATTTGTAGTATAGTTTAAATTTCCACATTCTATGGGATCCATTCATCAATAATGTGAATGTAGAACCCATTCTACTTCCTGAGGAAAAGCGTGGCCCTGCTCTTGAGAACTGCCTCCTTCAGGCAGAAATGGGCATCTTCCATTCAGCTGTGTCCTTGTTAGGCTCCTCAATTTTTACATAAAATGTCAGTATTTCCTCCAACTCAATTCCTATTGCTGCTCACTCAACACTTAACTCTCACTGAAGTGTCAAGCATAGCTACAATTCGAGTACTTACCAGGGAAGTCTAACTTGAATTCAATATTATTCTGAGAAAAGCAATGTATATGGAATATTGCCTTAAGGACATGGTCTTTTATCAGAGTTTCATATCGGAGGCACTACTAGGATAGGAATATTAGTAGGGAAAATTTGGCTGCACACTACCAAGGGTCTCCAAGGGTACCATATGGTTTCAAAGATCTTCACACCTTGACACAAGTTCTTGGCATCACTGTAGCTTCATTCTTCCCAAAGTGCATTACAGCATGATGCCACAAGCTGATGTGAAACCCTCTGAACTCGTTTCTCTAAAGACACTCACCATATCCTGCCCTAAAAGGCCATAGGAGAAATATGTCTTTGGTCTTAGAACCAAGAATAATTGCATTATCTTAATCATCCAACTGGGTTTCTATTTTTCCTTTGTCCTGATTTTCATATTTCACTTTATTCTTATCTTGTTGTCCAGCAGATATCTCCATAAACCACCTTACATTTTTTGTGAAGGAAAGCAGAGAATAAATAAGTGTTCAGGAAATGATGAAACTAAAAATATGAGTCAGAATAAGATGAAGGGAAGAAAGAGAACTTCAGCAGCAAGATCAGAAACACACACACACACACACACCATAACCAAGATCTGTCAGGGTGCCAGCAGGTTAGCACATATCACAGTGTACTGGTAAAAACACCACACTCGAGAGTCCGAATAAGTGGGTTTGAGTCCCGATTCTGTCACTAACTAGCTAAGTGATGCTGTGAAGCAAGTGGGCAGAAGAGAACCAAGTCGAACAACCTCCCACATACACTGAGAGGCGGCAGAGCACCAACGTCCAGCAGGCTGGCTCTGTAATCCAATTACCTGAGCTTAAACCCTACCTCCACTTAGTGCTGGGAACCTCCAACAACTTAAGCTCTCTGGGCTTGTTTTTCTTATCTGTGAAATGGGAATGAGAATACTGACTTTGCGTGATTATGGCACTTTCGTGGCATCTTTTTCTCCAGTGCTCTCAAGCACTTTATATGGACTTACAGATGAGGAACCCGAGGTACAGAAGAGTTAAGTAATTTGCACAAGGTCACAAAGCCAGTGAGTGGTAGAGCTAGGACAGGAATGCACGAAGTGCCCCTCTCGATCTGCACACTTAACCACTAATCAATGCTGAGGATCAAATGAGCCAATGCACAGTGCCTTTAATAACTGCTAGCTTACTAAACAATTGAAAAGTGCCTTACAAATCGAAATAAGTTTTTATATCATAGAAATCATAGTATATATCATATACTATATCTCAAATATGGCATTTGTTTAGATAAATGTTATCAAATTTATAGATGATATAAAGAATAAGTAAAACAGGGAATTACAGAATTAATATTAAATTTAACAAGTATAACTAGAAAGCATGAGAACTGAGCACAAAAATTTATGTATAAATATATTCATCATGGTGTTATTTATTAAAGTCAAAAAAGGAAATGAGTTAAATATCCAAAGTAAGGGGCTGATTAAATGAAATATGACATACAGACAAAAGAACTAGATCAAAATATGACAGAATGTCAACATTGGTCTCCTTTTGGTAATATGATTTGTATGAATTTTTCTATTTCTTTACACTTGTCTGCTTTCCATATTTTCCACAGTGAAAATATATTGCCATATTGATTAAAAAAAAACAAACATTATCTTTCATTGAAATAACTCAATATAAATTCTTACATGTTTTCACACATCTACTTCACAGGAAGAGTAAGAAAAAAAATCCGCCTGACAGCAAGTCATCCTTCCTCAGATCCTTCACCAGGAATCTACCCAATGACAGTTGGGTATTTCAGAGGTCCATATACTTACTGTTTAAGATGCTAAAAATAATTTTCAAACTATCTCAGTAAGCATTAGATTAAAAGTGTGTAGATTACAAGAAGCCTGTGCTGGTCAAACATTTGTACAGTTATTCATTATATTCAACTCCAGGGACCAACAAAAACATTGCCCATCTGGGACGCATACAGATGAGGGCAGTGGATCTTGTGAAGTGCTGCCAATTAAGTCTCCAGAGAAGCAGATGGAGTAGCCTGCGCTGGTTACTCAACGTGGAGACAAGAGGGGTAAGACAGGAGGCTGCAGTAGCCATCGTGGATGTAAGGATATGCCATCTGGAAGGAGGCTGGATGAGTTCCATGTGGGGAAAAGTTACCGGACAGAAAAATCTAGTGCCCAAAATACAGGGGAAATTTTTTTTCACAAAGCAGAAATAATCAGCACTAGAGGTGCCTGGGCCACTCAGTCAGTTAAGTGTCCAACTTTTGATTTCGGCTCAGGTCATGATCTCAGGGTCCTGGGATCCAGCCCTGTGTTAGGCTCTGCCCTCAGTGGGAAGTCTGCTCAAGGATTCTCTCCCTCTCCCTGTGTGCCTCCCCCTGATCATGCTCTCTCTCTCTCTCTCTCTAAAATAAATAAATCTTAAAAAGAAAGAAAGAAAGAAAGAAAGAAAGAAAGAAAGAAAGAAAGAAAGAAAGAAAGAAAGAAAGAAAAATCAGCAATATATCAGGCAGCTCTGTAAAGGAACAATGTTCCTTTATTGTATGTGAATCATGTTGCCTAAAGCCCAAGTGAGATGGGCAAAGTTGCAGTACTGTAAGCAAGGAGCTCAGGTATGGGGGTGCCTGGGTGGCTCAGTCGTTAAGCGTCTGCCTTCGGCTTGGGTAGTGATCCCAGGGTTCTGGGATCGAGCCCCGCATCAGGCTCCTTGCTCAGTGGGAAGCCTGCTTCTCCCTCTCCCACTCTCCCTGCTTGTGTTCCCTCTCTCGCTGTGTCTCTCTCTGTCAAATAAATAAATAAAATCTTTAAAAAAAAAAAAAAAAGGAGCTCAGGTATCAATTACTTGAAGATAAGACCTGTCCCTGGGACCAGAAACACACCAAGGGGAAAAGCCCTAGTGAACGCTTGTAGATGGGACTTCTCTCTTTCTTGCTCCTCCTTGAAGATACTAATCCAATTACCAAGTGAACTCTAGCATGGCACCCTCCTCTCAATCACAGGCCAGAACCTGGGAGGAAAGAAGCCCAAGTGAGGGGCCTAGGAAGTTATGCCAACCCTCTGGGGCTACTGATGGACTAAGGCAGGGCCTTAACAGAATAATACAGGTAGCGTGTGATCAGGAACCTTGCTCTCTCTGTCAGCTTGCTCTATTTTGTTCTCCACACATTTGTGCTTCTGTTTGTTCTTTAGTACTTAATCAAGGTTTGCAAAGACCCAGGCTACGTCATCTCTGATAAGAGAACTCAAGAAAAGAGAGTTTCTGCCCACACCTGAACAAGACCATTAAAACCTCTTATATATCTTAAACACTTGATATATATAAACTCTTTAATCTTTGCCACAAACTATGAAATAGGTACTATCACTCTCCCTATTTCACAGGTGAGAAAACTGAAGCACAGAAAGCCTATGTGACTTGTTCAAGGTCCACAGTTGGTAAGTCATGGAGTGGGTATTCAAAATGTGAACACAAAGGAATTTGCATTATCAGAACTGTGGTTATTCTTTCACAAAAGAATCATTTAGGGGGGGCCTCACTGGCCCAGTCAGTTAAGTGTCCAACTCTTGGCTTTGGCTCAGGTCATGATCTCAGGGTCCTGGGATACAGCCCCGCGTCAGGCTCCACGTTTAGCTTAGAGTCTGCTTGAAGATTCTCTCCCTCTGCCCCTCCCCCCTCAAATAAATAAATACATCTAAAAAAAAAAAAAGGAATCATTTGGAGCTGTTTGGTATTATTCAGTAACAATCTATGTTTATGCAAAGGGTCATGAATGAATTTCTCCTTCCCCTCCCCTCCCCCTCGTCATTACTTCCACCAGCTCTCCTAATCCTGCTTCCACACATGTGAGAAGCTGAAAGATACTAGGCAGTATTTTGATTTAATGCACATCCAAGAACACAGTTATAACTGCTGCCGTCTAAGAGGTGCATCAAAAAAGAAGTCATCTGTCAGGGATGAAAATTATAAAACTATTAAACTCTAAACCCAGGCAATTTCTTAAAGAAGTTCAATATAGTATTTTTGTGGTTAACTATTCACAAATTAAGAAGAAATATGTTTGCCTTTAACACTGAGGAAGAAATCTCATGAGGAATTTAGTCATTAATAAGTGTGTCTTAGGAATGGTGATTTCTGTGTGCTTTTAGCAACATCAAAAGCACCAGCTCCTTCTGCATCTAGGCTGATCTCAATTACTGGTGTTTGTGATTTTGCATAATGCAGCAAAATTATTCTAGCTGTTTCCTACCAATCTTGTGTAGAGTATATCTTGCTTTTGTTTACTTCTTTTGAGTGGGTTCATTTAACCATATATAATGAAAACATGAAAACCCCAGCAGCCACACTCACCTGTGATCCAAGTGGTGAATTGAGAGAATAACTCCAGAATTTAAGTGGGTCTGTTTTAGAGTCACCAAAACAGTAAATTCATGTTTATTTCTCAGCTTCTGAAAAAACTGTTCAGCTGTAGCAGTGGATGCTTTTATACTTCTGGGAGTATCTAAAAAAAGAAACATATACTAAGTCTACTAGAATTTGGTTTTACAAAGTATCTTTTCTGTGCAACGCTTTTCAAAAAAACATTATCAAGTAACAACTGATAAATACCAAGTTTCAGACTCTTTCAACAAGACTTTATGCTACATAGAACACAGGACAGTCAACCAATTACTGAACTTTCGTTCCAGGAATCTTTTTTCAAAAATGTCCCCTTTGAGGCAAAGAACCAAAGAATCATCTTTGAAGAGGTGTGCTCCCAAGTTTTCTCCTGACATATTTTATCCTGGATACCACAGCCACGTCAGTGTCAACCATGAGCAAAAAGATGTACTTCTTAGAATAGGACCTAAAAGACCATGATAGAGCCATTTAGCTTTTCTGACACCTCATGACAGAAAACTGGCTTTAAATCTATGTGCCACCTTCCACATTGATGTCTTTAGCCAGAAGGTGTGCTATAAATAGATTTTTTAAAAGATCATTGAAATTAGTCATTCTCAGCCTTCTGTGCAGTGGAGGAAACATTAAGATCAAATTGTCTTACCATATTGTTGAAAGAAATACATAGAACTTCATTCCAATGTCCCTCTCTCCAGACTCAGAGAAAGCCTAGCAAAGGAAAGTATGCCCTGGAAGAGCAGGAATTTTGACCCTACATTTCTACCTCATTTAGTCTTGCACTCCAACCTCAGGACCCAGAGGGTATGGGGGCAATATGGATAGAAATGGATTTAGTGGAGAGAAAAAACTTATCATTCAAGCCATCTGCAAACTGAGCATAAGGCCCTCCTATTCATAGTACGTGCAAAGCGTTGATGGGAGCCAGAAAAAGTTTCTGTTGTTATCAAATGATCCTCCTCATTTGTATGCTTTAGACTAGGTAGATTAAGTAACTAGACTTACTTTTGTCTAGGTAGTCTAGGTAACTACTAGGTAAGTAGTTCTCCATGGAAAAACTACCAGCATTTAGAAAGAACAATCCCTCCCGTGCAAAACTGTCCCATGCATTGCAGAACACTTAACACCCCTGGTCCTGGTCCAGTGAATGCCAATGACACCAGACCCCCAGTCATTATGACAACCCAAAGTTCTCCCACACACTTCCAAGCATTCCCTCAGCATCAATGTAGCAGAAGTCTTGTTGAGAACTACAACCTCAATGAAACAGATTATAGGATTAATCCAAAGTTCCATACCTTTCTAGCCCCACAAATTTATGGAATAAAAATGTAACCACCTGATCTGTGTCCATCACTGGGAATGGACAGACATGGAGAAGTCCTCAAAATACCCATAAAATAGAGGAAGGAACAAATAATCCCAGTTACAATGAAAGAAATGCTGTCATACAGGTAGGTACAAAAGTGTGGACAGATCACAGAGGGGAAAAATAGCCAACATCATGTGGAGGGAAGGCTCTCATAAAACAGATGGCATTTGATCAGGAGTTGCCCAGTAGAAAAGAGAGGGAAAAGCATTCCAGTCATAGGAATAATTTGTGAAAAAGTAGAAAGGTGTAAAAGGGCATGACATGGCTGAAAGAGTAAAGAGCAGCCTTTGCAGGATGGGCCTGGATAGGAAAGCTGGACTGGATAGGCAGGACCTTGTGTGCCAGTGTAATGGACACCTGTTATTTCTGTCACCTTGCTAAAAAAAGACAAAAACAAAACCAAAACAAAACAAAAAAACAAATAGAACAAAAGAAACCCTCTTACTTACCACTGAAAAATGATCCTTCCCCACTCTCAAACACACGACTTCCTCCACACCAATCAGAGCAACACCAAACCCCGTCCGCAGTCATTGATTTTGGAGTGAGCACCTAATCTAGGGCAATGAAGTCAGACCCAGGATATTTGTTCAAAGTTTTAGGAAAAAGAAATTTCTTGTTTCAAAATCAATATTCAGTTCCAATCAATATTCAGAACTCAAAAGCATAACAACAATCTACAGTTTCTGCCATAGTCAACCTAATAGTTTCTCTCCAAGCTCCATCAAGGATAAGATTGGCTATGGATGGGGAATCCATACAATTCTTTCTAGCTCCAAAACGTTCTACTTCCTCAAGGATGCATACAAAATGTAATTCTGTGAGAATAATTCATCTAGTGTTAACTTTTAATCCACTCTAATTTATACACACGTAAATCATTCACAAACCTCATCACTTCATCTTAATTTGATAGATAAAAGCAAGTTAGAATTAAATTATAAATATTTATTATGCTTTCCCCCCATTTCAGGCAGGTAGAGCTTGAGCCGCATCCTTTGTCTTGCTGAACAGGATAATAGATGGGAGATGCAAATGAGAGAAGCAGAGAAAGGACTACACAGAATACAGAAATGAAGATCAGACTCACGGAGAGATCAAAGATGTGGCCTAGAGAGCTTGAGCTCATCCACTGGGAGAAAACGAGTTTAGAATTGGGCCACAACTGCCTTACAAGTGAAACTTTAGAAAAGAGATGCTTACTGAGGGTTTTTAGCAAGTTTTGTCATGTGGTACGCACAGAAAACCTTCACTAATCTCTGTATTATTTTCCACTGTTTTTGGAGTCAGATTTGTGGGGATAGTTGAGAGGTTGTATTATTTGTGTGAGTTTTCTTTGTTATGTTTTAGAGGAAATGATGTGTAAAGACTGACCTTAAGATGAAAGGAAGAAGGATCTAAAAGAGTAGATTACATTTGAGTATCATTAATAAAAATGTAAGACTCCATGGTTGAAAACATGGTGAAGGAATCTGTAGGTGAAGAAAACATTTTTTTAAAAATTGATCAATCTGTATTTTGGAAAATTTTCTCTGGTGGCCATGTGGAAAGTTATTTGAAGAAAGAGAAACTCTCACAATTCAGATGATCATTGACTCTTTTGTTAGATTTCACATATTTTAAACATCACATTTTGACATCCCTAAACTACCTTTCCCAAACCAAATCATCCTGTCCAACCTCTCCTCCCAGCCCATTACCTTCCCTTTTTTGCTCCTTCAATGAGGGTAGGATGACTTGCAGGAAAAGAGGGACCCTCCAACAAAAACATGGCCAGCAGAAGTCCCATTCAGCTCACACTAGAGTAACAAGAGAAATAATATTGCTTTTTTTTTTTTTTACCCATCTTGATTAGCCAAGTTCATTACAGAGAGATTTAAAAACAGACTTGAGTGAACTTCCTACCTGTGTTATGGGGAGGGGCAACATGGAAGGCAGTTTGAGGGAGAAAACCTCATCTGACTTATTATGGCCTCAAGATGGTCTCCTCACCTGGCACCCCCAGCCCAGGGGCCCAGGACACAGGTGAAGATTACTTGATTGTGACAGAGAGAGCACCTACAGGATGTACAAATTATGACTGCATCGTATTTTCAACAGAACACCCTCTCTTACCAACCCTTACATCACCCTAATATTATTTAAATCTATTGCTGCCCTTAAAAACATGCTTTTCATAAATTCATTATTCCTGAGTCCAGGAAGGACTTGATGGGGGCCTGAACTCTGTGAGGAGCATCAGAATAAACAGGAGAGTTAGAATTCCAGAGATTTTTAGCAAATAGAATCTAAAGAATTTGGTCACTGATAAAAACACATGCAAAACACAAAAGAAAGAGAAAACTGAAGCTAATCGAATCTAAAGTTTCTAGCTTGAGAGACCAGATGAAGGGAAATGCAGTGGGAGCATGATGGTACCCAGATGGGATATCAGTTTTAGCAGTGGTCATTCTGACGTGGGAGGGGACGTGCAGGTGGGAGTGTCCAAGAGGAGGCGGGCACCTCTCCTGAGAGAGGTCAACGTTGGCAATATGTATTTCGAAGTCATCAGAACATAGTGTCTAAAATCATAGGAATCACAAGAATGAGAGGACAAAAGGATGGACCATCAAAAAATCTAAACCTGACACAGAGTAGCGACAACATATATAACGTATATGCACACGTATATGATGCTGCACATCTGCTGCTATACAGTATCCTTCAAAAATGTATAATGATATATTTGTCCCTTTGAACCCACATTTCATTTTTGTTCTCATAAAGCCTTGGAAACTTGACAGAGACAACCATTACTACTTCCTTTTTCAATGAGTAAAACTAGCCAAGGAACAATCCCGTGATTCACCCAAAGGCACCTGGTATGCCAGAGGTTTGACGGGGATGACAATTTCTGGTCCGGTATTCTCTCCACTAAATCGCACTGCCTCCTGAACATGGCATCCTTTATCCAAGCTTAACTGCCACTCACAAACAGAAATGCAAATAAGAGAGCACCAACATAGAAAATAATCCAGAAAAAAAGTAATTATATAAGACAACATTTTTAGTTCCATAAGTGACTAGCTTAGTAGTGATTTTAAGAAAGGTCACTTTGCTCATTTACATTTCTGTTTCTCGATTTGCAAAATTAACATTCCTGCCTTCTATTTTCATCTCAAGGATTATAAAGTGTTCAGAGACTTATGAGTTCCCACAATTATTACTATAGACCCAATTCTAGTCTTCACCAGCAAATCAAGTCAAAGAAACCATCATGTGAGAATTAATTTTACTTCATTTTTATCATTTCAGTTTTCAGATTTAGTAATTTAATACAGGTATATGTGAAGCAATTTCTCAACAGGGCCTCCTACTAGGAACCAGACATAGAGAAATAAAGTGTGGTGACTGGCAGAACACACTCTTAACCCAGAAGAATGAGGTTTCAATGCCAGGGAGGCAGATTATTAGCTATGCTTGGCATGTAGTAAACATCATGTGCTGGCTATTAGAATTATATTTATCATTATTACTCTTTCAAGCAGTGAGACTGTGGAATCCACTAAAACTACCCACAGCCATGATACCCTTGTGGCGATTTCTGAGCTTACTTTCATGCTAAGTATCCCAAACTCAGCCATAAAATATCAGTTTCCGCATTTGGAAATTGGCATAAAAGTTTTTGGCAATCAAATTATTCTTAAAATAAAATCCTGCCTACCACTCTCTAGTTCTACAAAACTATGAATGAACATTTATTTATGGACAAAAATCAATGTAAACAAATTTCTTTTCAACGAAAGTCTGACAGAGGTCATTTCAAATTGCCTCTTCTGAGAAAAACAGGCTGATAACAATGGCCTTCAAACACTGCTATGAAGCCCCAAAGAAAAACTTATCAACGGGATGCCTGGGTGGCTCAGTGGGTTAAGCGGCTGCCTTTGGCTCAGGTCATGATCCCAGGGTCCTGGGTTCGAGTCCCGTGTGGGGCTCCTTGTTCAGCGGGGAGCCTGCTTCTCACTCTGCCCCTCCCCCTGCTCATGCTCTCTCTCTCTCTCTCACTCTGACAAATAAAATCTACAAAAAAAAAAAAAAAGAAAGAAAGAAAGAAAAGAAAAAAACTAGTCTACACATCCACACTGGAGCAGGTTTTCCTAACTGGAGAATCGCTTGAGTTTAAAATAAAACTTTCAACGTTTTCCATTTTTATTGTGTGCAGAGCCTAAAAAATCTGCTTAAAAAAAAAAAAAAAAACTCATGGCATTTTAAAGCAGTTGTCAATAAGTAATGAAGCGGTTCAGAGGCGATCTCATCAAAATACTCATTTTTAGTCGTGGGACTACCAGGATGGAGTGATGAGTTCCCGAGTGAATGTAGTCACAATTTTTAGGGATTTCAACAATGTGTTATGTATTCCCCATATACATCGTAGTTAAGGGGAGAAAGGAGAGCGAGAGAGAGACTGGTTTATTCCAAAAATAGACTGGAAATTAATGAAAGTATGTATGTGGTAGCAAACATGGGTGCTTACTGAAAAAGAGAGTCAGACCGGAGCTTCTTTACGTATTTTTGGTGTGTTAGTAAAAGTAAAGAGAAGGGATTTGTCCATCAACCAATAACAAAGAAATCGGCAAGAATTATTTTCTTCTTTTGCCCTTAAACCGCGTTACTACAACTGCCATCATGAATCAAATGAGTCTGTGCCACTGACAGGTCCTACCTCATCTGCACTGTATAAAACCTAAATTGATCTCCCCCCACATAACCAGACTAATACAAATACCATGTGCAAATTCGATTACAAAAACAGTCTAATCTCAGGCGTAAGATGGTTGACTTAGAATGTGCCAAAACTCACCAAATGACTTCTTTTTTCAGTCTCCAACTATGAAAGGCTGTTGTCTTCTAATTCAGGTTAGAAATATATGGAGTCAGAACTATTAGTATAGTTCCTGTCTGTTGGTCTTACTCCCCCTTCAGTATATCCATGCCTTTACAGTGCAAACTTTCAAGGCAAAGTAATAGCTACAATTTTAAAAGCCATTAAAATCTGATTAACACTATGCAGTTTGCAAAGTCCTTAAACATGAACAATCTCATTTAAGCCTCAGAGCAACTCTGAATAAATGGGATTATTGCTCCACAGTAATAGAAATTACAGATGAGGAAAGAGAGGCAGAGAAGCCAAGACCCTTGCAATCATCACCCTACGTGGCTCAAAATCAGAGCTCATTTCTATGAATTTACTCTATTAGAAACTTGTTGGTTTGAAACCTCAGGAGCTTCCCCAGTGATATCTAAACAGGCCCTGCACCGGAGGGCAAGGAGAGAAGGAAGAAAGAGGCAGGCCACTCCAGATGGGAGGCAGCAGGTTTAATATGCAAAGGAACTTACTTACAAGGCTTGCCTTCGGCAGTCGCAAGACACACAGATCTCTCCATCCGCTGGCAAAAATCTTAAATTTATATAGAGGCCTTAACTGGATTCACTCAAGTTATACCAATCCACATGGTCGCAACAATACACTGCTCTCTCACCAATGCATCCCTGAAAATGACTCCCACTGTGGGAATGGTGGGCAAAGTGTGCATTTCAAGGACCGGGAGGAGGGTAGGAGCCTTTGATTGCTGAGGCCCAGCTCAAGGGTCAATCTGAGGTCATGTCCTCTCCGTGATCTCCTTCAACAGAACTATCAAAAGCAATTAGGATAGGATAAATGAATGAACGGACCAAATTTAAAACTGCCGAGCCAGAATCCCCACCCAAGCCAATGTGCTTCCTATAATTACACGGTAGTGCCCTACCAAAGCGATGGTGATGCACACTTCCGGTAAGTAAATAAACCCTGATTTAAAGTTAACTTTTATAAAAAATATATTCTAAAGATAAATATACTTTTCTTGATCTTCAGATCAATTTAAGCTTTACAAATCTACAAAACAATTCATATTATATTATCTCTCAGCTAGATACTCTTAAACTATTGAGATATAAACTGTAAACCCAAAAGCTTTTTTAAAAGGCAATTTTCAAATGATTCTCCTTAAAAAATTATTGGGCAAAATGTATGAGTAATCCACAACTTTCTAATGGAGCAAACCCACGTCTAATGATGCTGCATCCTCATCCTTTAGCTGTCTATATGTCCCTTACGTTACTAGGTTACCCCGGTGCATACTCTTGGAAAGTTGACTTCCCCTTCTACATTTTATTCCCATTAAACCCCAAAACAATCTCAAAAGTTTCTTTCAAATCAACAGCTAATTATAATTGGATTCAACGCATAATAAGCATATGTATCTTCATGTATTATTTACAAAATTGTGGGCTTAATGTTGTGAAAATCCAACCACAGAAAAACATACACAAATGAATATAATCAGAAATTAAAACATAAGCATCCGCACCATTCAAGAAACAAAAATGAATAGTAGGTTCTACTCCTGGATTTAGCAACTAAATGGTTGATGTTAAGCAAATCATTTATGACTCATATGTTGGAATTTTCATTAATGAAGTAGAACAAAATTTAGTCAGAATGTAGGAGAGCTACAAACAATAAAATGTCTGTAATTTTGAGCTTAAAAATACAGTATTAACATTTTATAATACATAACAGATATGAGTTGTGTAGATTATTCCATTTTGATTGTTTCAAGTCCAGACCAACAAGTAACTTTCTGATAGTAATTTGGCTTCCCAGGTACATTGTTCTTCAGAGACAGTAGTAGTAATTAACCACTATGAGTATTCTGGTCTAGTTCACTGTTATAATCCTCATTGGAGATTAAAATTAAAATTGGCACTTGAGTTTATAATCAGATTAACGTTTTTGGCTAGTGTGAAGCTGTCCCTCAGAACCTCACCAGTGAAGTTAACAGCTGATTTGTTACCAGCAAAATTAAGAGGATAAGTGAGCTAAACGATATCCCTCTTTATCATCTCTTCTCCCAAATGGAATACTGCGCAAGACTACGACTAAATAGAGATGTTAAGTAAATGAAAGGGATGATGATGATGACAATGACAAGGATAATGATGGCATCTACAATTTTAATATACTGGTCGTATTCCTGGTTGTGTTCCTGATACTGCCTCATTACCCGTAGATAGCAGTCTCAACAATATCATTTGAACATACGTAGCAGACTTAGGAATTGGTAATTTGCTAGATCTTTATTTAAACCAATCCCAAATGTATTATCAAACTGACAGTTGCAAACATACAAAGCCATATCAGCTAATGTCAAAGCCAATGTCTTAAATGCATAAGTAAAATTAAACTCATGGACTATCATACTTTATGAAACATGCTTTTGCCTTGCCATTGAAACCCTGAATAAATGAAAAGCATGAATGTCTTTTAAAAAAAAGAAAAACACTCAATTTTTCACTGGTCTTACCCTTAGCCGTACATCAAAAGGTTCAAATGCACCTCATATACTGATACCAGTTACTGGTGTATGAGGTATTGCTTAAATTAACAATGTACTCATTTTAACATTAAACTGTATAAATTCATGAACTAGGTCATTTTTCCCTCTTGTAGATCATCCCATATATAGTATATATGTTATATCTTAAATGCACACATAATTACTCTTCATAAGGTGTTCATATCAATTAAGAGAATAACTCTAAGTGCAAAAGAGAAATGCACAGATGCTAACTTTTTAAGTGAAAACTGAATCACAAGTTATTCCTTTATTTTGAGGTCTGATCAAATATTCATTCAATCCCTGAGAAGGATAAGAGAGAAAAAAAGAAATATTATATATATATATTATTATATATATAAATCTGACTACCTTTTTATCCACATGTGTGCTTGGTTTGGCTCAGCTTTAGTCAAATTATTATTGTAAAAAGAAGAAAGAAAACTAACAGGATCAAGGTGAGATCTCTACTATATATCTTTAACATTTGGTTGATACCTATTAATTGGCAAGAGTAAGGAACAGGGATCTATAATATGCAGGTTTACACATTTATATAAAATGCAAAGGTTATATATCACGCAACCCCAGATTGCACAAGCAGGTTCTAACGGAATCTTTGCTGAATAGCAAGAGATAGGATGCAGTGCTCCATCAATTATGCAGAGCTTAAAGTGCTGAAATGCACAATTTCATCTTCCACCTAATAGGCCAATTTGACCTGAGACATCAATTTTGGAAGTTCATTTGCTTTTATCCTTCTTTAATTAGAATAATCAAATTATTTTGGAATAACAAGACAGCAAAATATCAGTTACCATGATTAATTGCCCTATCAAAATTGTGCTACATTTTTTTAAAGATTATTATTTTCACTGCAACAAAGAAAACAGCATTCATTATAAGGTACCAAAGGACACAGAGCACAGAATAGTCAGTTTCTCAATCCAGTTTCTCTAATCCACATGGTTACCCAGCTAGAAACTACATTCCCTAGTTTTCTTTGTAGCTAAGGTGGTCAGGTGACAAGTTCTGGTCAACAGGATGTAGTTGAAGTGATATGTGCTAGAATTCAGATTTTATTATTAGAAAGGAAACACAATGCCCTCCACTCTCCTTTCCCTGGGACTGGAACAGGGATATTGAGGTAGTAAGCCAAGCTCTTCAATGAGGACGAGGGCAATGTGGGGCCTTGAATAATGTAGCAGAGCTACCCATCGACCCTGGAACCGCTGCCTACCTTGAGGTTGTTATATGAGAGGGAAACAGACATCCTCCTTTGAGTACTTTGAGACGTCCTTCTTTGAGCACTGCATTTGGGGCCTCTTTGTTACAGGAGCTTAGCCTATTCCCTAAGTAATACATCTCCCCAAGTTTCCTATGACTCATCCAGAATGGGGTGTCATTCTTTAAAACAAGGATCAGCAAAACTTTCTGCATAAGGCCAGACGGCAAATTATTTTAGGCTTTATAAGCCACGTACATCTCTGTTGCATATTCTTTCAAAGTTATTTTTATTGGTTTTTTTTTTACTATCATTTAAAAATGTCAAAAACATTTTAAAATGTTTAAAAAAAAATGTTACCTATGGGGCGCCTGGGTGGCTCAGATGGTTAAGCATCTGCCTTCGGCTCAGGTCATGATCCCCAGGGTCCTGGGATCGAGCCCTGCGTCTGGCTCCTGGCTCAGCGGGGAGCCTGCTTCCCCCTCTCCCTCTGCCTCTCCCCCTGCTCATGCTCTCTCTCTCTCTCTCTCTCTCTCTGTATCTCTGTATCTCTGTGTCTCAAATGAATAAATAAAATCTTTAAAAAAAAAAATGTTAGCTCAAGGGGTCATACAAACATAGGCCTCAAATTTGGCCCACAGGACCACAGTTTACTGACTCCTGGAAACAACAAATACAGATATAATTTCCCCTGGATGAAGCACAAGGCTTTTATATCTTTAGTTAGTTATGCTTATGTCTAGAAAGGAAGACCAAAATAGTGTGATAGGAGGCTTAGTGAGAGAAAGTCTAGATGCTGTGCAAGCAGAAAAGGAAGGAGACAAACGCTGTCTGTTACCTTGCCTTCATTGCTGCTGTTGACATGTAAATTTGGGGGGCACATCCTATCTTCCCTCATTCTGTGATGTTTTCCAAGTTCAGGGATCAATTTTGTGATTCTCCTTTTTAGCACAGCCCATGCAGAAGACAGTCAGTCAGTGTGGCCAACTGTGTTGCTCATTGATGGCTTCCCCACCTACTTCTGTGCCTTTTAATGACAACGTACTGTTCTCTGCTCAAGTAACTAAGTAAAGGTTACAGATTTATTTTGCCTCAAATATTCCTTCGCGTTGCCACCTAGTTTAACATTATGATTTAAAAGGTGGAGTAAACGGCAATTCCAATGAACTAAACTAGTACGATATAAAAAATTTATAATACTCTTTTATATTGTTATGTATTAAAACTAAAGACTCTCTCTCCTTTCTCCTTGGAATATGAACCAGCAAGTCTGCATGGGGATCCTAGATTTATGAGAACTTAGTCCTCTGTAGCATTCTGAGATGAGCATTCCTAGAAAAAGGAATGATAGAAGGCCTCAGTTAAGAGCAGATTCAAAACATCCCCCCAGATGCTGACAGAGTGGGTTGAGTATTTTCTTAGAAATGTTATAAATTTCTAGAATGTCAGAGAAAATTATTTCTAACTGAATGGCCAGAAACACCTTCCAGAGCCAAAGGAAAGCACTAGACTTGTCTTCTCTCATCTCTACATCTGTTTTGGGGGTGGCTGTGTGTTGACCTATGAGGAATGTTTAAAACGTTTACTAAATCAATGTTCTTGTTTTGTTTTTTTCTTTTGTTGTGTAAGATTAGATTAAAAAAAAAACATTCAGGCAAAAAATCTACACAGTGGTCTACAGATAATTTCCCCACTCTATCTTACACTCTTTAAAACAGAGGAGAACCAGCCGTTAAAATAATCCGGGAATTATATTGCAATCAGGATTTAACATGTCACCTTCCATGACAATTCTTTTCCTTTTATGACAGCCCATAGCTCTGATCGTTTACTATGTACTTTCATTATTTTTCACTGTAGCACTTTGTGCTGCCTTACATCTTTCTCCGTTTCTTGTCTAATTGCTTTCTCTGCCAGTCTTACATCCTCAGAAAGATCAATTTTAATCTCCTTGAGGGCAAGATCTGTACATTACATCTCTCTCCTCTCCCAATAACTACCAGCAATTATAGCCCAAGACAGAGAGAAGTTCAATAAATACTTGCGGAATGAGTTGAATGAATTTTCCTTTTCAAAGTTTGGAAGGTAAAACAACATACCTACCTTGGCTGTAAGGGTAAATCACTCTCCTCCCTCCTAATTCTCCATCAAAGCAGGGTTTACAACCTTGGGCTAACTGCACCGCTCTAGGCAACACCTGATCATCTCACACACAAACATAATTTAACCTGCACAAAGGTTTATGGAGAGGTCCTGGGAGGCATGGCCCATACTAATTAACAGGTCCAACTATCTCATTAGCCCAGGCTAGGAAACAATCGTTAGGGTTTAAAATTCTACTTAAACTAGAACACCTGAGGGTAGTTTAAAACAGCTGTTTTCGGAGAGGGGAAAGATGGCGGAGGAGTAGGGGACCCTATTTCAACTGGTCCCCGGAATTGAGCTGGATATCTACCAGACCACTCTGAGCACCCACGAAACCAGCCTGAGATGTAAGAAGATCTGGATCTCTACAAACAGAGTATCGCAGGCAGTTGGTTTTGAGGTACGAAGCGGGAGAGCCGTGATTCTGCGGGCAGATATCGCAGGATAAACGGCGGCGGGAGGGTGCCTGGACCTGGGGATCCTACACCGCCGGTGAGTGACAGCCTCGCGCGCTGCAGACGGGGCACAGACTCGCAGACCGGTAGCGTCGGGAAAGGACTTTAGGGCAGCCCCCGGGGTGGAAAACCAGACCGGCAGGGTCGCTCGCACGCGAACCACAACACCCCCCCCATCCCAGACAGAAACCGGAGCGACGGTTGCGCACACGCGAACGTGAACTGCAACCCCCCGGGGGTGGAAACCCCAAGCGGTGGAGTCGCGCGCGGGTACTGGGAGCAGCTGGCGGTTTTAGAAGCACAAAGGGCAGAGACGAGGCCCGACCTGGAGGCAGGACTGGGAGCACTGCGGAGGGGCGCACAACCCAGGACGCTGCAGTTTATAGCAGCATGGACAGAAACGGAGACAGTGTGGCCTGGAGAGCTCACTGAAGAACAGACTGCGGTCTCTCTGCTCTGAGGCAGAGGGTTGGAAACGGTCTCTTCTGCTCTGACTCACAGAAGAGACGTGGAAAGCCTCCAGAGAAAGGCGCCAGAGAACAAAAGCCCCAAAAACTGACTGCCACTGAGCCCATCCCCCGCCACAGGGGGGCAGGGCAACTCCGCCCAAACTGGGTTGCCTGAGTAACAGCACGGCAGGCCCCTCCCGCAGAAGACAGGCTGGGAAAACAAGAGGCCAGCAACCCTAAGGTCCCAAGAAAACAGGTGCATCTTGCTTGGGTTCTGGTCAATAATTTGGACTCTATACATTCCCTCAAACACCCATCAACAGAATGACTAGGAGGAGGAGCCCC
>NC_138373.1:98214103-98300879 GCF_054177405.1 Leptonychotes weddellii
GTGGATCACTACATCAAAAACTAATGATGTATTGTATGGTGACTAACATAATATAATAAAATTTAAAACTACAAAAAAAAAAAAAAAGCTGTTTTCTTTCATTCCAGAATTTCCTACCCGAATGTTATTCCAGGTCATATATTTCTTCCTCTTGGTTCATATTCCACTTTCACAAAATTGTTTTCCTTACTAGCATTGGGAAGATAAAGCTAGTCTTTCTACCTAGTACCACATTTAGATAGATCTGAATTACATGCGGATATGTGAAAGACATATTTCCATTTCTAATTTTGAAAATTAGGCCCAAACATCAACAGTATATTTCCTATTTTAATACCACCATCCAATGATTCAATCATGTATGTCCTCATTTACATACACTCTCTCCTTATCTGTACAATTTCACATTCATTCCCTAGAAATACACCCCAATTTTGTTTTTCTTCCGATTTTTTATTTTTAGCATTTTTATTCATTCTTTCCTCTTGTTTCATAAAGTATGTGCATTAAGTTCAGAAGACATAAATACAGTATATAAATACGTGTGCATATGCATGTGTGTGCACGTATACATAACACACATACAAACACACACACATTATTGCTATGGCCAATCTATGATTCGTAAATGTGGCTGTTTCCAAAGCATCATTGTTCAACCAGTTTTTAGGACTGTGGCCTGCTTTTTCACACAGAAGCAATATTATACATGACGGTTAGGTCCTCAGAAGATTCAACCTACTTCAGTATGTTGTGGCTGATTTAAATCCAATAGATTCTGGTTCCATGGAGCTAGTAGGCTGAACTCAGAAATGCCTGGCACCTCGACAGGCAAAGGAGAAGTCTGGAAGCCAAGATGGGATAGAGGGATGGGATAACTCAACAGCTGTAGATTAGACACTGAACAAGGGAGCCAGCAATTCATAGCTGATAGTCAAAGACATAAAGGTGAACTCGGGCTCGGTTCAACTTGGGAGATCCAGGCAGACGAAGCAGCATGTGCAAGGCTCGGAGGTGTGCAGAAGCATGGGACATTCATGGAGCCTCCGGTATTGTATACTGCTAGAGCATAAGGTGTGTGGGAGGGAGAAAATGTAAGGAGTCTAGACAGGTGGTGAGGAACAGATCACCGTTCTGCTATCAGCCTTTTCAGAGACACTGTGTTACTCAGAACTGCGAGGCTAAGATGAAACCAAAGCAGAAGCCCAGTTATGCGAACTGGACCAGGAGAGTGGGGCAGAAGGAAGTATGACTCAGTAGGCACATGGCAGCACAAGATTTTTCTTGGGAACACCAGGCACCAGTCCTCAGCTCAGTGAATTCTAACCAGTTGTACTCTGCACTAGTGGAGCGAGGTCCCAGTGTCTTCCCTGTTCTGGTCAGAACTGGCTGAGGAACTGTGAATGGTTGGCATGCAAGGCCTTGGTTACCCAAGCTTAAAAGTGCTGACACAGCTTGGCCTCCTGTAAAACCACATTCAAACTTCCCGCATTCTTAGGTCCCTAAGAATGTCTCCTCCCTAAAGAGCACCTATAAAGAGAATGGAGATTCTCCTTCTCTGGGCCACGGTAGGCTATAGGAACAAGAGCAGGAGCCCGAGCTGCTTCTGATAGCTCTGAAAAAATAAGAGAGGGGCACCTGTGTGGCTCAGTTGGTTGAGCGTCCGAATCTTGATTTCGGCTCAGGTCATGATTTCCGGGTGGTGAGATCGGGCTCCGCACTGGGTGTGGAGCCTGCCTAGGGCTCTCTCTCCCTCTTTCCCTCCTCCCTCCCTCTCTGGAAAAAAAAAAAAAAGAAAGAAAAGAAATAAGAGAAGGAGGGTGAAGAAGAAACTCAGGGATTCCAGCACCGATGAAGAAAGGCTTGGACACTCGCAAGCAGTAAGGAAGAAAGAGAGGCCGTCCTGGGGTGAAGAGGACCTCTAACTGGAGAGCCACTGGCATGAAAGACCCCACTCACGAAGTACGCTTGGACAGACTGGCAGTGTGTCTGGGGTGAGATGTCTGTGATGCTAGAGTTCGGGTGTGTGTGATGGGGAAGCCAGAGCTTCCTGTGGTGGATTCTTCTAAGTCTAAAAGAGAGATTTATTTTCTAAAGCGATGAAGAAGGAGCTTGTATTCAAGCAGAGGGAGGCATATAGAGCATGAGGTGGCCCCAACATTGCTGCCCCTTGAGGAGCACTGGCCATCTCTGCAGCAACCGTGAAGTCAGAAACAGCAAGCTCCCAAGGGGAGGGACCGGGCCTATTTCACTTCCACGTCCACTAGATACCCAGCATCTGGGCAAGTGCCTGGCCCAGAGTGAGCATTCTATAAAATGGTTGAATGAATAACAAGAGCTAGAATTTACTGAGTGCTTACTACAGGAAGCATTTTTCTAAGTGCTTTCTTCGTATTAGCTAATGAGGCACTATTCAGGGTTTTATTTTCCAGCGATGAAGTCACTTGTTCCAGGTCACGGTTCCTCCACCTTTTGGACCAGATAATTTTTTGTTGTGGCGGGGGGTTGGGGGGGGCGGGTGGAGGCTCTTCAGAGGATCGTGTGATGCTGAGCAGCATTTCTGGCTTCTGGGAGGACTCCACCGCTCATGGCAACAACTGAAAATGTCCCTCAACATTGCCAAATGCCCCTTGGGGGACAAAACTGTCGCTGGTTGAGAACCACTGCCTAGGCTCTCTGGCTGGTAAGTGGTAGGCGCAGGCAGTCCTCCGCAGAGACTGTGCTCTCCACCTCTGTGTGACGGCTGCTGGATGGACGGATGGACAGACCTCCAACAGTCAGCATCTAGTGACTGCTTACTATGAGCCAGGCGTCATGCTGAGCGCTTGCCTCCATCAATCCCATCTCATTATCACCATAGCTGTGCATATGGATAGCTACCTTTGAAACCAAACACTATAGAAGAATAATTTCAAAGCATTTTTCTTAACAAGTTGATTCATATCTTCCAGATCCTTTTTTAAATATTTTTGGAGGACTCAGAACTACATTTTGGCTTTTTGATTGCTAAGGCCCTGACTCTTCTTATCCCACTTTTGGTAACAGCAGTGTTCCTTTCAAAACTAAAAAATGGATTAAATTGTCCACATTAAGTGAATTCAGATTTCGAGGTAGCATTAAGGATTTATATTGTGTGCCAGTTTTATTATAATATCCTAAAATCATCTTACAGTAGAAGCACAAATCATTGGAGAATAGCTTCCTAAAGATGTGAGCTCCGAGAGTAAAATGGCCTTTGCGAAAGCCACACAGGAGGCTGTTTGATGGTAATACTGCAAATGCACTTCACAGAAGCCTCGACTCTCCAAGAACAACACAAGCGAACCACAATCCATAGAGCTTATCTGTTTCGTTTTTAAAATTTATCTAGAAACTGAAGTCTGAGGGGTTCAATTTCAAATCCTTTTACTTGTCTTTAGTATTTAGAAGATGCAGCATGAAAATATCCCTCATTAAAGGTAATAAAGCCCACTGAGAACTATGGTACTAGACTACAGGATCACGACGCCCCTGAAAGCACAAAAAAGATGTCTGAAATTGTGTCAACAGAGGATACATTGAAAGGTCAGTAAGAGCACTTATATTGTTGACTCTACGAAAACCAGCAACTACCACTCTCATGGAACAAACATGAAAAATGGTTTTTGTAAATAATGTCAATATGAATTACATAGGTAATGACAAATTATGAGTACTGATCCTTCACTGCATAAGTGTACCTACTTTTTTAATAAGTGTGCACACTTTGCAGTCAGTATATGCATTGAGTTTCTATGCCATTTCCACCGTTTTCTAGTTTAAAAAAAGTTATTCAGGGCGCCTGGGTGGCTCAGTCATTAAGCGTTTGCCTTCAGCTCAGGTCATGATCCCAGGGTCCTTGGATCGAGCCCCGCATCGGGCTCCTTGCTCAGTGAGAAGCCTTCTCCCTCTCCCACTCCCCCTGCTTGTATTCCCTCTCTCTCTGTGTCTCTCTCTATCAAATAAATAAATAAAATCTTTAAAAAAATAAATTAATTAAAATAAATTTAAAAAGTTATTCAACCTCCTTTAGCCTTGGTTACCTTGGCTCCTACCTGTAAAATGGGAATAATATTAGTACAAATGGGTCATCGTCAGGATTAATATGTATAAACCACTTAGAAAAGTCCTTGGTCCATAATAAGTACCCAATTAATATGTCTCTCACACACATATGCATGCACACACACTTTGATATTCAAAGAATTCAAATTGACGTGCACAAATAAATTGGTGTGTGCCAATAAATATAAACAGGCAAGCCTCATCGCCAGACAACTGGACATGCATGTCTACAACTCTTCTAGCAGAACTAAAGTAGTTAGATTTTTATTGCGTTGAGTGACAAAAAAGTCATGGGAAGAGCAGAACACTTCTCTAATAGATATGGATATTAACAGTCATTTCAACATGCACATCATCAGCTTTTAATAGCCACAATTGTGAGTTCATCAACTAAGTGGAAATATATTGAACTGTGAAATTTTCTTCTGCTGGTCTGGAAGCATAGCTTCAGCATCTGAGAAGGAAGAGAATCCGCTGACTGCAAGATGGCAATTTTCAGCGTGTGATGAGGGGGTTTCCATTTTGCACATCCCCCACATCTCCCCACGCACACTCCAATCTGTGCACACAAGTGAATTTATATTACACCACTTCCTGTTCTCATTATGATCTTTGTAAAATTTTTCTCTTATTCCTCTATACCATCTGTGAAGGATTATTCCCTACCATTGTACTAATTATGCCTCTGCAGAATATTTATGTGCGTCTTCGGTAACTTCGGTAACCTCAAACAAAATTTTAAAGAAAATTAAAGCACTATAATCATTACTAGAAAAACCTATGTTTATGTTTTCATGTTACGACAATGGCTGTAAAGAAAACAAAAATTGTACTAGAAGAAAACAGAGATGATCCAATATATATAAATGATATGCAACATAAGTCATAAAAAAAGAATTTTTTGTAACAATGACCCAAATCAATGGTTTAAGCATCCATAAGATTTCTCTTCATAAATATCGATTAAGAACATGAGCATTAGTATATAAAACCAGGAAAATCCTGTGCTGTCCTTGACTAATATCAATATTTGAGTAATATCAAAACAAAAAGGCTTTCCAAAAAGGGCTCTTCAGTTCTATGTAGAAATATTAATATGAAATGTGTACTTGTAATAATCTAAATCAAAGCTCTTTCTGCTGCTAGAATTTCTTTCCAAACTTCCACCTAACTTACTTAGTGAAGTTTTCACTTAAGGACTACCATGCCCTCAGTTTGCTGTCAAGGCTAGGATCACGGTGAAAAGTTTTCATAATGACTGCACTGAAAAAGACCATAATAATTCCACTCTTGTCCCCCATGATAACACCATTTGCCTGCCATCTGGGGACATAGCTTTGTACTGCATTCCTGGCAGCTAGGCTTGACTGCACTGCTTAACCCAGGCCTTCTGAGATCTTCCCGTGAGCAATGGCACACACTGGCAAGGCAGACGCCAAAAGTCAAGTTTCCATTCCGATTTTCAGTATTCAACGTTGTCTTATTGTTGCTGCCCTTTCAATCTCATCCCTGGCCACTCTCCCATATGTTCATTACATTCCATCCACACCAAACCACATGCATACCTCCAAGTGCACCCCGCTCCTAGATTCCCCATAACATTGCAAATGCTGTGCCTCTGCCTGGAATGTCCTCCCTTACCTCACTAGGCAGTCAAACAAGCACCTAAATGCTTTCCACATTCCAGCTCAATCAAGCATCCTGCTCCAGGAGGCACTCCTAAAGACCCCACTGGAGGTGGTGGAGAATGCCAGTCCACTGAGTACTGTAGAGCCTACCACACTGCAAGGTGTTTAACTGATGTCACATCAGTATCCCTTACTACACTTTGAGCTCCTGGAAAACAGTATTCAGGTCTTATCTATCCCAATGTAGTCTACTTCCTGACATAATTTAAAACACAATATGAATGGATGAATAACCTTCATTTATCAAGAACCTACTAAGTACCATGATTTCACATTTTTTAGCTCAGTCAACAATCTCATAAGGAAATGACAGATGACAAAAATCAGCTTTTTAGTCACCACAGAAGACAGCCTCCTCAGTGATGGATGGACAAATGAAGAAATGAATGGCTGAATGAACAAACAAAATCTTTCAAATGAACTGAAATACTGGGGCTAGTGATCTGTCACCACCCATTGACTTTCTTTTCCATTTCCACTCCTTCCACTCTGGTTCAAGCTCTTGATACCCCACTTCTGGATTGTTGCAGTAGTTTCCAAGTCTCCCTGCCTTTTCACATCATTCTACAAGATTGTGTATTAAACTGTATGAGCATGGATGCATTCCTAAGGGTCTTTAGGTCAACTATAAGAATTATATCTTCTTGTGACTGGTTATGATACCAATTTTTAAGATTGATATTAATGCACTCTTGAACATCTGGAAAACCACCTTCTGGAGAACTGTCATGAAATATCAGTTACTGATATTTGGGTATATCAGTACCTGCCTTATGTTTTTGCTTATAACTGCATTAACCCCAGTAGTATTATTGTAACTGTCACAAACAAATGCAAAAAGATATATGTAAGTAACACACATAAATGATGACTTTGGGCCAAGAGATGGCTAAGTTATATCACCGAATACTGTACTCACAGCAATGGTCACATATGCTGTATTCACAGCAAAGTGATAGAAGAATTGAGTCATCACACAGTACATGCATCGGGCTTAAAAGAATCTGCATCCTAGCAGTCACCACCATATTTATGTTGTAAACAATTTAGTTTTTCAGCAAAACATTATCCATCATATTAAACTATTGTTAATTTGTATCTACAGCTTTGTTTGTATTCAAATTGTAAATTTGCTTTGATTTAAAAGTAGTAGAAATGTTATTAGCACAAGGAATTTGAACGTTTTTCATTTAGATAAATTTTAGGAATAATATAATTCAAATAATTTAGGTGCATAATGCGAGTCAACAAGAATTTTTTTCCTTTAGGGAAGTTTTATATAATACACATGTTTGAGAAATACTGACTAAATCATTCCAGTCATTTCACATAGTGGCCCTATTTTAAGTAGTCAATCTCTCTCCATAATCAAAAAGTCAAAATCCAAACTGGCCCAGAGCAGTTTCAAAATGTGTATCTATTGCTTTGATGTTGAAATGTACTTTCTTAAACAAAGTTCTTTTTCTTTCTAAATGATATAATACATATGTAATATATATCCTCTTAACAAAACTTAAGTAAGCAATGAAACAGAGGTTCCCTGACCAACAGAAATTTCAACCACTTTTTTTATAGATTTCTAGCTTAAGACAAATTGTACTATAAGTCAAAGGTGCCATAAGAAATGTAACAATTCATTTTCTCTCCTTTTTCCCAAGGTAGGAATAGGTCAAATACATGGAAAAGAGGTATCTTCTAAAATGTTGAAAATGTTTTTCTCAGGCAGTTGTTAATGTGTCTGAATTTGAGGAGATAACAAGTAGTTTTGCAAAACACTATGAGCCGGCAGACCCCTAAACTTGATATTTTTAATATTATGAAGGAAGTACTTTTTTGTTGGTATAATGACCTATTGGGGGAAAACCATAATAATTTTATTAAAATTCAACAGTTTAAAACAAACAGACCAGTGAACACTTGTGCACTGGGCAATGCCTCAAAAATCTATTAACTGAATGTACAATGGATGGAAGAGAACAGAAATTGGCAGGCTTTATGGTCTGACATTTCAAACTGTTGCAATCTCCTTGACTGCCAGAAGTAATTGGACTTCTTTAAATGTACCCCATGGTCTGTTTCACATTCCTTACTTCTATAACATGTACCTCGTTTCAACTTTCCATAGACCAAATCCTTAAATATTAGATCACTTCAAAAATCTAATTGACTGGGAATACTGTCTACATCTTTCTTTCTAAAAGGAAAGTATGGACTTCCTGCACCAGCCATGATGTAGCAATGGCTATCATACTTACCCTCTGCCATATAAAACTATAAAATTAGACAAAATATAGAAAGCAACTAATTTTAGTCACTGGACAACAGATAGTACAGGGTTGTGCTCCTTGAGAGAACCTTGGCTTTCTGCTTAGGTGTGCTTTCCAAACTGAAGCACAGGGAAGTGGAAGGGAAGCTCAAAGAGAGATCAGCAGTCTTTGCTGCACAGAGGCAGAAGGGAAAAGTGAAGAAGAGTTCCTGGAATCTATATAGGGTTCCCAAGAACCATGTGAACTTCCCAAGTTTGGCAAATTACTAAGCTGTACGGGGTGAGACTCTAATAGACTGCCAGAGAACAGCTCCTAAGGAGGAAAGCCAAATAGAGATTCCAGAAGTCACACAGTGTTGGGAGCCATTGGATTATGACCATCCAGAATGGAGAGACCTCTCTGAACATCAAGAGCGTTCAAGTCTAGAAAGGCCATGCCTTAGGAGTGGAACCACTCTAGCTCAAGAGAAATAGCTACTCTAGAGCTACCTTAACTATCCTGAAAGCAAGCCTTAGTGGAATAATGACAATCCTTCAGTAAAGTGACTGCCTGTCAGAAGAAAACACAACATTCTTTAGAGGAAAACAACAAAATTCAGTAGAATGTAAAAGGCCTACAAAAGCCAAAACAATCCTGAGAAGGAAGGAAGCGAGAAAGGGAGAGAGGTAGAGAGGAGGTTGTAGACATACACTACCTGATGTCAACTTACTAAAAGTCGGGGTACCCGGGTGGCTCAGGTGGTTAAGTGTCTGCCTTTGGCTCAGGTCATGATCCCGGGGTCCTGAGATGAGCCCCATGTCGGGCTCTCTGCTTAGCAGGGAGTCTGCTTCTCCCTCTCACTCTCCTCTGTGCTCTCTCTCTCTCTCAAGCAAATAAATTTTTAAAAATTATTTTTAAAAAAAGACTTACTAAAGGTCCACAGTAATCAAGACACTGTGGTATCAGAATAGCTCAGAGAGTTTAGAAAGAGGCATATTTATATGTTCAATAGATTTTGGCAAAAGTATCAAAGCAATTCAATGAGGAAAGGATAGTATTTTCAATAAGTCATGCTGGAAAAATTAGATGTCCACATGGAAAAAAATCATCCTTGAATTCCATCTCATACCATAAAAAACAAAATAAATTCAAGATGCATTATAGAACTCAATGTAAAAACTAGAAAAAGTAAAAACTATAAAACTTCTAGAAGAAAGCACAGGAGAGTATCTTGGAGAACCTGGAACAGGCAAAGATTTATTAGAGTACAGAAAACATCAACCATAAAATAAAAACTAGACAAATTGGATTACATCAAAATGAAAAACTTCTGTTCACCAAAAGACTTCATTAAGAAAATAAGTAGAGAAGTCTACTGGGTTGAATAGCATCTCCCAAAAATTCATGTCCTCCACAACTTCATAATGTGAACTTACCGGGAATTAGTTAAAATGAGATCACATCGGATTGGGGTGGATTAGGGTGAGCCCTAAATCCAACAACAAATGTCCTTATAAGAAGGCCACATGGATACATGGAGACACAGAAACACACACACACACACACACACACACACACAGGGAAGAGGCCATGTGAAGACAGAGGTAGAAATTGGAATGATACAGGTCCAAGCCGATGAACACCAAGGATTACCAGGAACTACCAGAAGCTAGGAAGAAGACAAAAAGGATTCTTCAGAGGAAACTTTGCAAACACTGGGAATTAGGGCTACTGGACTTGAGAACTGTGAGAATAAATTTCTGTTGTGTTAAGCCCCAACTGTGCAGTAATTTGTCACAGCAACCCTAGGAAACTGAAACTTCTATCCATCAAAAGACTTCATTAAGAAAATAGGCAAACTACAGACGAAATTAACTACTGACAATATATATAACTGATTGAGAATTTGTAATCAGAATATGTAAAGAAGTAAAACTCAACAATAAAAAAAAATAACAGAATTGAACAGCAATTTCACAAAAGAAGATACACAAATGGCCAATAAGCACATGAAAAGGTACTTAGCATTATTCATCATCAGGAAAATGTAAATCAATGCCAGAGGAGATGTATACTATGTACTCATTAGAATGGCTAAAATTAATAAACCCTTACAACACCAAATGGAACAGAAATGTGGAACACCTGAAACTCTCAGACACTGCTGGTGGGAATATACAATGGTTCAACTGCTTAGGAAAACAGTTGAATAGTTTCTTAAGTTCAACGTTTACCTACTCTGTGAGCCAGCAATTCTGCTTTTATGTATTTACCATGAAAAAGGAAAGCATATGTACAAAAAAGATTTGTACAGGAATTTTCATAGCAGCTTTAATCATAATAGCTAAAAACAGGAAACAATCCAAGTATCTGTCAACAGAAGAACAGAAAAATAAGTTGTGATACATTTATACAATGACATATTACTCAGCAATAAAAAGGGACAATTTTCAGATGTGCAACATGGATGAATCTCAAAAACATTAGACTGAACAAAAAAATCTAGACCCAAGAAACTACATACTGTATGATTCCATTTTTACAAAGCACTTAGAACAAGTGAAAACTAAGCTGCGGTTATAGAAGTCAAGAGTTTCTTCAAAGGTTGGGGTGGCAGAGGGGGAGTGGTGGGGATCACTTGGAAGGAGGCATGAAGATGCTTGGAATCCTTTTTATGTGCGAAATGCTGAGTACCTGGAGTGATAAGATATGGGATACAAAGGTATACCTTTTCTTTAAAAGATTTATTTATTGATTTGAGAGAGAGAGCAAGGAAGCCGAGGAGGGAAGGGAAGGGACAGAGGGAGAGGGAGAGAGAATCTCAAGCAGACTCCATACTCAGTGCGGAGCCCTACTCGGGGCTTGATCCCACAACCCCGAGATCATGACCTGAGCCGAATCCAAGATTCAGATGCTCAACTGACTGAGCCATCCAGGTGCCCCTATGAAAAACAATTTTAAACATGAGCACCAATTTTAAAGATAAGTCTATCCAATTGTTAAAAATCTAGTTCAAAATCTTAAACCATCAATTTAGTAGGAAGTACTCATTTCTAGAGATCTGGCCACAGCAAACCACTATTTCCCTTTTCTCCTGTTAGTGAAGAATGACAACTAGAAGAGAGTTTATCATTGTGCACAACTGATATAAAAGGAATCTAGTTTTTTAAAACAACAATTGGTACTCATTCTATTATTTCAATTTTGGCAAGACATAAACTGCCAGGTAATTCCAGCCTGTCCCTTACTGAATATTTTTGGACATACCCCTCTTAATCCCCAATATTTTTTATTCAAGAATGGAAATAATCAGAGCCCCAAAGTTCCAATAAAGTTTCCCAAATCTGTGGCAAGACTCTTTTTCTATACAAACTCAAAAAAGTTAAATTTTTGATCACTTTATAACTTGAGGAATTGTGATTAAATAATTCAGGCTCCAAATTTTATTCTAAAAAGCCAGCTGTCCTATTTATTGTTGTCACGTCAACAATATGTCAAACAAAAGACGTTCCCCTCATAAATGAGTATATATATAAAAGGACAGAGACCATTAACTGGGTATCTAATACTATGATCCCGACTTACAGCCCACCAAGCACAGGGAAGATGACAGGAATGAGGGACGGTATTTACAGCTGTGCTATTCAATGCAGCACAGAGTATATTGTGATGTCCAGTGTGGCGTACAGTGGCTAGATCAGTACACTAACCATGTGAGGCTATTTCAATTTAAATTTAACTTATTAAATTTAAAAACAATTTTAAAATTCAGTTCCTCATTCACACTAGTCACATTTCAAGTGCTCAAGAGCCACACGTGGCTACGGTTACCATATTGGACATTTCCATCACATCGTTCTGTTGGACAGTTCTGATTCAGAGAGCTGGGAACAGGAGGCAGTTCTAAGGTTAAAACTAAGTATTCTGAAGCAAAGGAAACAACCCAGCGCCAAGGATTAAGATTCGAAATTTTTTGAACCAGAGATTTTCTCATAAACACATATGCACACAATAGACAGACACAGCCCTCAGGCAAAAACTAAACATCAATCATTTTTATGACTGGATCTACTCTTGGGTCACTCCAAAGACTTCATGGCAGTAAAATTCAATTTGTCCATTTCCAGGGAAAGTCTTTGAATGAACCCAAATGTACTTGTTCTTTGACTGCCTTGGTGAGTCTTTATTTATGCCAAGTGTTTAATCCTGAGGGCTTTTAAAATTTAAGATTTTTAGATTAGAAAATGACTTAAAGCTCCCTGCAGTACTAATTCTGGACTTAAAAAATGTTAATACAATAAAAATGGACTTGGAACATTTACACCAACAGCACTAAATAACCATATGGACTAATGATTGGCGTGGATCTCTTCAAGTTACTGACTTGGCCATGTATGTGATTTAAAGCCATTTAAGAAATAATGTGTAGACCAGATGTCTGTGAAAGTGCTCTCATAGCATCTGTGGTTCATTATGCTAGTACATATTTAGAGATTTAGAGACCCCCAAAGACCACAAAAGTTTCTCTGGAACCATGATAGTTAATGATGCATTTATCTTAAAGAAAAATTCCAGCATTGCCAAGCAGTCTATGGTGTCAGCATCAACATGGACATTCGGTTTTTATGAAGATTCTTGATACTACAAAAGGGAATGGCTTCTTTAGTGCCACGGTGGTCTAATCATATCAAACCCCACTAAAAGAGTCCTCAGTTTACGGATCACTAACAATATTGATCAGCACAGCTCCTCTGGAACCATTATCATTTGTCATGTCAATATTGTGTCTGCCGCAATCTATTGCATTTTAAGTCGCTGCAATAGAAGAGTAGCCCATGTTCCAGATGAAAAAAAAAACTAATTTTTCTTCTCTACTCTCCCCTTTCAGACAAGATGCCAAAGCATTATGACATTTTATCGTAAGCAACAGAACCTATTTAAGATGATCAATGCAAAATAAATCGTAAAACATATCTTTTCGAGTTTTTCTCAGGCCAATTTAAGTTTTTCAGTTGCCCAAATGATCTTTCAATTTCCATATGACCTGTATGTTATGATATTACCTGTATGACACAAACAAATGTTACTGGGGTTTCTTCAGCGACACCACTCCCTAGAATTAAAAACAATCTCTCTACCGTGGTGTTTTGACATTTCACAAACAATAATATTCTGAAGCCATTATCAGCCGCAGGTCTTCTGAAAGTGGCTTTTTAATCTCAGGGTATCTTGCAGGAACATAAGAGAGAGAAGCTGATTATCAGCAGGAAAAATTTTCCCCCACATTATACAATGCCTGATACTATAACTCAGAATATTATAAAACATTCTGTGCTTCAAATAGCTCCCAGGCTGACAGGCCAGGACAAAAAAAGGACCACAGGACTGGGTTAGGAATTCAGCCATCATCACCATCACCTTACTACCACCAGCAAGGTAGTAACTCACCCCTTGCCAGGCTCACTGATACAGTAAGGATTCAAACACGGGAATCTTTATTTGTCTAAAGTAAGTGTATTGGATTATTATCTTATTTATATGTATATCTTACCCTATTAATCCTATCTTCCAAACTAAGGTACATGTTCCTTAAGTACTATAATCATATATCCTAATACTATTTACTATTTAACTCCGCTGAGACTAATACAGTAGATTTAACACAGTGGACTTATTTCTATTTTCTTATGTGTAACAGGGATAATGTTTTATAAATTATTAATGAGCCTTCCTGAAGGCATTCATTTAGCTAGTTTAAGCATCCTTCTGCCTGGGAGGAAGATTTTGGCTCAGTACAGAACGAATACCAAAAAAAAAAATCCTAAGTAATATTCAACTTCTGTAATTCAAAAATAGGATTCTGCAGAAAGACTATAGCCTTGCAAGCCTGCTACTATCTCCAGAGAGGATTTTATAAATTTTGCAAGTTCTTCCTTGTATATACCAAGAGCTAAGCTCGTTGAATGTGGCTCGTAGAGTTCCCTAGCAGTGTACTAAATATACCCTTCCCACCAATGACAGCAAAAGAGCGGAAGGGAGAAGCAAGAAGATTTTTTTAATAAAAAGAATTAAATTAAAAAAAATTCCTTAAGACTAGAAAGGCTTGTGAAGAAAATAAAAAGAGCAAAAAAGAAAGATTTTCCTCTCTTGCAGCTTTGGCCTAGAGAGAGTTGCATTGATCAAGTAAGGGCATCAGAGAGAGCAGAGGAGGCCTCTTGTCCACTCCCCTTTGAACATGGGAAGATGATGGTTTTGGGGGCTGCCAAAACTGTATCAGCTTGGAGCACAGCTACATCAAAGCAAAGTCAGAAGCGGAGAGGGCTAAGGAGGAGGGATGTCCTGAGATTTACATTTCCCAAGGTCTGGTTGGGGACCTTGCCAAGGAGCATATTAGAGAAGTAATGAGGTGGTTTTACAAAGAGCAATACAGAGGGGCCAACCACTCAGGCTAGGGTCAAATGGGAGTTAGACAAGGGAGGGAGACCAAGATAAGGCAGCCAGCCAGGCGCTACCACGGGGCTCTGACCAAGGTAACAAAAAAGCCCCCGTGTAAAAAGTGACAGCAGCTATAGACTTGAGCCACAATCACTAGCAGAACAAACAGCAATAGACAGGTATGGGACATAGGACCTGCACACATGCGCGTGCATGCACGTACACTCACCACACACACACACCCCACAGAGAGAGGAACCAGAGGATACGCCTCCCAAAGATCTCAAGTCTTTCCTTTAGGTATGATGTCACCAAACCAGACCCCTCTCCTCAGGAACCCATCATCATTGTAGAAAAAGCAGAAGGGGCAGACTATCTGAGAAACTGGGCTTTTTTATCAACAGACTGATCACTCCTTCTCACCTGAAAAGAGTTCATGATTTAAGCAGTGATCACTAGACAAAAATCATCCAATACCAATCTATTTAAACAATTCCTTAAGGCGGGGGTCACAACCCCCCACTGGCCCATCCATCTCCAGACATGTATATTTGAATTTGAATAGCTTTAAGTGAAGTCTCAACTTTTTCCATTTAGCCACTGACCTCACTACTCCTTATAATCTCATATGTGGTTCAGTGAACCCATTTATGTTCCGTGTCTGGACCATGGAAGCAATAATTTTGTGACAGGCTAGTTTAAAGTTTTAACATAACTTAGGACTGTTTCTTTCTGCTGAACTTACATGATGGGAAAAAGGAACTCATGAATTAAGAGGTTTTTAAAATTAAGAGGTTTTTAAAATTAGATGGCTGGAAGATTTCTTGGATAGGACACAAAATACATAAACCATTAAATAAAGAAATGATAAATTTTTTATCATTGGACTTCATGAAAATTAAATGTCCCTGTTCATCAAAGGACTCTATTAAGAAAATGAATAGACAAGTCACAAACTTGGGAGAATATATTCACAAAACATATATTAACAAATGATTTGTATTCACAATATACAAAGAAATCTTATAAAAAGCAACAATAAAAGGATGAACAACCCATTTTTTAAATGGGCATGACAACTGAACAGACATTTCACAAAAAGAAAATATATAGTGGGCAGTGAGCAGTATATCATGATATCAGAAAAATGCAAATTAAATCCAAAATGAAATACCCCTTCACACCCACAAAAATGGCTAAAATCTAAAAAGACTACAAAAGAACAAATGTTTATAAATGTGTGGAGCATTTCTGTATGAGTACAGAATGATCCAAAATGGGACGACTACTCTGGAGAGCTGTTTGGCAGTTTCTTAGAGAGTTAAATACATCTACACAACAATTTCTCTCCTAAGTATTTACCCCAAGAGAAATAAAAGCTTATGTCCAAAAGAAACTCATACAACAAAATTTGTGGCAGCCTTACTTACAAAGCCAAAAACTAGAAACAACCCAAATGTTTATCAACAGTGATATATACATGTGAATTGTGTAAGACTGATGAATCACAGACCTGTACCCCTGAAACAAATAATACATAATATGTTAATAAAAAAAAAGAAAAGAAAAACAGTGATATATTCATAGAATGGAATAATACTCAGCAATAATGGTATATTCATACAATGTACTAATACTCAGCCATAAAAAGGAATGCATTACTGATACACATGACATTGATAAACCTCAAAAATATTATGCTAAGTGGAAAAAGCCAGATACAAAAAAGTACATACTACATGTTTCCATTTATATGAAACCCAAATATAGGCACTTAATCTATCACCTAAGAAATCATGTGGAGGAGGGGCGCCTGGGTGGCTCAGATGGTTAAGCGTCTGCCTTCGGCTCAGGTCATGATCCCGGGGTCCTGGGATCGAGTCCCACATCGGGCTCTCTGCTCCTTGGGAGCCTGCTTCTCCCTCTGCCTCTCTGTCTCTGTCTCTCATGAATAAATAAATAAAATCTTTAAAAAAAAAAAAAAAAGAAATCATGTGGAGGGTAAGGTGAAAAAATGTACCACAAAGGGACACAAGGAAAGTTCTGGAGAAATGGTAATATTCTATGTCTTGTTTTGGGTAGTGGGTTACATGATTGTATACATGATTACTGGGGTGCCTGGGTGCTCAGTCAGTTAAGCCAGTAGCTCAGTCGGTTAAGCAGCCAACTCTTGATATCGGCTCAAGTCTTGATCTCAGGATCCTCAGATCCAGCCCCGTGTCGGGCTGGCGCTGGGTGTGGAGCCTGCCTAGGATTCTCTCTTTCCCTCTACCCTCCTCCCTGCACTGCTCATGCTCTATCTCTCTCTCTCTAAAAAGCAAACAAAAAACTTATCAAACACTCAAGATTTGTACATTCAATTGCATCTTAATTATATCACAATGAAAATATTTATAAATAAAAAGTAGATGGACAAAATCCCATAGGGAATTTTGATCATTTTGAGAGAACTACTAACTTAATAGTTTGAGGGGCGCCTGGATGGCTCAGTTGGTTAAGTGACTGCCTTCGGCTCAGGTCATGATCCTAGAGTCCCGGGATGGAGTCCCGCATCAGGCTTCCTGCTCAGCAGGGAGTCTGCTTCTCCCTCTGACCCTCCCCCCTCTTGTGCTCTCTCTCTCTCTCATTCTCTCTCTCTCAAATAAATAAAATCTTTAAAAAAATAGTTTGAAAAAAGTTAATAATTTTTCATGATTATAAAAGTAATGCAGACTTATAAATAATTCCAACAACAGAAAAATGAATTAAGTAGAAGAAGAAGTCTGTATAAACGGAAAAGTGTAAGAGATGGAGTGACAAGGCTGTCTATTCTATGTACTGCTTGGTAAGTTTTTAATGGTATCAATACAGTCATTTCAAAAATATTCTAATTTGCTCTAAAGCCATATTAACAGTTTCGTTAATAAATAATTATTAGAGGTTATTTGTTATCATTTTGAAGATTACATTTAGAGAGCGAGCCTTCATTTATCAAAGAGAATATCAATACAAAATAGTAATGATTTATTCTGTGAAAAGTTAACATCAGAAGTATATACTAAAGCAATTGAGTATAGCTCATTGAACAAAGTTTATCAAACTAGAGTTTCTCAGAGTTGTTGCAAAATTTACCAACTTGAAATTCAGGATAACAGTAATAAAATGAATAAATAATTTTAAATGATAGGGACTTACAACAAAGCCCTGGCAATACTATTAAAAGGAGCCTGTAGGGACTCTAGAAACCTTTGACAATAATGACAATAATGTAGATGACAATGAAAGAGAACAGCTAAAGAGATCAGGAAGAATAAAGTACAATTTAAGAGGAAAGTGGTGAATCCAGATGAAGGAATTAGATGAAACAAACAAATAGAATTTTGCTTTTGTGGTTATCAGGAGAATGTTGGGTACTATCTCACAGAGAGTATACTTAAAATATCTATATTGTATGTACGTATTTATAAGACTATGAATGAAATCAGATTAGAATGCTATCCATATTGTAATGATCAAGCAATTCAGCTGCTCTGCCTTTTTTGTTCAAAGAATCAATAAGAGAACCCTAAACAGTTGTTTTTTTTTTAAAGGTTTTTGTTTTTGTTTTTAAGATTTTATTTATTTATTTGACAGAGAGAGAGAGCACACAAGCAGGGTGAGTGGGAGAGGGAGAAGCAGGCTCCCCACTGAGCAGGGAGCCCGATGTGGGACTCGATCCCAGGACCCTGGGATCATGACCTGAGCTGAAGGCAGACGCTTAACAACTGAGCCACCCAGGCGCCCTAAACAGTTATTGTTTATAATAGAAATACCTGAATTGATCTGGTCAACACACTACTGTCCCGGAAATAGTAAACAGTATCTGATTGGGTTAGTCTTCCAAACTCACCCATCCACCACCACCTACCACCATAAATCAAGAGGAGTAAAGAATTCACATTCTTGGGGCGCCTGGGTGGCTCAGTGTCTGCCTTCGGCTCAGGTCATGATCCCAGGGTCCTGGGATCGAGCCCCACATCAGGCTCCCTGCTAAAGTGGGGAGTCTGCTTCTCCCTCTCCCACTCCCCCCTGGTTGTGTTCCCTCTCTCACTGTGTCTCTCTCTGTCAAATAAATAAATAAAATCCTTAAAAAAAAAAATTCACATTCTTAAGGGGCACCTGGGTGGCTCAGTCAGTTAAGTGTCCACATTTGACTCTTGATTTCAGCTCAGGTCATGATCTCAGTGTCATGAGATCTAGCTCTGCATGGGGCTCTGCACTGGGCATGGAGCCTGCTTAAGATTCTCTCTCCCTCTCGGTCTGCCCCGCCCCCCCACCAGCTAACACTCTCTTAAAAAAAAAAAAAATTCACATTCATAAATAAATATTAATGGAACTTCAGGAAGAATTTGGTAAGAGATTTGGTAAAGTAACTGCTATGCATTTTCTTTCAGAATAATAGTGAAAAATCAAATGAACTAAAACTTCAGATGAGTCCAAATTTGGATTCTTTGCTAATGACTGCATGTCAATAAACAAGGTATGTACATTAAAAAAATAACCAACCCCTCTAGTACGTGGTAATATTAAACAGAGCGATACAGATGAAGTCAAGTATTACCTTGTTTCAATCTTTTCTAGCATCCTGCTTATAACTTTGCTGTCATTTTCACTTTTTACCAGTAATTTTTTTATTTACAGCTATAGCTATCAATAAAATTAAACTATAGCTCCAAAGATAATAGTGCTTTCAAAATCAAAATGCAAAAAAGCTTAACAAGTCTGTCTGGAAGAGGGAATAGTGGCTGATTAACATTTATTATAAGCCCCATTCCTCCTAGAGAGGGATGATGCACCATGTGCAAAATGGCCTATTTCAGTTTCAAATTGTTGGCAGCAATCTGCACCAGAGAGACCCAGTTCCAGAGCTAGCAGTACCCAAGTCTTTTCATGCATGATCCTGATCCTGACAGCTGAATCTGTTTTGTGGAGTCTTATACCATATCTTGTTCTACCTCAATATCTACAATTCACAAGGACAGATTTACCCCTTCCAAAACATTTGATCTTTTGTTTGGAAGTACATTCCATTCTACTTTAATTAAAAATAAGTCTCTCCGGGCGCCTGGGTGGCTCAGTCGTTAAGTGTCTGCCTTCGGCTCAGGTCACGATCCCAGGATCCTGGGATCGAGCCCCGCATCGGGCTCCCTGCTCCATGGGAGGCCTGCTTCTCCCTCTCCCCACTCCCCCTGCTTGTGTTCCCTGTCTCGCTGTGTCTCTCTCTGTTAAATAAATAAAAAATCTTAAAAAAAAAATAATAAGTCTCTCTGCAGTGAGAAGTTAAAACATTTCTTTCACACATCCCATTGTCCTCTCTGATATTTATATAGATTTATCTTGAGTCCTCTCCATTTAATCCACTAAAACATAAATGTATTCACTGTCTAATGGTCATCAATATCAACGGAGCATTTGATTTACTCTCTTTTTTTTTTTGAATGGAAAGCCTTTTACCTGAAATTCTCTATTTCAATTTAATGATTGGAAATTTCCCTTCTGTGGAGTCATAAACCAACATACAAAATTGAAAAAAAATAACAAATTATATTTTCTTTATCTGCTCCTATTAAGATAGTGTGGAGAGAAAATGAATCCTCCAATATCTTCCAGTAGTACATATTTGTTGCTCTGTTATTTAATAACTTCAGAAAGTCTAAAATGAGGTAGTTCTCCATTTGTACCTCTAGTCTATATTTTCCGATGAAAGAAAAGCTTTGTTACACACAGATGGCTACAGTTTAAACATTCCCTCCAGTTTCTTCATAAGGTGGCTAAGATAGTATTTACTTAAAACCCTGAGCTTTTCTGTCTGATGTCTGTGTAATTAACATCAGTCCTAGAAAGTTTTAGAAATAAGACTGAGCCTGAAAATTTCCACAGCCTATCTGGCCTTTTCCCAACGTCACCCTCTGACTTTACTAATTTGCTGACCAAAATAACAAAAAGTAATCATCCATTAAATAGGTGGGTTCTCCCCACTCGACAGTTTCCTGCCTGGTCAATGATTCAGAGTGAATACTCATTTTTTTCCATTAGTCTCTGAAACATGTTCTAATTTGGAAGTGTGTTATCAAAGAACAATTTAAATTACACTATTTTCACTGTAAATGCAACCAATTATTAAAAATTGGACCCACAGCAGCAAAGGGATGAAAATGTTCTATGAGATGCTTTGTTGTAGAGAGGCACTCATGATAAGGATAATGAAATTTTTGTAACGACTTTTTAAAAATTGACCTCCGCATAGAGTCTTAGTGTCTTCAAGGTGAGTGGCAATAAATAGGTATCCACTCTGTGTTCTTCATTTTCCCTTAACAGGGCTGACTTCTTGCAAATTCCCACACTGCAACTTCCCACTCCAACTCAAGTTCTTACGCCCAATTCATTTAAACTTCAAATAATTCTTCACTTCAACCCATAACATGTCTTACAAAAAGTATAACTTAAAACACTATCTTGTCTCTTCAGTATTACTGTTTATTATCAATATTAGTGATGAATTTCAGGTAGAATTTGGTAAGCAATATGGTAAATGGTGACTCAGATTTGAGTTAGAAATGTTAAAAGTTCAATTAAAGTGAGTTCCACTTTCTGACCTTTGAATTTTAAGTTAAAGGAATCTGGTAGTCATTTCTGTGTCTTTTCTTTCAGAATAATAATGAAACATTGAGTGTACTAAAACCCCAGACAAGGCCAAATTTGGATTCTTTGAACCCAAATTCGGATTCAAAGTTCCCTTCTTTCAGGCATTTTAAAGCATTTCTCCCCTTTATTTGGATATAATGTTTCTTCTCCTATCGTGAAAAGCCCCTCTGTTTTCATTTGAAAGGTAAAAACATAAAGCCTAGAGTCACAGTATTTCTCTAAGATGTTTGAATTAAATTATCTATTAAGTATCCTATATAAATTCACTCTGAACATCAGGGGATAGAAAGTATTAACAAAAGCAATAACACTAATATTTATACTTCAACAGAACTTTTGAAAATCAGCCTCTGAAGGAAGAACAAACATATGTATGATAGTATCATAAAATAAACTGTCTCTCTGGAGTGCTCAGACGCTTTAAATGAATCTATATCTATAGTATAATTAGCAATTTGATGAAATATATGTAGTAAGGACACACCAAAGCACATCAGTGAACAACATGTCCTCCTCCAAAGTCGACAGATTCTCAGGAAACACCTAGGTTCAGCATTCAGGTACCAAGAGCACAGAATCTCATTGGTAGCACCCCAACCATTTTTATATACCTTTTTTATTTTCTTTTTAACAACCTGTCAGTTTCCAGAAAGAGCTCTGCTCAGTTACAAGTATATGTCAACACACACAACTCATAGTGAGGATGTTCAGTCACCAATTACTGCTAGAAATTTAAATAAGTTCTAAAAATATAGGTTATGTTCTGCTCTGAAATACTTAATCTATCTGGCACTTTTTCTGGGACATTTAATGGTCCATCAGTACAATGAGTTAGACTGGAAGAACACAGAATTTGACAGAGTGCTTGCCTAGGGGATTCTCCACTTAAAGAGACAAGCAAAATAGATTAAACACTAAACACCAGTGCATGGAAGAAATAAAGTGGATCACTACCATTAAGAGTGAATGTTTATAAAACAGATACACAATGCAGAGCATAGTAGTAAATGACAGGCTATCTCTCAGTACAAACTTTAATAAGAGTAGCAGAACAATCCAAGATTCTTTTTAAAAGATAACTGTTTTGAGGAGAGTGTTAAGGATTATCAGAAAAATGAAAAAGAAGATGTTCTGGACATCAGAGGTTACAATAAAAAGAATAATTAAAAGGGAAAAGAGAATAATTTAATTTCAGTTGGAACTAAAGTGACCTTAGAAAGCATTTAGTCTAATACCCACTCCCGCCCCATCGAAACATTTTCCCTGAAATAGATCATTTAATCTCTAGTTTGAATATTATTAGAACTATGTTTATTGGATGGGTGGATAGAAAAATGAATGATTTTAATGATTGAAACAGGTGACTTTAATTTTAATAATATATTTTTGACCAATATATCCAAAATATTATTTCAATATAATCAACATAAAAATATTGATATTTTACTTTCTTTTCTTATACTGTCTTAAAAACCCTGTATTTATTTTTATACTTACATTGCATCACAGTTTGTCCTAGGCACATTTCAAGTGCTCAATAGCCAAACATGGCTAGTAGCTACTATATTTATAGGACAGCTCAGTTCTAGAAAATGGTTCACAAACTTGGCTGAACATCAGAATCACAGGAAACTTTTTTAAAATATAGATTCCTGGGGCACCTGGGTGACTCAGTTGTTAAGCATCTGCCTTCGGCTCAGGTCATGGTCCCAGGGTCCTGGGATCAAGCCCCGCATTGGGCTCCCTGCTCTGCGGCAAGCCCGCTTCTCCCTCTCCCACTCCCCCTGCTTGTGTTCCCTCTCTCTTTGTGTCTCTCTCTGTCAAATAAACAAAGAAAATCTTTAAAAATAAATAAATAAATAAATAAATAAAATATAGATTCCTAGGATTCACCCTCAGAGATATGGACTTACTTAGTGTAGGTAGGGCAGGGAGTCTTTTTTAACAAGGCAGTCAAAAAACCATTGATCATCAAGCTTACATTTGGGAATCAAATGTAATTTGATTCCAAATGCTCTAGAACAACACAAAATACATCTAAGTCCTCTTCTACATGACTGTCCTTCCAATATGTTAAAAAAAAAAAAATCACATCTCCACTATCTTTTATTCTCCAGGCTAAAAATTCCAAATTTTCCAACCTCTTTTCAACCATTCCTTTTCTGACATGGTTTCCAAAACTTTCAACTCCCTGGGTGCTTTCTTCTGGATATACTCCAGTTTGGTTTATTTACAGTAGTGGAGAAGTACTATAGCACAGATAATACAAATTAATCCTTATTTGCCTTTGAAATGTTTCTCAGTACTTTCAAATGAATATGAGTATCTCTGCTAAATGTTGAATTCACAATACCTCAAACTAAAACTGTAAACTCTCATCAACAAGCATTCAGGATGTCCAGGTTCCTCTGTGTCACACTCCATCTTGTGGATCAAATTCAGAGCACTAAGTTAAGCAGAGCTACATTTTTTTCCATGCCTCTCAACGCTCGTACCTTTTTCCATAACTAGAGAAGAAAGTAGTAGGTGTTTTGATTTAGAAGAGCTCTTTCGCCTCCTTTAAATAAGTTACATAAATATAAAACATAATAATGTCACCAAAAAATCAGATTTGCCATGAATAATTGGATTTAATTCAATGCCACAAATATTCACTTACTGATGCTTGACTGAGCACATTACATGTGCCACCATGATAGTCAGGAAGCTACATGAAGAAACAAGGCAGAGTTCCAAGCTTTAAAGAGATCACAAACTAGTTTTCTCACCATGTAAGAAAAACCATGTACCAAATAAGTATACCCGTGTGACAAATTTTTGTGGAGTTCTTACTGTATGCTAGACACTTGAGTTACACACCAGTGAATAAAACGTTCAAAAATCCTTGTCCTAATGGAGCTTATTTTCTAGCAAGAGAGACAGATGATAAACAATTTAAATGATATATAAGCGAATTATATAGCATATTAGATGATAAATGTTATGGAAACAAATAGATCAGAATAAGGAGTATCAACAGTACTTGTGGGGTAGAGGACTAGCTGAAATTTTACTCAGTGGTAAGAGTAGCTTCATTAAAAAATTGATATTTGAGAAAACATTTGAAGAAAAGGGGAAAACACACAGATATCTTTGGGGGGGAGGAGAATTTCAGGCAAGTAGCCAGTGCAAAGGCCCTGAGGCAGAAGAGTAACTGGCCTGACTGAGGAACAGCAAGGAAGCCAGTGGAGTTAAAGCAAAGTAAGCAAGGGAGAGACAAACAGATTAGGCTGGAAAAGTAATTGGGTGGAATTGTTCATGCAGGTCTTTATAGGGCATAATAAGTACTTTATCTTTTGAGTGAAATGAAGAACCACTGAATGGTGCAAAGCAGTAACATGATATGCTTGTGTTTTAAAAGAGCACTCTGGTAACTATGTTGAGAATACACTATAGGGGAGCAAGAGTATAAGCAGGAAGACCACATAAAAGGCTATTGCAGTAATCCAGCTGAAAGATAGTGGTGGCTTGGACCAGGGAGGTAGCATCAAGGAAAAGAAAAGTGGTCAGACTTTTTATGTTAAAAAAAATGCTATACTACACTGACGTGGTTGTTTTCATACAGGATGCTAAGAGAGCAGAGAGGAAGAAACAATAATTCCATCAAAGGAAGGATTTGTAGCCAAAGTGACAGCTTAGCTGAGTCCTGAATAATATGTAAAAGTTCACCACAAAAAAAAATCAGGAAAACCAGAGAAGGAACTGGTATGGAGTTGTTGGTGGCCAGAAGAAACATAGGGCATGATCCTTTCCCTGGGGAACTTACAGTCTCAATAGGGAGACAATACAGAAAGTCACTTAAGACTAGAGTCTCAGGTGCCACTGGGATAAAAATTTGGCATAAAGCCTTTGGACTACAGAAATAAACAATATATGCCAACAAGATATTCAAGAGAAAAGGCCAAAGAAGTAGCCAGAAATGTATAGAAAGTGACCCCAACTCACAAAGGATCCACAGGACCACTCCAGCCGTTCTGTCAACATTACACAGGCCACATTACACCACCACTCCAGGCTCCATGAAATCTTATCTTCCACCACCAGTTCTCACCATCAATCCCCACCAACAGATCAAACTGGTATCTTGCCAAGGAAGGCCAAGCTTACCCTAACCAGAGCCAAGTAAAGCAACTGCATCGTTTGTTTGTCAGTACTCCTAACACTTCTCCCCATGACTAAAAAACTAAGCTAAACTTTTAATATGCTTAGAAAGTAATGTGTGTTCTGTGTCTGTAGAGGAGCTCATGCTATGAATGAGCCTCTAGACGAGCTCATGCTATGAGCTCATGCTATGTTGGTTCTCTCTGTGGTCCCCTCACTTCTGAACAGTGGTATAGGGCAAATTATACTCCTTCCTCTCCACATTTGCCATTTGTTCTCATCCCTCTCTACCCAAATCTGCATATTCTCTTCTACCCAATATAGCCAAAACAGCAAAAATAGAACAGAAGATGCTTCAGAGCCAGTTTCTCCCCCTCTCCACTTGACCTTTGCCTGTCCTCCCTGCCTCATGTGAAAGTCATCTCACCTCAGCTCACTCCCAAAATCCAGCATTTCCACCTGGAAGCCCCTACAAAAAAAAAAAAATCCGAGGAGCATGACTTGCTGCTAAGCTAATTCCAAAATCGAAAAAATATTTAACATATATTAAATGTTTGGTAAATGTCAGGCACAATTTCATTCATATAATCTACACATCAGCTCTAAGAAGTAGTACTGTTTTTATCTCAGAGATCAGTTAAGTAACAAGGTCCAGGTCACGCAACTAGTGAACAGGGTGTTCAAACTCAACATGTCCAGCTCTGGAACCCATGGGCCTAACTACTACTACATATCACTATGTACCTAGAGTTACCTCCACCACTTCTTCCCTATGTCCAGGCCAGTAGAGTGTGACCTTTCAGAGCAAACCTCCCCTTTGTAGGGAAAGACATGTGGTTGCCTGGGTTCCCCATCCCTCTCCCAGAATGAACAATGTCAGCAGAAGTGCCATCAAGAACAACTCGACGAACACTTGTCCAAGTGCCCAGTGGCTGGCAGCGGGCCAAATGGGAAAGGGAAGAGTCACTTTTCTTCCCACCTGCTCCCTCCCTAGCTCTTCTCAGTTACAATGGCCCATAGCTGAGTTTCAACAACCGAGTTTATGTGGTGAAACACAAGTCATCACAACAAAAATATCCACTAATAAACTGTTTGCTTGATAAAATGAGTTTGCACATACATCTACCTCTAGAATGTCAATGCTAACTGGAACCTAGCTAGCAAAAGATGAAAATTTTCACAAAGTTGATAAAAACCATGTAAGAAAAATGTTCCAATGACACACAAAGGCACTAACTTATGATGGTCTGACACGGGTAGCTAAATTTTAAAAATGAAAAATAAAAATTGTACCATTATGACAAATATCTCAAAACATAATGGTTTTGCATTAAAAGGGTAAAGAGAGAGTCCTCACATGTTTTTATAAAAACAAATACACACACACACACACACACACACAATCAACACTTGATTTTACTCTACTTGTTCCTATAATTAACCCAGAGTTAAATGATTACCTCCACTTTGTCATATATATACTAAGACATATAATTTTCATAGTTTTTAGCTTCCTCCTTTAAGATAAAGTCCCCAATTTTCTTTTTCACTATGTACAACTAAATTTCAGTTCTTGTTTTACCTCCAGTAATAATTTATGTAAACATTTTCCTTCCTCCATTATACTGTGTGTCCCATCCTTAGACAAAGAAGCACTGCAATAAAAAAAATTTAATTGAACTGAAGTAAAATCAACAGGAGACATATCACACTGTAAGGCCTTAATGTCTAATACCTAAGTTATCAGTTAGCAGATATTGAATTATAGACAGATAATAATAAGAACGGGAAAGAGGCTAGATGTCTGCAAGACTGGGGTCTGGAACCAACATGAGGACAAGGAGCCAGTAGGAGATGAAATAAAGCCAAAGAAAGGTGGAGGCTCTTGACTTTAGCTGTCACCTGGGTGTGCCTCAGCCATGACATTCAAAGTCATCTACTTGTCAGAGCCTGTCAAGATTGCTCCTGCTTCTCCCAAAGCAAACCTAGTTGACATCCCACAGAGCCCTGGCACTTTCGGTAAGAGACTTCCGGTTATGCTTGCTCCTGCCCATAATTAGGACTACCACACTCACTGGATGCCAAACACCATGCTGAGTGCTATCCATTCTACTTTTAAAATATTCATGCTAATTTTCCCCCTTCACCTTTGCATTAACCTTTTGGGAGAGGAAAGGTATATTTTTTGAAAAATAAATACAATCAAAAAACCCAACACTTGATTTTGCTGTTTGCTCTCAGAATGATCTCATAGCTAAATGATGGAGAGAATTTCTTAAAGATCCAGCATTTAGTATGAAGACTCTGACCTTACACGTAAGAAACTATTTTAAGTCACAAATGACTAACAATTTTAACTGGCTAGATCAAGTTTCCAACAACCCTACAAACACACTCTCGTGCATAGTTGAGAGAGGGCTCAAGAGTAAGTTTAATTCAGTTACAAAATAAATGGATCTTAATGTTTAACATATATATTAGCTTCCTATGGTGGCTGTAACATATCACTTTAATGACTGAATCAACACAAATTTATTATCTCACATTTCCAGAGGTCAGAAGTCCAAAATGAATTTCACTAGGCTAAATTCAAGGTGTTTGCAGGGCTGTGTTTCTCCAGGAGGTTCTAGGGGAAAAATACATTTTCTTCCTTTGTTAGAGCTTCTATAGGCTGCCCACATTCCTTGGCTCATGACCACCTTCCAACTTCAAAGGCAGCAATGACCAATGACCAATCAAGTCTTTCTCACAATGCACCACACTGACACTGATGCTTCTACTTCCCTCCTCCATATTTAAGGTAACCTTATGATTCCAGGGGACCTACTCAGATAATCCAATCTCCATATTTTGAAGTCAGCTGATTAGCAACCTTAATTACTTCTGCAATCTTAATCTCCCCCTTACCAAGTGACATAATATATTTACAGGTTCTGAGGATTTAGTATGTGGATGGTTGAGAGATCATTATTCAGCTTACCACAGCCTGTCTTTCATACCCAAAGATTCACATCCAGCCCACATGCAAAATACATTCACTCTATCCAAAAGTCTCTACTCAGTAGAGTATCAACTCATGGTTTAAAATCTGGTCTCAGGAAGCCTGGGTGGCTCTGTCAGTGAAGCATCTGCCTTCGGCTCAGGTCATGATCCCAGGGTCCTGGGATCGAGCCCCGCATCGGGGTCCCTGCTTGGCAGGGAGTCTGCTTGTCCTTCTCCCTCTGCCCCTCACCCCAGCTCATGCTCTCTCTCTCTTGCCTTCTGCTCTCTCCCTCTCAAATAAACAAAATATTTTAAAAAATAAAATAAAATAAGATCTGGTCTAAACCTTATCAATTCAAAAGTCCCAAATGTCATCATCTAAATGAGGTACAAATGAGTCCTTGGGTATAATCCATCCTGAGGCCCAATTCATCTCCATCTGTGAACCTGTGAAACTCAAGAAACAAGATATCTGCTCCCCAAATTTGATGGTACAATAGACATGGTATAACAATTATAGACATTCCCATTCAAAAGGAGAGAAAAAATAAGTTAAAAAAATTAGACATCAGACCCATGCAACTTTGGAGATCCATCTAGGCAAACTGCATTTGATTTCAAAGTCTGGGAATAATGTTCTGTGGTCCTTGGCTCCACCCTTTAGGATCTCAGCTCTGCCTTCTGGGCTCTCAGTTCTCCCCTCTTAGTCAACCTTATTTTTTCATGAAAGGTGGTACATGTTTGCAGCTAAGTAGATTAATCAGCCTGTTTTTTGCTTGTAGAATTGTTGGGATCCAACAACCTTCTTTCATTACATCCTCTCACTTCCCTTTTCAGGCCCAGCCCGATGTATTTTTGCTGGTATAATATTCTCAGGAACCATACAGATCTCCCATATGTGCCATGGCCATTTATTCCATTAAACAAGAGGCTACTCCACAGATATTTCCTGGATAAATCCATCTCTTTAACTGGCTCTGCTGAGATGTCTGAAGGAATCCATGAGTTACATGTTCAATTTCTTCAAAGTGCCCTCTATGTAACTGAATACTCTGACCTTACTTCTGAGGCCCTCCCAAAAGGTTTTCTAGCCACACCATTGGCTTTCCCCAGAACAGGCATTTCTGACAATGAATCTCCTAACTTTAGCATCATTTGCAATCTGGGAGACTGAGAATTTCTCAACTATCAAGTTCTGGTTTCATTTTGCTTAATAGTTCTTCCCTCAATCTGCCTCTCTCCTCTCCTTTTTTACTGGAAGAAGCAGCAAGAAAAACCCAAGCTGCACCTTCAACACTATGTACACAAATCCCCTCAGCTAAATACCTAAGTTCATGTTTTATAAGCTTTACTTTCCACAGAACTGCAGGACACAATTTAGCTAAGTTTTCTGCCACTGCATAACAAGGATCCCTTGTCTCCAGTTTGCAATAACATATTCCTGATTTCTATCTAAGCCCCCACTGGCAGTGTCTTTAATGTCTGCATTTTTACCAACAGCCTGTTCGTGACAATTTAGGTATTCTCTAAGGAGATTTCATTTTCCCTACCCTACTCTTCATTTTCTTCTGAGTCCTCACTAGTAGAACTGCCATCATCCATATCTCTAACAGTCTATTCAAGGCAATCTAGGCTTTTCCTATCATGCTTTTCAAAAGTTTTCCAGTCTCTGCCCATTTCCCAATTCCAAAGCCACTTCCATATCTTTAGGTATTTCTTACAGCAGCCTCCACCATGTATCAGAAACTGTATTCGTTTCCTATTGCCACTCTAACAAATCACCACAAACTTAGGGGCTTAAGTCAACACAGTTTATTATCTCACAGTTCTGGAGGTCAGAACTGGGTTAAAATCAAGTGTCAGCAGTGCTGGACACTCTTAGGGAAAATCCATTTTCTTGCCTTTTTTCACCTTTGCAAGACTGCCCCCATGCCTTGGCTCATGGCTGACTTTTATCTTCAAATCTAGCAAAGGCAGGTCTAGTCATTCTCTCGTTGCATCACTGACACTGACTCTTCTACCTCCCTCTTCCAGATCCTTTGTGCTTACATGGGGCCAGCCCATATAATCCAGAAGATATTTCTTACCTGAAGGTCAGTTGATTAGCAACCTCAATTTTATGGACAATCTTAGTTCCCCCTTGACAGGTAACATAACATAGGCTCAGGTCCCTAGGATTAGGACAAGAACATCTTTGAGGGATCATTATTCTGCCTACTACAATATATCTTTGTATAATGATAAATTTTCAATTCTCTTCTATTAAAATGGCCCACTGTGTAATCTGGTCCTTGCTCTCCTCATCTGTGTCATTTCATATCGAAACCCTCTGTTTCCACTAAGCGGAGTTTCTTCCATTTTGTCAAAAGCACAATGCTCATTCCTGGCTCGGGATCTTTGCTCACGCTGTTTCTTTTGTCTCTCTGATTCTCCCCTCTTTGAATCCTCATAGCCCCTCTTCTTCAGACTACTCTTACTATCCTTCAGCTTTCAGCTCCAATGACTCTTCTTCAAAGACAGTCTCCCTGACCCTGGGGTTCCCTAGAGTATAGATTTCCCATTGCATTCTTCGTTTTTCCTCATAGCATTTATCTTAATGGTGATTAAATTATTACCTGTGTAATTGTTTAATGACTGTTTTTAAGACACTCTGAAAGTAAAGTTCTAACTTATTCCTTTGTTATATACCTAATACCTAGCAGAACAGAATTGCAAGGCAAAAATGTACTTGAATGAATGAACATGTCTCTTTTAGGCCTCAAAACAGTATTAATTTTATAATTGAGGGTACTGAAGTTCAGAGAAATTGAGTAACTTCACCACAGTAAAACAACTAATGAGATTCCACTGGGTCTATCTGGTTTCTAAGCACATCTCTGTCACTGTGTACTTCTATTCTATCGGGGCACCAATGACCATCGTCCCTAAGAACACAGATGTTCACTGACCATCATATTGACAAATACTCATTGCAGCCTAACCTCACTTTCCTTAATGCAGTTACCTTTACCTACTAAAGTCAATGGCCCACCACCAAACGCCCAATTTCAGTCCTATTTTTAAACACTGACATGAGTAGACTTACGGACATTTTTTCCCTTTAAAATCTTTTTTTTTTAAAGATGTTATTTATTTGAGAGAGAGAGAAAGAGACCATGAGTGGGGTTGGTGGGAGGGCAGAGGGAGAGATAGACTCTCAAGCAGACTCCCCACTGAGGGCAGAGTCCGTTGCAGGACTCCATCTCAGGAACTATGAGATCATGACCTGAGCCGAAATCACCAGTCAGATGCTTAACCAACTGAGCCACCCAGGCACCCCTTCCTTTAAAATCTTTAAATCTTGGGGCGCCTGGGTGGCTCAATCGGTTAATCATCTGCCTTTGGCTCAGGTCATGATCCCGGAGTCCCGGAGTCCCGGAGTTCCAGATCGAGCCCCACGTTGGGCTCCCTGCTCAGCGGGAGTCTGCTTCTCCCTCTCCCTCTGCCCCTCCCCCTGCTCCTTCTCTCTCTCTCAAATAAATAAATAAATAAATAAAATCTTTAAAAAAATAAAATCTTTAAATCTTAAAGTTCCTTAAAAATAGCTACTGAACTTATTTTCAAATTACCAACTCAGGAAAAAAATACGCTTTGATTTTATCTACTTCTCTTGTGGGGATTAATGGCATTATAAAATCTGTGAATACCTTAGAAGAAATTTTATTAAACCAACAGATGAAACTATCAACTTTGGGAATCTGGCCAGACAAATTGTTAAAACCAAAGATCTAAAAATCATGTTAACGTTGCTAGAAAGTCCCAGAACTGTGCTTCTTATGTGTTCATTCTTGGTCTCTCATGTATAGAGAAGAAAGATTATTATGAACATTGTCTTTACAAATACCTCCTAGACTTTAACCAAGGCAGGTAGGATTCTATTTATAATTGCATAATCCTTAAAATTTCAGAACTCTTTAGGAGCCTTTGTAGGTCTTTTTCATTGTCAGCATTCAGTCCTCTATTTTTTTAAAATGTAAGTGTATTTTTGTGGCTATGAGTCAGACTGCTGCTAGAAATACTTAGAAGATTTTGATGTAGATTCCAAACTGTTGCCTGGATACTTTTTCCTTTTGAAAATGATTATAATTGGCACAGATAAAAAGCCACATTTATTAAAGGATGATCTAATTTAGCATCTTCTTACTTCAATTTCCAATGCAGCTACAAATCAAATTTCAACAACAACAAAACAATTTTAGTGATACTATAGTTACTATTATGATAAAAACCAGGTATGACTTTGAAATAAATATATTTCCATTTGCTTTCATTATACATATATAATAAAATATAATTACTAATTAATCAGTTCATATTGCACAATAATTTACAAAAATTATTTATAGTTTCAAAAAGTAATGAATGGTAAGCATCTTAAATACCACTAAAGAGAATAATGAAGTAGCCAAAAGGAGAAGCAATATTAAATGAGCAAAAATCACTGGGAAATCATATGCTGAGATTTCTTTATTTTAAAGCTAAGAAACAAAAGAAGATGGTTATAGCACTGCAGAAGAAATTTCCTGGTTCAAAATCTCTTCCATCTATATAGAACATATCTGATAGCACAAAGTAACTTATCTGATAGGTTTATATGAAATCTGAGAGCATCTCACAGGTTTTGAAATTTGTTACTATCCTACTATGACATTTTACACACTATACAAAAATATCTGCAGCACTCTGAATTCACCATAAATCAAATCCATAAAATCTCCAGAGCCTGAAAGCTTTTGTCTCTCTAGAACCCATGGAATCCCAGAGAAGCAGTAGGAGTCAGAACTGACTTTTTAAGAGGTAATGCAAAACTACCAGACAGAGCCAAAGATCCACCTGTTGTCAATTCATAACCTGAGTCTTAGAATAAGAGAAGTTATTACAGCATAATCAATAGATCAGTAATATATGCTTACTGAGAACACAGCAGGTAGCAAATATTTGCTGAGTGACTGGCTATATGAAATAATAAGGTTCATAATTTGGCAGGAAATGAAATTTTACATCTTCAAATCTCAAAAACTATATTTGTTAGGCATTCACTCTAAGTGTAGGGCTTGGTACCAACAAGGACATAAAAACAATTCATCTATGTGCCCTGATATGTAGTTACAATGGACAATTCATTTGCAACACAATGCCTACCTTGAAGAACTGGCAATTTAAATAAAGATGAATACTCAACATTCCTTTAAAAAACTTAACCAGGAAAAGATATTAGTGCCTTAGACTATTTCCTAGAAATTGTCTAACTGTCTAGCACGAGACCACAAAATGCAAGTCCTGAGGGTTTCTAGTTGTGACAGCTCAGATACTCTTCAGAGGAAACTAAGAAGAACCTAAGAAGAACACTAGTATAATTTAAAGGACCTTTGGAAATTTTAAGGGCACTTCAACACCATTTGTTTATTAGGAGCTTTAGCTTCTGTAAAGCTTTCCAGTTACCCAAATTAGCAGACCTGAGATAACTTTGCTTCCAGTTCACAGGAATTGAAAATCAGAGATTTTAAAAAAGAAGAAGAAAGAAAGAAAAAACAGAAGCTTAACCCTAATGACACTTCTATTCTACTTTGTGAATTTTGCTGGCACTCTGGTCTTATTTCCTTTATTAAATTTAGTCATTGTTTTTAAGGGATTCAAAATCTAAGCTGCATCCCCAACCCTCCCCAAAAAAGACCTGTAGGTAAATAAAATATTATCACAAATATTTGTTACAATAAAAACATTTAGTGGGCTCACCATAATTATAACAGAAAATTACATTTTAATTTTTTAGAAGAGTAAACTTGTTTTAAATAAATGCAACACATGTCAATTTCCTCCTTTTCTTATTGTAAGCTTTAGTGTTACTGTCCATGGTGACACATACTGGTTATATCAGGCAACAACACCACTACAGAGACATTCAAGTTTTATTTTATGTCTGTATCTTGGTGGCAGATTTGCTTAAGTGGTTTTATTTTGCATATCCAACTCTTCAGTAATTATGAGTTGCACTTCTCTTGAACCCATGGTACCAAAATCACAAAAGAAAAATCTGGATGGCTGGGGAGATGCTTCAGTCAGTCCATTAGATATGTTAAACCAAACTTCATTTCTCTTTTGCTTTCATCTATACTTCACCATATGTGAAATGAATCTCTCTGTATGTATTTAGCCACCTTTTAGAATCTCATGTTCCATCTTTCCACAAACCAAACAATATTCAAAAGCTTTGGTAAATCAAGGTGATGGCTTGATGCATTGGAATTTGCTTCTGACTACACATTTAAATATAAATTAAAATGTAGACATTTATGCATGGCCAACACCCACTGATTTAAAAAAAAAGTTCTATAATATTAAGTATACGATTAATGGTGATACAAGATATACCTTTGAATTAAAATTTATTTGAAAGATTTCAAAATAATATTTAAGAGAATATTATTCTCTTTCTCTTGACATTGATGGAGTAGAATCATGATCTTTCAATGAGGAGTCGTTTCAAATATAGTACGTTTGTGATATACAGTAGATAAAACTATTGAGAGGTATTCATTTTTCCAGAAAGCTACTCCACATAAAGAAATTCCTCCCAACCAGGCACCATTGTACCTGAAACTTTCAGAGAGCCGTGTCTTAACTAAGATTAAGCTATCCTATTTTCTACCTAAATCAATTTCACCCAAATGAGGCGTTTGTGCTATAATTCATTGTTCCCCAGACTCTAAAATCAACCATCTGCCATCGGAGTTTCTGTACAGTAATTAAGGAACTATCCATTAGAACTGGCAAGAGTACAAAGTAAGGAGGAGGGGAAGGGAGGGGAGAAAAACCAAACCACTTAAAAAGAGATGGAAGGGGTGTGTGTGTGTGTGTGTCACGTTAACCCCTCCACGTCTCAGCTCCAGATACTGCCATCCATGAGGCAATATAGAAGTTAGGAGGAGCTGTGAGGCCAACTCCTCCGGGGTTACCCGAACTGAAACCGCACTGGGGACTCGGCACGCACTCCATACCTTGAAAGAGAAAGGCTTTCGTCCCATTATGCAGCCCAGGGACCTGACGCACTCCAGTCGTGGACTCCCCAAGTTCTAACTCTGTTAAGACGTCAATCTGTAGGGAGGGGTCCACACCAAGCCCCCAAACTGGTGGGGAGGGTGGGGGAGAAAGAAAAAGCTCCATCAAAATACAAGCCTCTTCCTCCAGGGCAGCAAAAAACCGCGTTTTGGAGACAGTATTGGGAACTGACAAGAGAGGCGACTCCCTCCACCGCGCAGAGCCTTACCTGAGATCAGCAGCCAAGCTTTAAATAGAGGAGCACCCAGTCCCATTTCCCTGACTTACTTTAAACCCCTCTCAGTGCAAAGTTCCCCCTCGGCCCTTAGACCCTGGACTAGGGGTGTGACCGGCCCTGCCATCACCAAGGCAAGCTTCAGAAAAATCCAAATCCAAACCCGCCCGCGACTCCAAGCTTCCCACTCCAGACCTACTTCGGGTGGAGGAAAAGCAAGGCGTCCCCAGTCAGTCCAGCTGCCCCGAGGCGAGGGCCATCCGTTCCCCCCGCCCCAGCTCTGGGCCACTCACCTGCTCCGAGACCGAAGATCAAACAGACTGTTCTCAGTAAGACCCGAGACTCCATGGTGTGGATCTGCTCAGTCCATCGTCTCCCTCTTTAAAAATAAAAATAAAAATCGAAGAGGTTCTCGGAATCAAGCGGGAAAATAGCGTTTGTGCCTTCTGCCGCTGCCTCGCATTTACTGATTAGTGGGATTAATACGATTTGGTTTCCTAAGAAAAAAATGGGAAGACCCCCCAGGCACGTGAAGAACTTAGACCCTCCAATGCGCACATCATTCCCACACGCAGAGCCGAGGCGGCAGCGCGGGCAGAGCCCGGGGGCCCAGAGGGAGGGGTCGGGCACGCTCGGGGGCTGCTCCGCCGGGGAATTAGCTCCGGAGCTGAATAAAAGCAGCCGAAGGCACGCACACCCAGAGGAAGGGAGGCGGCCCCAAGAAAGCCGGGGGTGGGGCGGCCCCGCACCCGCCCGTCTTCCCCCGCCGCGCGAACCTGTTGTAAAGGCAGAGACAATGGAGAGAGCGCCGGAGACGCGCGGAGGAGAGACGGCTCCCCCGGAGCGGGAGGGGCAGGCCCGGGGAGGCGGGGAGAGGAGGGGCAGGGAGGGACCTCTGAGGGCGAGGCCCGGCGCTGCGCGTCCCGCTCCAGCCCCGGCTCCAAGCCCCGTCCGGCGAGCCCCGGAGCTGCTGCAGCCGCGCCCTCCTACCTCCCTCACTCGCGGACCCAGGCAACGCCAACCTTCTTTCGGGAAAGGTCTAAATTCAAGATGCTAAGTTGATGGGCGGTCTTTGCTCTCACCCCTCGATTTCGGGCGCGTGTCTTGAAAGACGGACGGAGAAAAAGGACCACCCAGTCGCAGAAGGCGAGGCTAGGAGACGCGCTCGGCCGCCCTTTAGGCAAAGGAGGGAAGCCGGTGTACAATCGTGCACTGGGCTCCGAAGCAGCCCCGGAGACTGGAAAAGGAACTCCCTCTCCGGGGCATGCGGAGAAGCGCTGCCAAAGCAAGCTAGACTCTCGAGGTGGGGCTGGACGAAGTAGAAAGAGACTGGCAGAGGCGGGTGGCGAGCCTGGGAAGCCCTGGCAGCCCTGGGGGAGAGGTTCCGTGCCCGGGGCGGGGCTCTGGAGAGCTTCCCTAGCGCGGAGCGCGCAGGGGAGAACTTATCCTGGAACTGCTGGACAGCTCCGGGACCTCGCGCGCCCCCTGCCAAACAACGCGAAGAACCGGGCTCGGGTTCTCCAGGGCAAGCACACACAGCAGGAGAATAGGGCACCAGAGCCAGCGTGCCTGCTCACACCGAAAAGAAGAGAGAGATGATAGGTAGGTAGATGAATGGATGGATGGATGGATGGATGGATGGATGGATGGATGGATGGATAAGAGAAAAAGAGAGAAGAGAATTAAGCAGAAGGCAGAGCCTGGGCAAGACAGAAGAGCCACCCTGTTGTTGACCACACTCAAGCAGGCTCTACCCACCCTTCTCACCCTTCTCACGCTGGGGCCATAACAGTAAGGACATCTAAGATCTAATTCTCAACAGGCAAAAGTATGCTTAAGGTCAATTGTACATAATATTTTTCAACACAGCCCTAAAATTTTGAGGTAAATTTTGAATAATGACATTCAATGCCCATAGTGGAAAGTGAGAGTTTCAAAAGTGATTAAAATGTTAATTGCTCCAAAGATCAATTGAGTTTCTTAACTTTCCATCCAAACAAGTAGATTCTGAGTTCTCTAACAGGATCCTACACAGCTAGTTACCAAAACGGAGTCTGAGTCTCCAGCAGAGACATATGTACTATATAATACTATAAAGGGATGAGGGGGACATTTTTAGCTTTATATTTGGAATTTTTAAGGAAAAAAGTCACAATCTGGAAACTTTTTCCATTTAATTTTTAAATATCTCTCTTTATCAAATTTTCCACTTAATTCCACTTGGAATTTTGTAAACTTTAAGGAAGAAATATTACAGTACTTAATGAAGTATTGTTGTATGAAATTTCCTAAATTTGCAAAACAAAATAAAATTAATCTAATTGAATTGAATTAATTCAAAGGAAGCAACTCATCAGAAAATTAAAGATCTTTCTATAGCCGTACATCCAAAATATTGGATTATAATAAGTATCTACAAAAGTTACATAAAATAAATTTTAAATAATCCCATCATTTAAAATTCTACTGGAAGATAAAATAAGAAGGAAAAATAAATATACATATACACACATATTTACATGTAGAAGTTCTCCTAACCTACAGGTACTCAATCAAATCACAGAATCAGGAGTACTCTCCAATCTCTCTGATGTTCACATATTACATGCTGAAAGCTGGTGGTTGATAAGCTTTTCTCTAGCACCCCCCCCCAGACACACACTTAAGCTCCCTCCAGAAGACTAGTATTTTATACCCCAAATTATTGCAGTTTAACCTGCTACTGTAATTATGTGAGCTAATTAAAGTTATGGAAACCATTAAAATATGACTACAGAGACAGAGAGAGCTATTTCTATAAAACTAAAGTATAAAGCTTTGGAAAACTGTAAGAAAGGTGAATCATTGTATTAGCTAGGGCATGGTTATCAACCTGGGCAGAGGTTCTCAGCTTTAGAGCTATGGACATTTTGAGGTTGGATACTTCTTTGTTAGGACTTTCCTGTGCTTTGTAGGATGATAAATAGATCTTGGTTTCCACCCACTAAAAGCCAGTATTTTTAATATTCCATTTTATCTATATGCCTTGTAATTATATCTTTTGTGTAGTTTCTTAAATTGATGCTCTAAGGAATACAATATACATACTTAACTTTTCACCATGTACTCTAAAGTTTATATGCTACCACTTCAATTGGAATGTAGAAACTTTACCAACATACTGGTCCCTTTATCCTCATCCCTTTATGTTGTGGTTGTCTTATATATTAAATCTGCATACACTGAAACTTCCTTCAGAAAATGTTAAAATGTTTGCTTACAGTCATTGTGGCAGAAATAATAATGCCCTTTCCCACCCTCCAAAAATACATGTCCTAATCACTAGAACTTGTGAATGTTACCTTACATGGCAAAGGGACTTAAAGTTGAGGAAGGAATTAAGATTTCTATTCAGGTAATCTTAAAATAGGGAGATTATCCTGGATTGTTTGGGTGTGGCCAATATAATCTCAAAGGTCCTTATATGTGCAAGAGGACAGCAGAACAGAAGTTCAGAGTAGCAAAACATTAGAAGAATTTGTTTTGCTGTTGCTGCCTACGATGACGGAAATATATAGAAGGGCTATGAGCCAAGGCATGTGGGTGGGCAGCCTTGAGAAGCTAGAAAGTACAAGAAAAAGGATTCTCCCCTACATCCTTCAGAAAGGAACAGAACCCTGCCAATACCCTGACTTTAGCCCAGTGAGATCCATTTTAGACTTGTGAGCTACAGAGCTATAAAATAATAAATCTGTGCTCTTTTAATCCACTAACTTTGTGATCAGCATTCATAGAAAACTAATGCAAATACTAACCACGTAATGAAAAGTTCAGTCAAAATGGAAGATTCTACTGACCCTTAGAGGATTCCCTTCTACCATATACACATCACAAAGCCAAATGAAACGTTTAATATTTTTTTATTCATAAGAAGAAAGAAAATTCTCAGATGCTATGAGAAAAAAGGTAGCTGAAGATTGGCGGAGAAAGGAGTCGCCAATGCAATGATTGGGAGAGGGTGGGACACAGGGTTTCAGACTTAATAGGGGCCCTAAGACAATGGGGTAGGATTTTAATATCCACACAAGAACTGGAAACAATGAATTATGGGCAAAGCCAGAAGAGATGAAGATGCTACTGGTCCCTCTGATAAAAATAGGAAGCTTTGAAGGATTATGCTGTATATAAAAAGAAACTTTAAAAATTTTGTACATTGGTCTAAGAAGTGACAAAAGTGCCTTCCAGATGCACATGACCACAGATGGAAAATAAAGTCATCTATAATAAATGTCAATTCTCAAGCCTTGCCACTTGCAGATACACAGTCCAAAATTACACTCCCCACTGGTGTATGAATTCTATAGTCAGAAATCAGAATAAACCCCCCAGAGTCTCCTGAAGAAGAAAATGTAAAACTTCTATTAAGCCTCTAGCATCTAAGAGGAAAATTTCTGATAAGGAAAAGATCACAATATAATAATAACATTGAAATAATATTCAAACATTGAAATAAAGTACCATGAAAGACAGCCAGGAGGCACACACACAGAAAAAGAGCATTAGTATCTCATGAACTCAGAATATTACAAAAATGTGATAGAAAGTACAAAATAAGTATGTTGAATGATTAATAATTTTTTGTAAAGGAATACAAAAAAATAATGAAAGAACAAAATTGTATGAGAAAAAATTAGGCAGGTTTCAAAGAAAATCAAATAGAACTTCTGGAAATAAAAGTATGTTTAAAAAAAATACTTAAAAACCACTGGCTATACAAAGCAACAGATAAACTGGAAGTGAAAATGAGCGAACAAAAAATCTTAAGACAAAAAAAATCTTAAGACGAAAAAATGAGATCTGAGAATGTTACTGAGAATGTGGCAAGAATGATAAGACGATGGAACACATGAAAAAAAACATGAATATTAGAATTAGGAGATCCAACACACAACTACTTAGAGATATGAAATCAGAGACTAGACAGAATGGAAGCAGACAATGTTATAGGAAATATTTTAAGCAACAAGTAAAAAGCTTTCAAAAGTTAAAGGATATGAGATTCTAATTCTGGGTAAAATAGAACAAGTACACTCCACCCTCTCTCTCCCTCTGAAAGCTATTGAATCTAGACAGAATGCATGGAGTATTTGAAGATTCTGATAATTAAATAGCAGCAGGCAAATTGAGAAAGAAGACCAGAGTTTGAAATATGATCATACTGGCAGCAAGTACTTCTAAGAATAAATCACTGGAGTCAGATTACCTCTGAGTGGTACACACATAGGATAAATCTGAACATAACACAAAGTCTTTGAAACCACATCAAAAAAAAGGCTAGTCAAAATTTGAATTTGCAGTCTAAATCCAGTTGAGTCACTTGCCTGCTTAAAAAAAAAAAAAAAAGACATTCTCCATAGTACTTAACAAAATTCGGAGTCTTATAATATTAAAATGTTCAGGATATAATCTGAAATTATTTGGCATATGAAAAACCAGGAAAACTTCAACTTACATGAGAAAAATAAAATCAACAAACACTGATGCCAAGATGACAGACATTGGAATTATTTTTAGATGATATTAAAGAAACTATTATAAAAATGCTCCAAAAAAATAAGGGCAAATACTCTTTTTTTTAGATTTTATTTATTTATTTGACAGAGAGAGACACAGTGAGAGAGGGAACACAAGCAGGGGGAGTGGGAGAGGGAGAAGCAGGCTTCCCGCGGAGCAGGGAGCCTGATGTGGGGCTCGATCCCAGGACCCTGGGATCATGACCTGAGCTGAAGGCAGACGCTTAACGACTGAGCCACCCAGGTGCCCCAGGGCAAATACTCTTGAAACAAATGAGAAGTGGCAGCAAATAAATAAGAGATTTTAGAACTGAAAAGTATAATAACTGAATATTTTAAGCTCATTAAAATGGGCTCAGTACTAGAGATGACAGAGGAAAGAGTGAATTTGATAGATCAACTGAAATTACCCAATCTGAACAACAGAGGGAAAAATTTTTTTAATTAATATAGTGACAGAAATCTGTGAAACAAAACCAAAAGAACCTATGTCTTCAGAATCCCAAGAGAAAAGAGTTCAGCCCCCAAAAAAAAGTATTTCAAGAAATAAAGGTTTAACAGCATTTTCAACAATAGCCAAACTATGGAGGGAACTCAAATGTCCATCAACTGATGAATAGATAAAGAAGATGTGGCATTATATGTATATATATAATGGAATGGAATATCACTCAGCCCCCAAAAATAATTAAATCTTGCCATTTGCAATGATGTGGATGGAGCTAGAATGTATTATGCTAAGTGAAATAAGTCAATCAGAGAAAGACAAATACCTTACGATTTCACTCATATGTGGAATTTAAGAAGAAAACAGATGAACATATGGGAAGGGTGAAAATTTAAAAAGGAGAGAGGGAAACAAGCCATAAGGGACTCTTAATGATAGGGAACAAACTGAGGGTTGATGGAGGGATGTGGGTGGGGATGGGTTAGATGGGTAATAGATATTAAAGAGGGCACTTGAACACTGGGTATTGTATGGGAACACTGGGTATTGTATGTAAGTGATGAATCACTGAATTCTACTCCTGAAACCAATATTGCACTGTATGTTAACTAAAACTTTAAGCAAAAATTCAAAAAAAAAGAATGCCTTAAGACTTCTTGAATTTGTCAAAAGACATAAACTTATGGTTTCAAGGAGTTCAGTAAATCCCAAAGAGGATAAATTCAAAGGAATCCATGACCAGCCATATCATAATCAAACTGCTGAAAACAATAAAAAAGAAAATTATCACAAAGAAAAAAATATTGAAAGCAACCAGAGAAAAATGACACTTTATTTATAGGGAAGCAACAATTTGAATGAATCCAGACTTATCAGAAACCACAAAGGCCAGATGGAGGGGAACAACATTTTTAAAAGTGCTCAAAGAATACTGTCATTCTGGAATTCTGTATCTGGTGAAAATATCCTTCAGAAATAAAGATGAAGGAAAAATATTCTTATGAAGAAAATCTAAAAGAACTGGTTGTCAGCAGACCTACTTTGAAAGAACTGCTACAGGAGTTCTTCAAACAAAAGAAGAAAGACAACTAGCATATCAGGAATGAAATAGCAGCAGAGATGGTAAATATCTGGATAAACATAATAGACTATTCTTCTCTTGAGTCCTGTAAAATATGTTTGATGCTTGTATTAGTTTTCTATTGTTGGTATAACAAATTACCACAAACTTAGCAGCTTAAAATAACACAAATGTATGATCTTACAGTTCTTTTTTTTTTTTTTTTAATTTTTTTTTTTTTTTAAGAGAGCGAGCGAGAGAGAAACAGCATGAGAGAGGAGAGGGTCAGAGGGAGAAGCAGGCTCCCTGCTGAGCCGGGAGCCCGATGTGGGACTCGATCCCAGGACCCTGGGATCATGACCTGAGCCGAAGGCAGTCGCTTAACCAACTGAGCCACCCAGGCGCCCCTATGATCTTACAGTTCTGTAGGTCATAAATCAGACATGATCTCATCAGGCTAAGCTCAAAGTGTCAATAAGGTTATATTCCTTTCTGAAGGCTCTGGGAAAACCCTTTTTCAACTTCTAGAGAGTGTCTGCATTCCCTGGCTCATTGCCCCCTTCTATCTTCAAAGCCAACAACAGCACTCTAAGTCCTTTTGACAGTGCATTCTCTGTTTCTCTGACTACAGTTTGGAAAGGTCCTCAGCTTTTAAGCACTTACATGATGACACTGAGGTCATCTGGATAATCTAGGATAATCTAGGACCTCCACAAAGGCCCTTAACCTTAATTACTTGTACAAAGTTCTCTTGTCATGTAAGGGAACATATTCACAGATTCTGGGGATTAGGGTGTGAACATCTTGAAGAACCATTCTTCTGGCTATCATAGGGACTGAAAGAAATATTTTAAATTGTTTAAATGGGTTTAAAAGCATGTATATTAATACATAAAACAACCACAACATAAAGAGATGAGGACAAACAAACCAATATGGTAATAAATTTTCTATATTCTAATTGAAGTGGTAACATATGAACTCTAAGTAGACAGTGAACAGTTAAGTATGTGTATTTTATTCTCTAGAGCACCAATTTTAAAAGCTATACAAAGATATAGTTAAAGATACAATAGATAAAATAGAATACTAAAAAATATTCAAATAACTTGAAAGAGGAAGGAAAGGGTTAAGAGAGAAATAGAAGGAATAGAGACAAAAGAAATAATAAAATGGTAAGCCAAAATCCAAACATATCAATGGCATTAAATGAAAGTGGTCTAAACACAATAATGAAAAGACCAGTATTGTCAGAATGGACTCAAAAAATATAACCTAACTATATGCTGTTAAAAAACTCACTTCAAATATAATGTGGTAAACTTAAGGTAAAATAATTAGGAAAAAATATACTATGCAAACATGAATCAAAAGAAAGTTAGAATGGTTATATTAATATCAAAAAAAGTAAACTTTAGAGCAAAGAAAATTACCAGGGAAAAAGAGGTACATTACATAATATTAAAAGGATCAATTCACAAAGAAGACATAACAATCCTGTGTGTCTGCACATAATTGCAAAGCTTCAAAATACATGAAGCATTTGCCTTAGAGAAATGGTGACAGAACTGAAGGAAGCAACTGACAAATCCACAGTTATATTTAGAAACTTCTTACATTGCTCTCTCATAATCAGTGGAAATCTCTAGTCCCAGATAATTTCAATACCAAATTCCACCAAACATTTAAAGAAAAAATAACATCAAGTATACACAAATCTTCCAGAAAACAGAAGAGGAGGGAACAACTCCCGCTTCTTTTTGTAAGACTATCATTACTCATATCAAAACCAGACAAAAGACAATGAAAAACAAATAAAAAAGAAAACTAGAACATAGACACAACATGTGTCTTTTGAACATACATGCAAAATCCTCAAAAAAATATTAGTAAATCAAATCCAACAATATATAAAAAGAATAACAAACACTGACAAAGTAGGGTCCATCCCAGGAATGTACAGTTGATTCAACATTTTAAAAATCAATCAATGTGGGTGCCTGGGTGGCTCAGTCATTAAGCGGCTGCCTTAGGCTCAGGTCATGATCCCAGCGTTCTGGAATCGAGCCCCACATTGGGCTCCTTGCTCAGCAGGAAGCCTGCTTCTCCCTCTCCCACTCCCCCTGCTTGTGTTCCCTCTCTCGCTGTGTCTCTCTCTGTCAAATAAATAAAATCTTTAAAAAAAAATCAATGTAATCTACCACTTTACAATCTAAAAAAGATAAATCACATGATCATATTAATTGATACAAGAAAGGCATTAGATAAAATTCAACTATTGATGATAAAATAAATAACTCACTGTGAAGTAAAAATAGAAGGTAACTTGCTCAATTTAATAATGGACACTTAAAAAGACTCTGCATTAACAAGGAAACACTACAGGAGTTTCCAATCAATGAAATGAGCCAAGAAAAAGAAGTAAAAACCACTCAGGTTGGAAATGAAGAGATAATTTTTTTCCTAGACAATTTGGTCATCTACATTTAAAGATTCCCAAAGCATCTTTGAAAAACCCATAAAACTAGTAGGTGAGTTTAGCAATGTTATAGAATACAAGGTCAACATATAGTAATTAATTATATGCAATACAGTTGCAAGGAATCATTGAAAATATAAATAAAAAACAATACCATTTATAATAGCATTAAAAAACAAAATGCATATAGAGAAATCTAACTATAGACAAGATTTAACACTGAGAATTATGGAACATTGCTGAGTGAAAATAAAGACCTAAATGGATGAAAAGATTTATCATGCTCATTGATAAGAAGATTTAATGTTACAGTATCAATTATACTCATATTGATCTAAAGATTTAAGACAATCCCAGTCAAAATCCCAGTAGTCCACTTGGTAGCAATTGATAAGCTGATTCTAAAATTTATATGGAAAGGCAAAGAAAATAGAAAAGCCAAAAATAATTGAAAAGAGAAAAACTAGAGGATTCACGCCACCTGGCTTTAAGACTATACTAAAAGCTATAGATCAAGACTATGATATTAGGATGAGGAAAGATATATAAATTAATGGAATAAATGAATAAACTATAAAGAGTATAGGGATAGACTCATATATATACTTGATTTTTTATGAAGGCACAGATATTTTAATAAATAATTGATAATTTTTTTAGATTCTAATTCCAGTATAACATACAATGTTATAATTAATTTCTTTTTTAATTTAAATTCAAATTAGTTAACAATATAGTGTAGTATTGGTTTCAGGAGTAGAATTTAGTGATTCATCACTTATATATAATACTCAGTGCTCATCCCAACAAGTGCTCTCCTTAATGCCCATCACCTATTTAGAGCATCTTTTCCTCCTTCCTCCCCTCTAGCAACCCTCAGTTTGTTCTCTGTAGTTAAGACTCTTTTATGGTTTGCCTCCCTCTCTGTTTTTTATCTTATTTTATTTCTCCTTCCCTTCCCCTATGTTCATCTGTTTTGTTTCTGAAATTCCACATATGAGTGAAATCACATATGTCTTTCTTTGACTTATTTCACTTAGCATAATACACTCTAGTTCCATCCACTTTGTTCCAAATGTCTAGATTTCATTCTTTTTGATGGCTGAGTAATATTTCCTTCTATAGACACATCTTCTTTATCCATTCATCAGTCAATGGACATTTGGACTCTTTCCATAATTTGGCTATTGTTGATAGTGCTGCTATAAATATTGGGGTGCCTGTGCCCCCTTCAAATCAGCACTTTTGTATCCACTGGATAAATACCTAATAGTGCAATACCTGGGTCAAAGGGTAGCTCTATTTTTAACTTTTTCAGGAACCTCTATACTTTTTCCAGAGTGGTTGCACCAGTTTGCATTCCCACTAATAGTGCAAAAGGGTTCCCCTTTCTCTACAACCTCACCAACATCTGTTGTTTTCTGAGTTGTTCATTTTAGCCATTCTGATAGGTGTGAGGCAGTATTTCATTGTGATTTTGATATATACTTCCCTGATGATGAGTGATGGTGAGCATTTTTTCATGTGTCTGTTAGCCATTTGTATGTCTTCTTTGGAGAAAAGTCTGTTCATGTCTTCCCATTTCTTAACTGGATTATTTACTTTGGGTGTTGATTTTGATGAGTTCTTTATAGATTCTGGACACTAGCCCTTTATCATATATGTCATTTGCAAATATCTTCTCCCATTCATGTAGGCTGCCTTTCAGTTTTATTGATTGTTTCCTTTGCTGTGCAGAAGCTTTTTATCTTGATGAAGTCCCAATAGTTCATTTTTGCTTTTGTTTCCCTTGCTCCCAGAGATGCATCTAATAAGAAGTTGCTGTAGCCTAGCTCAGAGAGGTTGCTGCTTATTTTCTCCTCTAGGATTTTGGTGGGTTCCTGTCTCACATTTAGGTCTTTCATCCATTTTGAATTTATTTTTGTGTATAGTTTAAGAAAGTGGTCCAGTTTCATTCTGTAAGTCACTGTCCTGTTTTTTTTTTTCCACTGGATATTCTTTCCTGCTTTGTCGAAGATTAGTTGACCATATAGTTGTGGGTCCATTTCTGGGTTCTCTGTTCTGTTCCATTGATCTATGTGTCTGTTTTTGTGCCAGTTCCTACTGTCTTGATGATTACAGCTTTGTAATAGAGCTTGAAGTCTGGAATTATGATGCCTCCCACTTTGCTTGTCTTTTTCAAAATTGCTTTGGCTATTTGGGGTCTTTTGTGGTTCCATATGAATTTTAGGATTGGTTGTGCTAGTTATGTGAAAAATGCTGGTGTTATTTTGAACAGTCTTGCATTGAATGTGTAGATTGCTCTGGGTAGCACAGACATTTTAACAATATTTGTTCTCCCAATCCATGAGCATGGAATGTTTTTCCATTTCTTTGTGTCTTCCTCAATTTCTTTCATAAGTGTTCTATAGTTTTCAGAAGTACAGGCTTTTTCCTCTCTTGGTTAGGTTTATTCCTGGGTATCTAATAGTTTTGTGCAATTGTAAATGGCATCGATTCCTTGATTTCTCTTTCTGCTGCTTCATTATTCATATAGAAATGCAACAGATTTCTGTTTGTTGATTTTATATCCTGCAACTTTGCTGTAATCATTTATCAGTTCTAACAATTTTTTGGTAGAGTCTCTCAAGGTTTTCTACATAGACTATAATGTTGTCTGTGAAGAGTGAAAGCTTGACTTCTTCCTTGTCAATTTGGATGCTTTTTACTTTTTTTTTTTTTTTTGTCTGATTGCTAAGGCTAGGACTTACAGTATTATGTTGTTGAGCAACAGTGGTGGGAGCGGACATCCCTGCCGTGTTCCTGACCTTAGGGGAAAAGCTCTCACTTTTTCCCCATTGAGGATATTAGCTGTGGGTCTTTCACATATGGCCTTTATGATGTTGAGGTATATTCCTTCTATCCTTATTTTCTTGAGGGTTTTTATCAAGAAAGCATGCTATATTTTGTCAAATGCTTTTTCTACAACTATTGAGAGGATCATATGATTCTTATCCTTTCTTTTATCAATATGGTATATCACATTGATTGATTACATATGTTGAACCAAACTTGCAGTCCAGGAACAAATCCCACTTGGCCGTGGTGAATAATCCTTTTACTGTATTGTTGGATCCAATTAGCTAATATCTTGTTGAGGAATTGTGCATCCATGTTCATTAGGGATATTGGTCTGTAATTCTCCTTTTTAGTGGAGTCTTTATCTGGTTTTGGGATCAAGGTAATGCTGGCCTCATGGAATGGGTTTGGAAGTTTTCCTTCCCTTTCTATTTTTTGGAACAGTTTCAGAAGAATAAGTATTAATTCTTCTTTAAATGTTTGATAGAATTCCCATGGGAAGCCATTGGGCCCTGAAGTCTTGTTTGTTGGGAGATTTTTGATTACCGATTCAATTTCTTTGCTGGTTATGGGTCTGTTCAGATTTTCTATTTCTTCTTATTTCAGTTTTGGTAGTTTATATGTTTCTAGGAATTTATCCATTTCTTCCAGATTGCCTAATTTGTCGGCATACAATTGCTCATAATATTCTCTTATAATTGTTTGTATTTGTGTGGCTGTGATCTCTCCTCTTTCATTCATGGTTTTATTTATTTGGGTCCTTTCTCTTTTCTTTTTGATAAGTCTGGCCAAGGGTTTATCAATCTTATTAATTCTTTCAAAGAACCAGTTCCTAGTTTTGTTGATCTGTTCTACTGTTGTTGTTTTTTTTTATTTCTATATCATTGATTTCTGCTCTAATCTTTATTATTTCCCTCCTTCTGCTGGCTTTAGGTTTTATTTGCTGTTCTTTTTCCAGTTCCTTTAGGTGTAAGATTAGGTTGTGTATTTGAGACTTTTCTTGCTTCTTGAGGAAGGCCTATATTGCTATATACTTACCTCTTATGACCACCTTTGCTGCATCCCAAAGGTTTTGGACCATCGTGTTTCATTTTCATTTGCTTCCATGTATTTTTTGTATCTTCTTTAATTTCCTGGTTAAACCATCCATTATTTTTTAAAAGATTTTATTTATTTATTTGTCAGAGAGAGAGAGGGCACAAGCAGGGGGAGTGGCAGGCAGAGGGAGAAGCCAGGCTTCCTGCTAAGCAAGGAGCCCATGCAGGACTCCATCCCAGGACTCTGGGATCATGACTTGAGTCAAAGGCAGATGCTTACTGGACTGAGCCACCCAAGCATCTCAACCCATTCATTCCTTAGTAGGATGTTCTTTAACCTCTGTGTATTTGTGGTCTTTCCAAATTTTTTCTTGTGATTGACTTCAAGTCTCATAGTGTTGTGGCCTGAAAATATGCATGGTATGATCTCAATCTTTTTGCACTTGTTGAGGCCTGATTTGTGACCCAGTATGTGATCTATTCTGGAGAATGTTCCATGTGCACTCAAAAAGAATGTGTATTCTGCTGCTTTAGGATGAAATGCTCTGAATATATCTGTTAAGTCCATCTGGTCCAGTGTGTCATCAAAGCCCTTGTTTCCTTGTTGATCTGCTTAGATCATCTGTCCATTGCTGTGAATGGGGTGTTAAAGTCCCCTACTATTATTGTATTATTATCAATGAGTTTTTTTAAGTTTGTTATTAATTGATTTATATATTTGGCTGCTCTAAAGCTGGGGGCATAAATATTTACAATTGTTAGATCTTCTTGTTGGTTAGACCCCTTTATTTTAATATAGTACCCTTCTTCACCTCTTTTTACAGTCTTTGGTTTAAACTCTGGTTTGTCTAAGTATGGCTACTCCAGCTTTCTTTTGATGTCCATTAGCATGATAGATGGTTCTCCACCCACTTACTTTCAATCTGGAGGTGTCTTTGGGTCTAAAATGAGTCTCTTGTAAGCAGTATATGAATGGGTCCTATTTTTTTATCCATTCTGATATCCTATGTCTTTTGAGTGGAGCACTGAGTCCATTTATATTCAGAGTAATTATTGATAGATATGAATTTAGTGCCATTGTATTACCTGTAAAGTTGCTGTTCCTGTAGATTGTCTTTGATCCTTTCTAGTTTTTGTTGCTTTTGGTCTCTCCCGCTCAAAGGGTCCCCTTTAATATATCTTGCAGAGCTGGTTTAGTGTTCACAAACTCCTTTAGTTTTTGCTTGTCTTAGAAACTCTATCTCTCCTTCTATTCTGAATGACAGCTTTTCTGGATAAAGTATTCTTGCATGCATATATTTCCCATTTAGCACATTGAATATATCATGCTACTCCTTACTGGCCTACCAAGTTTCTATGGACAGGTCTGCTGATAAGCTTCTGTGTCTACCCTTGTAGGTCAAGGACCTTTGTCCCTAGCTGCTTTCAGAATTCTCTCTTTATCTTTGTATTTTGCAAGTTTCACTATGATATGTCTAGGTGTTGACCTGTTTTTGTTGATTTTGAGGGGGGCTCTCTGTGCCTCCTGGACTTGTATGCCTGTTTCCTTCCCCCAATTAGGGAAGTTCACAGCTATAATTTGTCTAAATAAACCTTCTGTCCCTTTTTCCTTCTCTTCTTCTTCTGGCATTCCTATGATATGGATATTATTGCTCTTTGTGGAATTGCTGGGTTCCCTAAGTCTATATTCATGATCTAGTAGTTTTCATTCCCTCTTCTTTCCACCTTATTTTCCATAATTTTATCTTCTATATCACCTATTCTCTCTGCTTCTTCCATCCTCCTTGTGATTACATCCAGTTGGTTTTGCATCTCAGTTATAGCATCTTTTATTTCATCCTGACTAGTTTTTAGGTCTTTTAACTCTGCATCCAGGGTTTCTCTGGTGTCTACTATCCTTCTTACAAGCCCAGCCAGTATTCTTATGACTATTGTTCTAAATTCTTGTTCAGATATATTGCTTATATCTGCTTTGAGCATATCCCTGGCTGTGATTTCTTCTTAATCTTTCTTTTGGGGAGAATTCCTCCATCTTGTCATTATGTCTAGGTTTCTGTCTTTTGCATATTATGAAGGCTTGTTATGTTTCCTGCTCCTAAGAGTAATACTATGTTAAGAAGGGGTCATACACTGTCTAGGGCCTGTTGCGTCAGGAAGTGTTTCTGGTATATGCTGTATGCACTCTGCTGTTGCATTTTGGCTGCTCTTTCCCATAGTTTGGTCCTCTGCAGAGTTCCTCCTTGCTTGCAGTGGGGAGTGTTTGGACCTTAAAGTAGGTGTGCTTTGATCTGTTTAAGATAAGCCTGATTAAAAAAAAAAAAAAAGCCTGATCCAAGAATAAAAAGGAAAAGAAACAAAAAGGCAAACAAAAACTATAAGCCTGATTCCAAAGACGGAAAAAGGAAAAGTTAAAAAAAAAAAAAAAGTGTGATCCAAAAAATGAGAAAAGGAAACAAACTAACAAATGAAAAAAAAAAATTGTAAGTCTGGTATCAGAGAAAAAGGAAAAAAGAAATAGAATAGAATAGAATATATATATAATTAAAAAGTTAAAATTTAAAAAGATTTTAAGAAAAGAAAAGAGAGCCTGGCCCTATTTCCACTAGAACTGAAGCTGACACTCTGGAGCACTCTGTGATAAGCAGACTTGGTACATGCAGGGGGCCTGTGTCTTCTGAGGGAGAGTTCCTCTGCCTTAGCTCAGTCAGACCTGCCCTTGTAAAAATGCCCCTGCCCGCCACAGGGGGGCAGGGTTTGTTGCAAGTGACTCCAGCCTCCACTGGAGGCACTGTGTTTCTCTCCCAAGTCTGACCATGCTGATGGGCAGGGGAGATGAAGATGGCATCAACCTGCCCTCTCATCCCTGGGTACGGGAACTTCCTGCCGGGGCCGTTGAGAAGGCCTTCACAGTAAAGCAAACAATCTCCTGTGCCCCAGGCCCTCATCAGATTCCTGCTCTCAACCTATCTGTGTCTGGGCCAATAGCACACTGATGCCACAGATCTCACTGTGCTTTATCTCTGGCCGGCAGCTAGATTCATAGCTCCAAATCTTAAAGGGCCTGGCAAAGTGTGGACCCACTCCCCTCTCACAGAGGAGAGCCTCGAGGTGCACCCAGCACCGTTCTGTCCCAGAAAAACAGTTGCATGGTGGCTGGAGTCTATTGTGACATACAGCGAAAAGCTGAGACCAGGTTATCTGCCCTCCTTGTGTGCCTGTGTCCCCTGCTGTTGAATGGCTGCTCAGTGGAACTCGGCAGGTCTTTTGTCCTTGGAGAGGAAATATACCATCTTCCAAATGTACTCCAGGAAGGGGAATGTTCTCTTCCAGTGCATCCCAGGGGATCCCCACACTGGGGCACATTGTGTAAACCCTATGCCCTGCTCTCTCTCCCTCTCTTTCCCTCTCTCCCAGACTTTCCTCCACAAAAAGTGCTCGTTCCCCTTCATGGCATCACGGCTTTTCTCTCCCCCAAATCACATCTCCCAACCTTGTATCTGCCACTTTCTCTCCCTCCAATTGTGCAGATTGTTTTCTTAATCCTCAGATTGATTTCCTAGTTGTTCAAAATGATTTGATGTTGATCTAGCTGTGTTTGAGGGAAAAGGCAAGCTCAGGGTCTCCCTACTACTCTGGCATCTTAACTTCGCCCCCATATTAGTTTTGAATGTACAGTACAGTGATTCAACAATTCTCTATACATTACTCAGTGCTCATCATAAGTGTACTTTTAATCCCCATCACCTATTTCACTCATTACCCCACCCACTTCCCCTCTGGTAACCATCAGTTTGTTCTCTATAGTTAAGAGTCTGTTTTTTGGGTTGTCTCTTTTTTTCTTTGTTCATTTTTTTGTTTCTTAAATTCTACATATGAGTGAAGTCATATGGCATTTGTCTTTCTCTGACTGACTTATTTTACTTAGCATTATAAGCCCTAAATCCATCCCTGTTGTTGCAAATGGCAAGACTTCATTTTCTTTTATGTCTGAGTAATATTCCATTGTATATATATTCCACATCTTCTTTATCTATTCATCTAGGTAAATGATAATTTTTAAGTTTTACTTATTTAAGTAATCTCTATATCCAACATGGGGCTCAACATCACAATCCCAAGATCAAGAGTTGCATGTTCTTCTGACTGAGTCAGCCAGGGACCCCAATAAATGATCATTCTTTAACAATAATAGTTGAACAACTGGACATCCATATAGGAAGGAAGGAAGGAAGGAAGGAAAGAAGAAAGGAAGGAAAAAAGGAAGGAAGGAAGGAAGATGAGGGAGGGAAAAAAGGGAGGAAGTGAGGGAGGGAGGAGAGGGAGAGAGAGAATCCTTATTCATAACCCTTATCTGGCACCATATATAATAAATAACCTGAAATGGATCATAAGCTAAGGGTTTTATAGTTTTAGAAGAAAACATAGCTGAAAATCTTTGTGACTTGGGTTAGGCAAAAGTTTCTTAAGAAGGGCACAAAAAAGCACATAAATTAATAGAAAAAAATGATAATTGACACTTTAAAATTAAAAACTAAATTTTTGGAAGACAAGAAAATTTAAAAAAATAAAGGAGAAAATATTTGCAATAAAGGAGTTCTATTGAGATTATATAAAGAACCCGTATACTTCGGTGAAACAAAAAAAAATCAGTTAAAAAGGAAAACAAGCAAAATATTTAAATAGACTACCAAAAAGAGATACATAGATGGCAAAAAAAGTACACGAAAAATGCCCCAATATCAGTACTCATTAGGAAAATCCAAATTAAAACCACAGTGGGAGGGGCGACTGGGTGGCTCTGTGGGTTAAGTGTCTGACTCTTGGTTTCAGCTCTGGCCACGATCTCCAGGTCGTGGAATGAAACCCCACCATGGGTTCTGTGCTCTGCACAGGATCTGCTTGGAATTCTCTCCATTTCCCTCTCCCTCTTCCTCTGCCCTCCCGCTGCTCACGTTCTCTCTCTCTTTCTCTCTCTAAAAGAAATTTTTATAAAACACAGTGAGATATAAACTTATCAGATTGGCTAAAATTAGAAAGGCTGACAGTTGCACCTGCCAGTGGGATGCAAAGTGACATGAGCGCCCATTCTTTGCTGGGGGCGATCAAAATGGTACAGGCCCTTTGGAAAACTGTTCAGAAGCTTCTTATAAAGTGAAATATTTACTCCTAGGTATTTGTTCTGGAGAAATAAAAACAGATTTCCTTCAAAAAGACCCATTTCTGAATGTTTATAGTAGCTTTATTCATTTTAACCAAATGTAGAAACAGCCCAAATGTCTACCGACTGGTAAATGGGTACATAAATTGTGATAAATTCCTGCAACGGGACACTAGTTAGCAATGAAGCACAATGAACTACTAATAATGCGACAATATGCTCCTTTCACATGTTGACTGTCACAAAGCCTGGGAGGATGATAGAGTGATTCTGGACCCATTTCATGTTCCCTTCGTTTTATATTAACAATCATCAGAGTATCTTAGTTTCTATTCCAGGGTTCAAGGCATAGTGGCTCAGATTTATTTAACCAACCACATACTCAGACATATCCCTTACCTCACATGTGGCTTGAAAGGGCCTAGCCCTTCGAGACCTTATTTGTGAGGTTCTGTTGAAACAAGAGGACCTCAGAAAATAATAAAATGATTCTGAAAGTAGAACTGGACTAAGCGGGGTACAAAGACATAAGAGGAGATTGATAACAATAAACAGCAAAAAGAAAAAGTATAAAAGCAAAAAGATTAGAATAAAGAAGCAGTATCTCAAAAGGAGAATGGTATGAAAAAACAAATGTAAGTGGGAAAAGAGAATTTATATAACCAAGGTGCCTTTTCTTCCAAAGCACACTCTTAACTCACTTGTGACAGTGGAAGGTGAGAGATGCCCACTGGGGACATAAGAGGAGACTAGCTTTCAGTCAACATTCTTTATATTCTCTACACACTTTGAACTACTCACACCTCAACTGAAATTCTCTAAGAAAAATAAGACAAGTGTTGTTGCAAACAGTTCTAGAGACAGCATGGTGAAAGATACAAGCTTGGAACTTGCTCAGGAGCTCTGGGTCAAGGCCCTGTCCCGCCTCTTTCCTGAGCCAAACACAATCTTCCTGCCCTAGTTATCATGATAGCATAACTAATGCCTATCTAGCCCAGCACTGAGGAGGGTCAAGTCCACTTCAAAAATTGCTACGTAGTAAATAAATGCTAGTTTGTCCTGTTGTCATATGAAATTATGCCACCTCAGGTTTGGCCGGTTTCTGTCATTACCTTTAGTTATTCAGTTACCATATTCAAAATAATGCTAATTCAAATTAGTCCACAGGAATAAGCAGGGAAAGGAGAACTGGCAATGTGAATATGGTTAACTAAATAGCACTGTTAGCCTGTGAGCCTTTTTGGCTAAAATATGTATATAGTGTTCTGAGCCCAGCACTGACTTACTGGCTTATCAGATGCTATCAGTCTCCAAGAGTTATGAGTCACTGGCTTAAAAACTTATCCCACCACACAGCCCTTATTTTTAAATGCCAATAGACAAGCAGAGTGAGCACTGGCTGCCTTTGCCAAAACTCTGCAATACTTACTGTTCATCTAAAGAGAATGAAGCATCCATGTGGACCCAGCCAGTCTGCTGGCTTCTGGCCTTACTTGCGGTTTTCTATTAAAAGACAGGGCTTTCTTGAGCATTAAGAGACAAAGTAACCCTCCCTAGAAGGGCTAAAGGCCAGCATATTCTTAATGACACCAGTTTTACTCATATCAGATTTCTCCCTTCACCCACATCCAGAACTGGTAAATATAGAAGTCATTAAAAATTCCATTTTCAAAGGAAGATTTTTATTTGATTCTGCCACTGCTATCATCAAAAATCATTCTTTTTTTTTTTTTTTCAAAGGCCCATACCACATAGCCCACACCTTAAAGAAAACTTATTAAATTCAGGCCTCAAGACACAGTAATTCAAAATCTTTCCTGACTCATCACATAATTCTTGCTAGTTCTTAGCTACTGAAATTAGAATCTTCTTCTCGATGAACATGTAGTTGCTAGATGGAAAGTCCAGACCTAGTTTCCCAAACACATGGCTTGAGAACAAAGATAAGTTTATGTGAGTATCTTCAGAGTCTGGCAGGGACCCAGAAGCAGTGTGAGCTCAGCCAAAATGTCTATGCACACATAGCATCAAATCCTCTGACAGGAAGAAATGCCTTAAGAGTTCTGTCACCGGGCCAGGGCCAGCCTCCATTTCCAGCTTTTACTATCTTGGCCAAAGGCTGGAGCTGAGAATGCAAACTGAAAGACAGAGCTGCTGAGTGAGCAGGAAAATAAATGTGTGAGTGGTGCGGGGGTGCTGGGGCCATCCTTTGCCTGTCCCCGGGCAGGCTGACTCAGCGTTCACAGCGCTAAGTAAGGGGGAAGACTAGGAAGACTGGCCGTCACTTCCAGTCACAGAAGAAGAAAGCTTGAAAAGTTCTCATGTTGCACACTAAGGTAAAGACAAGTCAAGTGATTTGTTCAAAATCACACAGCTCATTAATTTCAAAGCTAGCTCATAAGCCTCATTCTCTTAATTTATTCATTTACTCCACAGGTCTTTGTAAAGGTCCACCTACAGTATGGGATGAGCAGCATGCTCTGTGCCTCAGATCAGCAAATCTCAGCCGGGGTTCAGGCACACTTGGGCAAAAAAACCCTTATGAACCGCCACAGACTAAGCTAAAAATATAACTGCTGGGGTGCCTGGGGGGTTTAGTCAGCACAGCATGCGACTCTTGATCTCAGGGTTGTGAGTTCAAGCCCCATGTTGGGCATGGAGCCTACTTAAAAAAATAAATTAATAAAATTTAAAAAAATAAAAATATAACTACCACCTCTAGATCTTCTAAGACTGATGCACCATCCCCTTGGACTTTCACAAACAACTACCTGAAATGTTACCCAGGCCCAACCTATACCTCTCTGACAAAATCTCTGTCTCTCCCCACTCACTCTCTCCAACCACCTCTTGGGTGCTCCTGGAACCAATAGAGCATGTTCCTGCCTCAGGAACGTCATATATTCAGTTTTCTCTGCCTGGAATACACTTCTCCCACACAGCTGCTTTACTTCTTTCCAACATCACCTTCTCAGTGAGGCCTTCCCAAAGGAAGGTCAATTGCAACAACCCCCCCCCAAAATACATACGTAGCACATCCTATCTCCCTTCCTTAATGTATATTTATGATATATTTACTTGTTTATTGTCAATGTCCCCCCACTCCAGGATATAAGCTCCATTTTCACGAGTTTATTCACTGCTTTATTCTTAATATCCACAACAGTGCTTGGCACATTGTAGGTGTCAAGAAATATTTGTTGAAGATGAGAATAATGGATAAAAACGCACCTAGTATGTGTCTGGCATATAGTAAGCATTCGATAAACAGTAGCTACTATTAGAATTTGCTACAGTGAAAGTATGCAAACTATTGATCAAGAGGACATAATCCTCTAGGGCATGCAAAATCTCCTCATTAACTTCTACAGAACATTCTACCTAGTTGCTGAGATAAGACAAAAGCCAGCTTCTTTTCTCACTACTATACATTCAAAATGGGTTCAACAAATGATTTTTTATGGAGACCTAAGTTTCTGAGCAAAACCTCCTGTGTAAAATTCGCAATAGTTTTCTAACATAATTTTTTTAGCAACAAAAAGAAATTGACAACTTTTTTTCACTTGTTATTTATCTCAGTACTTCAGGTGGGTATTGACTGTACACAGGAATATGCCTCAAAATACCTCCGACTTAGGATAAAGCACAGACATTCTTTTTTCATTTCATTTTTTTTCATTGTCTTTAGTTTCCTCCCTCTTGCACAGCAAATTGTATCACCGTGACTGACAACTGTTTTGCCAACATTTCAGGTATATTTTTCAACTTTTTGCCTTTCTATTCTTTTTATCCACATACCAGATTATTTTTCTTCACTTGACTACTGTTGCATCCTGTTTCATTCCGAAGATGTGTTATTTTAATTGACAAAACTCGGGTGTTCAAAATGGTAATTTTATTTTCTGTACTTCTATTCAATTTAAGACCTCATTTTTCCCTGGCAAAAAAGTAATAACCATTGTTATTGAGTGCTTACTACATGTCACACATTGTTGTAAGAGAATCAACTCACTAATTCTCGTATTAGTCCTATGAAGTACCCATATTACAGGAGCGGAAGGTGAGACACAGAGAACTTAAATATCTTCACTAGGGTCATACAGCTGATATTGAAAGAGCTGGGATTCAAACACAGGTGGTGTGACTCCAGAGTTGATTGTCTCAACCACCCCACCATAGTTATTTCTTTTAAAAGCTGCCAGAAAACGGAGTGCATGGGTGGCTCAGTCAGTTAAGCATCTGATACTTGATCTCAGCTCAGGTCTTGATTTCAGGGTCAGCAGTTAGGCTTGTGTTAGGCTCCATGTTGGGCGCCACGCTGGGTGTGAAGTCTCCTTTTTTTTTTTTTTAAGATTTTTTATTTTATTTATTTTAGAGAGAGAGGCAGGGAGAGGGGCAGAGGGCGAGGGCGAGGGCAAGGAAGAATCTCAAGGAGACTCCATGCTGAGCCCGGAGCCTGACGTGGGGCTCGATGTCACAACCCTGAGATCATGACCTGAGCCAAAATCAAGAGTCAGACACTCAACCGACTAAGCCACCCAGGCGCCCCAGAGCCTACTTAAAAAAAAAAAAAAAGAAGAACTTGCTAGAAAACGTGATCCATATACAATATGCACTCTTCCTACAGGACGTTCTGGTAATGGGCCCTCTGCTCTTAGCTCAGCCACTGCCACTGATGGAGCTCAGGTTCATCAGGATCATGCCCCTTAAGAGCCAAAGTCTTTTATATAATTATTATTGCTACTGTTGTTTTATTTTATTAATTCTTATTAATTGTTGAGTTTTGTTAATTCTGAATTTTTAAGTGGTTATTTCTTATTTCCATAAATAAATACATAAATATTTATTATTTCCATGACAATTTTTTTTCTTCCTGTGGCCAGGATTCTGTATAGTAAAAGTTTTTCCACCTTTCCCACTAGACTAAAAGCTCTGTAAGAGCAAGGCTTGTGTCTATCTTATTCATGACTATGTACTCAGAGCCATGCATAATGCCAGGCAGTGGTTTGAATCTCAGTGCATATTTCTTTGAACAAGCTGAAACAGAATTTCCTCTCCCTCTCCTTATTCAATTTCTTATATTGTGGTTCCATACCCCTGCCTTGAGAGAACGTTGGAATAATATATTTTATTAAATATATAGATATATTTATTGAATATATTGGCAAGGTGCACTATAATTTAAAGACTGAAGGCTTATTTTCAAATATGTCTCAGAAATGGAATAAGCCTATTCCAATAGCATGTTCATGATGCTTCAGTTTCCTTTCTAGCCCCAGAAATTGTACTACACAGGGTGAGGCATCCAGTAAACTTGTGAGGTTGATACTCAGCTGAGAGAATATGGGTGTGCTCGGGAGTAGGATTTAATTTTTTTTGAAGATGTGAGTATTTGAAGAAAGGAATCAGTATGTGAAGGTGAGTCCATGAGTGATCAGTTTGGTGGGATAACTAGAATGGAGTGAGTACATGAGTGAACAGTTTGGTGGGATAACTAGAAGGGAGAGAAAAACATCACCAGACTGACAGACAACACTCCAGGTTTCTACTGCCAATTCTGCCATTCACCAAGTGGACAAGTCAAAGGACCTCCATCACCACCATATCATCATCATCATAGTCATAAAAATATCTTACACATACAAAGTGCCTACCAGCTTTCATGGATTATTTCATTCAATCATTACAAGAGCCCTATAAGGTAAATACCATAATTATTATCATCACTATTACAGATGAAGAAACCAAAGCATAGAGAAATTTAGTAACTTACCTAAGGTCAAAATTAGGTCAGGGGCACAACTGACTTTTGAATCTTAACAATCTTATTCCAAGACCCAAACTCTTCATCAGTTATGTCTATCAAGCCTCTCTGAGCCTCAATTTTCTCATGAGTTTTCTCGATCAGAGATTAAGTTAAATACATCAAGTCTTTCACAGCTCCAAAAGTCTATTATTCTAAATAAAATGTAGTCAAATTAACCCTTTACATATTCAGTAATGTATGTAATCATACAATCGTGATCTTGCTAATACTAATTTAGCATGGAAGGTGAGCCTTCTCTTAAATGACAGTTATTATCATTATTTTAACACAGTTCAATCAAGTGTTCCTGGGATCTGGTTGGTACGTCTTTACTACTCAGAGGGGTAGAGGTAGCACACAGGGAGTGATTACAGAGGAGGCACTTACACTATCATAAACCAAGCTGGATACAGGATCTGAGATCAGCTGTGCTCCTGTTCCAAGCAACTAAGCAAGTCTGACAGCTGGGGTCCCCAAGCCTCCTAAATGTCAATGTCTACATAGCATCCTAAATGAGACTAACAGCTATCGTTGAACTTTCAAATGTTTCTTCCTGTCTTTAGGACCACATCCATAATCCTAAATCTGACCACACACGTGTTTCTCAAACTGTGGTGACAGATTATTTTTTTCCAGTTTTACTGAGGTAGCAGACTAATTTTTAATCTCTAATCCACTGTGAATCAACAGGTTAAAGATTTTAAATTTTATGTTTGTAAAGTATAATGAAATGAACTTCTAGAAAAATACATTTTAAAAGACATACAAACTCAACAGACCTAAAATTACATTTCAATAAATCTAGTCAGAACAAACATAACAGGAAAAAATTACAGGAAACATACACATTGTTTATAGAAAATGTGTATGTAGGAGATTAAAATGGAGAATTGTTGATTATACTCATAACTTTTGTCATTCACAATCATAAAAAAACAAAAGTTATAAAGGAAATAGCAATCCTCTGTATTAAATTGCTTTACTCACACTTTGAATGAGCACTGTATATCAATAGTTGAGCCTATTTTCTGCTTGTTAACTTATCCAGGTTGGATTGATGACAATGCTACTTTTAGGGGATAATATACATCTATGTTTTGTTTTATTAACAGTTATAATAAAGAAATCAGTTTCACAAAGGTAAGCCAACAAGAATGGAAGAAAATGAATTACAGTAAGTTTTTAATTTTTATCAAAAGTAAGGCATGTAATGCTGTATTTTCAAAATCCATCTCTAATCCTTTATCAGTAAACAGTTAAAACAATTTATCATGTAAAGTCACGGTTAAATTTATAACACCTTTCAAAAATTAAAAGGAATCCACTATTTTTTCATGGCTGCATCTTCTTTTGATACAAAGTAAAATTCCAAACATTTTACCAAATGTTACCACAGATGTGCAAGCCAAGATCATCAATTATCCCATTGATATTTTCTGTTGAATTATGTAATATGTCATGACAATCTATAGAAACTATTCCTCTAAGCTTCTACCTCTCAATTTTACCCTTCAGTTTTATCTATTATTGAAATATATTTTGCATTCCTTCCTTGCATGGATATATTTAGGTCATTGAAAATACCAAAGATGTCAGATGTACAAACAAATTTATGCTGTTCAATTCACAATTTTAAAATGTTGGGATTAAACTGCTTTCTTATCTTGAGGAAAGACTAAGAGTTTATTTTGTGGTTCAAACATTCTCAAAAGAACTTTTTCCCTCTATAATCAACATAAGTCAACATGCAAAAACAGTTCCTTATGATCAGTTTTCATACTGATCATAAACATCAGATTTTTTTTGTTTTTTGTTTTTTTTTGGTAGTTTTAAATTTTATTTTTTTGGGATTTTTTTTTTATTCTTATGTTAATCCCCATACATTACATCATTAGTTCTAGATGAAGTGTTCCATGATTCATTGTTCGTGCACAACACCCAGTGCTCCATGCAGAACGTGCCCTCCTCAATACCCACCACCAGGCCAACCATAAACATCAGTTTTTATATTCTCTCTATAATAAAGAGAATACTATAGTAGAATTTAAGACATTCACCTTAACATAACTTGTAATGTTTACTATGGCACTAAGCATGCTGTCTAGTTCAGCTGACAGTTTTCTCATAACAAGACTTTTTCAACGAAGGAAGTAGTGTGTTAAATTACAAGCTTCTCAATCTGGGTATTTATTCCAGAATACTTTTCTATTATTGCAGTTGCCCCATTAGAGGATACTTCCACATGAAACTTAAGCTGTAAACCACACTAGCATCCTGATCACATGCTTAGATGTTGTGGTAATAATCAAAGTTCAATAAGCATTGCTAGACAGTTGCTCTTTATTTACCTCATGTAGACCTATTATAAACAGTTTAAAACTAGCACTACACTTTGAGTAACCTTGATTTACAAAACCCCACAAATCCAGCTCTCACTCAGATCTCCAGTCTCATCCCATGCCACTCTCCCCCTCACTCTCTATACTTTGGTCATATATAAACACACCATGTTCTCTCCCACTTTACACTCTATACTTCTCCTACAAAAACATGTCATCTGTATAGCTGTTTAATACCTGTGTTCTCTTCTAGAATGGTAACCACCAGAGGGACAGAGACCATGTCTACCTTCTCTTATCATAAAATCCCAAATGCCAGGAACATTGAAGGTGTTCAATAAATATTCACTGAACAGAATTTTTTTTACAGCAGTTACTGAGTAGAGTACAGCCACAAAAATGTGTCATATCTTTAGGAAAAAATATAAAATAACATTTTCAGACTCGATGAGTAGCAAAGTGAAAAATGACCCTTCACTTTGGTAGTACAAATGCCTCCTTCTAGGAACTATTTAGCCCCTGAGCCTTCTGGAAGCAGAAAAAGAAAAGGAATAAAGGGGAAGGGGGGTGGTGAGATAGGAGGGGAAGGAGGGCAGAAACAAGTGAAGAAAGATGCCAAGTTGGGACAACAGTATAAAAGTGGCTAAAGTGCCTGTATTATGACCTTCTCTTTGTCTAGAATGGCCTTTCATCTCTCACTTTGCACTCCCACTCTCACCCATGCCCAGCCTGATGAACTTCCATTCGTCTTTCAAGACTCACATGATTATCACCTCCCTTACACACACACACACACACACACACACAATCAGGGCTGGGTCTCTATTGTAAATATTCTTCAAACTCAAAGCACTCAGTATTCATCTCTGTTGCAATACAGATCATGTCATTTTTACAAAGTTGTTTATTTGTCTATCTTCTCTCTACTTAGAATGTGTCTTCCTTGAGGATAGGAATTCCTGTTCACCTTTGACCTTCCAACACTTAGTTTACTGCCTGACCCAGTAAAGATTTCAACATGTTTGCTGACATAATGAATGGATACGGTTGATGTCTATTTTCCTGCCCATAAGAAGTCAGAGGGTGGAACTGAGGGATGGGAAGAGGAGAATAGGGAAGGAAAAAAAAAAGATTGAGTGGGGAGTAGGGGATGGAACTTAGGCCATATGGCAGTAAAAGAACTCAAAGGTGAAGTAAATGAGGGCAGATACGTGGGAGAAAGGATAGATAAGAAAAAAAAGGTACAAAACATCATTGAGTTATCACAAAACACTCTTTAATAATCTACGAAATTTTACTTTTGGTCTTTACTTGAGTACTTTTGTGCTTTTGCATTTTTTTCAATAATAATATTTTGAGAATCTATGGAAAGAGTTGTGCTAGGTTCTGGGAATATGGAGTTAGAAAACTGAGTTAGTGAGCAAGAATAGAGAAGAATATAAAAGAATGATAAGAGCAAGAATAGAGATATATACACAATAGAATAAGGGCAGAGGAGAAGGACATCTAAACCACCAGACCCTGCATGTTTACCATATGGGTCCTTTGGGCCCATCAGTAAAAGAATGGGTTCATACCGTATCAGTCTTCCTGAGGTGGATTCCCAATGCAATGCTTTGGGATGATAAAACATCCTGTGAATTAAAATTTCTTTTCATATCTCTCAGTGTTCAACTTAAGAGTTTTGTCTTTAATCAGTTTTAATAACAACAAAAATATATAAGACCTTTCTAATTTAAGCCATCTTCTAAAGCTAACCAGACAGGTAAATGATTTTTCACATTTATGGATTATTTTTTATTTCTACTTTTCTGTAGCAAAGAGATAAATTCTGCCCTACCTAAAGTAATAGGGAAAGTACAATTTCTGACATTGTTAATTTCACTTTGCTGACATTTTGCCTTGAATTTATGACACTGATTAATAATAGCCTAATAGAATATATTTACTTAACCTGATTTACTAGCATCAATATTTGCATTACTGCCATTTCTATAAAACTTCAAAATTTGAAATCTGTGGTATTCAGCTGAGTGTGTCATTTTTTTAATTGGAAATCTGATGATAACTAATATATTATAATTTATAAATCTTATTCATTTAAAATCATTTAGTGCATATAAATAAAATAAATGTTTATCTAAGTTCATCTTTATACAAAAAGTTCAGATTTAAAAAAACTTAAACCTCAATTATATTCTGGTTTCTAAAATAGCATGGTAACATAAAATAGAAGTAGAAACTAGTGTATTGCATACTGAATTTTCATTTAACTAGTGAAACTATTTGCTATTTTTGTTATGTTTTTATAACTCAGAGACTGTGAAGAGGGTTGGTAGAAGAGGACAAGACCCTTTTTATAAAATATTCTAGAGAGCTATTTTCTTTTTTTTTTTTTTAAAGATTTTATTTATTTATTTGACAGAGACAGAGACAGCGAGAGCAGGACCACAAGCAGGGGGAGTGGGAGAGGGAGAAGCAGGCCTCCCGCCGAGCCGGGAGCCCGATGTGGGACTCGATCCCAGGACCCCAGGATCATGACCTGAGCCGAAGGCAGTCGCTCAACCAACTGAGCCACCCAGGCGCCCAAGAGAGCTATTTTCTATAATTTAAAATATGAAATCATATATCATCCCCTGCTTTTAATTTGATACCAATACCAGTACCCTAGGGCACACCCTTCCACCTTGAGAGTCACAGCCTTAAAGGAATCATTCAATCTTTCTTTGGTGGCATTATGTCATCAAAACAGAGATGGAGTAAACATCTGGGTTACATTATCATCTAACATAACTACACTGGTAAACACTGAATTCAGCAATTAATAAAATATGTACATCTATAAATAGAAAATATTTTGTTATATTTGGTTTTATAAAGTGCTATAGTCTGATTATTTAAGCTAGAGAGAATAAAGCATGTAGTGTGTTATGAAGAAAGAAAAAGCAAAAGAGTGGGATTTCCATTTAGGTCGAAGTAGTTTAAAGAGTAATTACTATTCAGTAAGATATGTAGAGGGGCTATCGGGGCAGGTTTTGGTTTGTCTGAATCAGAAAGCAAAAAAAAATGTCGTTTTTTAAAGGCTAAAAGTTGTGCCACTTCACAAAAATCATCCAACTAAGCAATTCTTGATGCTTGCTAAATATATATGCTAGTGTAAGCTAATATGAAATACACAGCAGAGTTTAAAAAAAGAAGAAAATGTACATTTTAGTTCAAGATATCCAGCTGAGGTTAGCTCTAAAGGCTTCCTTAAATAAGCTGACAGGAGATTTTCAACATCTTCATCTCTTAGTTAAGTGCCCTATGTTAATAAATGACAGAAATTAATGTAATTTAAAATTTTAATCAAAATTAACTAACATTTCTCAAAGGAATTCTATGATCAAGGTATACACAGGAGTGGTAAAAGCTACAATGATGTAGATTTCCAAGGGCATGTGCCCTTAAGGAAGGTGTAATCTAGTTGCAGAGATATATGTGTATGCACAGTGAAAATGACTGGGCAAAGCAAAATGTAATTGGTTCTACTGGAGAGAAATTACTCAAAGTACTAGAGAAATCAGGACAAAGGCACTGTTAACGGGGATACCCGTGGAATTTTCTTGGAGGACAGAGTGTCCTGGGCTTTAAAATAATTTAGTTTTAAAAGGGTAGAAAGGAGAATGAGGGATATTTCAGATAGATGGTACATCAGAAGCAAATGTTTCCTCCCTGTCTAATGAGTGAAAATCTAGTTTAGATGGATAAGGTGGACAAGTAAGAAATAAGGATGAACAGGTAAGTGAGACTCATAGCTTTGAAAGCCATAGTGATTCTGGACTTTATTTTGAAGACAACAGGAAACTGCTGAAGGTTTTTAAGCACAAGAATGACTGAATCAGAGAACATTAAAATGTCCTTTGTTCTTTTGTGCAAATAAACATTAAAAATATCATAGACATGCTTTCATAAAAAGGCCCATCTATACAGTGCTGGTGAAATCAAAATGTTAAAAAGAAGCTGTGAATCCTCTTAAATTTGACAAGATGATTGTGAGTAATAATCACCTACTGAGGTTGACTGAATATCTGTCAGGATTGCCAGACTCCAGAACACAATGCAAAAACTGATCATAACATCCTTGAATACAACAGAAAAACAAGGAAGGTTCACACTTACAAAATAAGATGCGGGAAAGAGGAGTGTGTTCCAATGTTAAAACTTCGCATCTTCAAAATCTAGGCAAATGAATATGTATGGTCAGGAGCACTCAAAACAAATGTCTAGGACTCTTTTGGATCACTAGCTCATAAAGACAGCAAATTAAAAGACTAAATGCTATTGTTAGAACAACTGTACTTTATCTCACTGTGTTACAAATCTCAAATATGGGGAAAATAGGAAAAAGCTGGATCAGACACTGGAATAAAAATAACACTATCTCTTCAACAAATTTTATTTTATTCTAAAGATGCAAGATACATTTCCCAAGCCCCCTTGTTTAGGAAGAGCTCTGGACTGAGTTATGACCAGTATGGGTAGAAATGATATTCAATACTCCCAGGTCTGGCTCCTGAAACTTCCATGTTCTCTCTTTCCTTGCATGCTGGCCAGATGCAAAAATATCCAGTAGAATGCTGTGAGGCTGTTGAAGATTTAAAACACAAAGCACAACAAAAGCCACATGAATGAAGGAGATTAGATCTCAGAATGACTGTGTGGAGGAGGGGTCTTCCTCCTACTTCCTGATAACCCTCACTGGATTATGACATGAGTTTGAAATAAAAGCTACTGAGATTTGGGATTGTTTGTTATATTAGTTAGCACATCCTTACTAATACAGACTCCCAAAACTTTACTTATATTTAAAAATCAGCAGTTATATAATATATAGTCTAATCCTCCTCAAAGTATGTCAGAGTGCTTTCAGAGCTATAAATACACAAAAATATTATGCTTCAAATATAATCAAATTTACAGTATACAAAAAGTAAAGTTGGAAAGAAATGATTCAAGGGGAAAGAATAGAATCACTAGTCATTACATTTTGAAATGAGACAGCCAGATCCTTTACCGGGAATTTGGTTATTCCATGGTGATTCTTCAGGAGGCATCATCCATTTCAGGAGGTGACAAGAGAACCATGGACACTATTTCAGGAGGTGACAAGAGAACCATGGACACTAAATGCTGGACAAAATGTTCTCCATCTTTATGAGGTTAAAAAAAAATCTTATTTGTAAAAGTTCTGATGATGTAGATTTTTTGCTTGTACTTTCACATAAGTTTATTATATTTTTCCCAGAATATAAGAATATTTTTATATTCTTTCTTACTTCCTCTAACATAGTTGTATTTGTGAGTCTGCATTTTCTCATTATCTATTCTTAATGTACTTTTTCTTTTTTGGAATTTTTCTATTTTATATGGTATTTTTTATACTTTTAAAGTTTTCCTTTCTAATACCTCGTATTGTTCTAAGCATAAGTTCTCATGACTGTATAAATGTTATCTGTGATGACTCTAATTTCCAAATGTTTCTTCTGTGAGAAATGCTTTCTTTCAGTGGTACAGGAAAAAAAAATGAGTATTCAATAAGACCGGACTGACCAAGGAAAACACATGGATCATAAAATGGGTAAGAAATCAATTAATATAAATTACTCCTTTAATATCTGCTCATCTGAGCACTTACAGAATCCTTAACGTCTTTTCCCAAAGCACTTTTTAAGATAAACTGAATTATTTTATATCCTTTTGGGGCTCATATCATCATCATCAGATTATCCCACACTCTGCAAATGGATCATAAATTATCTGACTTGCTTTCATAGCCCCAGAGGGTGCCTTGGGTCTGAATTCTAACAAATAGATATACCTTTGGGGTGATCATCATACATATATTCATTTAACAGAAGTTTAATGAAGGTCTACTATGCACCAGATATTGGTGCTATGTCAAAGAACAAAAGACAAAAATTGCTACTCTCTCAGAGGCTTATTTTGGTGGGGAAGAGATGGAGACAAATAACAAACCAAATTAACTACAATTAATTAATTACCCAGTATGTAGAAAGTAACAAGCATTATGGAAATAATAAAATAAAAATTTTAAATAGGGTGTTTAGTAAAGGCCTTACAAAATGGGCATTAGAGTCAAGATCTGAAGGAGGCAAGGAGGTGACTGGGATGGTATCTTCGGAAAGAGGGTTTCCAGCAGAAGAAACAGCAACTGCCTTCAGGTGGGAATGTTCTTGGCATACTTGAGGAACAGAAAGAGGACAGCGTGCATGGAGCAACAGCAGTATGACTGGGGCTGGGGGAGAGCAAGAGATGAGGTCAAAGAAAGACCTCACAGGGCGCAAAATCCCGTGAGCCTCGTGAGTCACTGTAAGAACTTTGTGTTTTTCTTTTTTTTTCCTTTAAGATTTTATTTATTTATTTGAGAGAGAGAGAGAGATTGCACGCATGAGCCAGGGGAGGGGCAGAGAGAGAGGGAGAAGCAGACTCCCCACTGAGCAGGGAGCCCGATGCAGGGCTCAATCCCAGGACCCCAGGATCATGACCTGAGCCGAAGGCAGAAGCTTAACTAACTGAGCCACCCAGGCGCCCCAGAACTTTCTCTTTTTCTTTTAGTGAAATGGAAAGTCACTGAAGAATTTTGAACAAAGGAATGGTATTAAATGACTTATATTTAAAACTTTAAATTCTGGCTGCTGCATGCTGGCAATGACAGGAGAAAGTAGTTAGATGATTGCAATAATCCAGGTGAGACATGATGGTTCAAACCAGGGTAACAATGGGTAGAGAAAGGTGAGAAATGGCAAGATTCTGAATAGATACAGTATTGAGAGCAGATAGGATTTACTGATGGACTGGATACAGAGTACTAGAGAAAGAGAGGAATCAAGGAGGACTTTAAGATTTTTTACCTGAACAAGTAGAAGGATAAAATTGGCACTTGCTAAAATGGAAAAACTAAAAGAACTGGTTTGAGGAAGAGAAGCAGGAATCATAAGGTAAGTCTGGGATACACTAAACTTAAGAAGACTATTAGACATCCAAATGGAGACACTAAGCTGGCAGCAGGAGTTATATGATGGGGATTCAGGGGAAAGGCACACATGGGAAATATAAATCCGGAAGTCATTGGCAGATAGATGATGTGTCCAGTCATAAGATTAAATGATATCACAAAAACTATGAGAAGAGACTGGAAGGGAATAATAAGAGTTCTGGGGCACTCCAACATTAAGAGTTCTAAAAGAAGAGAAAGATATAGCAAAGGACTGAGAACAATAGGCCAGTGAATTCAGACCAAAACCAACAGAGGGTAGGGCCATGGAGTGTCAAGTGCTGCTCGTAGGTCAAGTAAAATGAGAACTGATGTTTGATCTTTGGAGTAAGCAACATGGAGGTCATTAGTAACCTTGACCAGAACTATTTCAGTTGAATGATGTAGGCAGAAGCCTGTTTGGAATGTTTCAAGAAAAAATGAGAACAGTGAAATTTGAGAGAGTGAAGATAGACAATTTTTGAAACAATTTTGCTATAAAGAGAAGGAGAGAAATGCAGTGGTAGCAGGAGAGGAGGGAGAGTAGGATCCAAGGAAGTTGTCTTTGTTTTCATTTTACAGATGGGAAATATAACAGTATGTTTGTAAGATGGTGGGTAAGAACCATTAGAGAGGAAAAAACTAGTGATTAGAAGAAAAGAGGGAAAATCACTGTGGGATGTTCTTAAGTACATTTGAGAAACAGAATCTAATATACAAGTAGAGGATTGGCACGTGCTGGGAATGTGGGTACTTCTATATTCATACTAACAAGAGAGAAACAGAGCTTAGGTACACAAAGGCAGAGGTGGTTAAATGCAGTGGTGCAAGCTTAAGGATGTTCTCTTCTGGATGCTTCTATTTTGTCAGTGAATAGAAAGGGAAGTAGTTATCTGTTTAAAGTTGGGATGTGGTAGGGAGGTTAGAGGTTTGGGGAAAGAGGGCAAGGTATGAAATGAAGCATCTAGAGGCATGAAAAAGTGTGAGTGGCATGGGAAAATATGATTGCCAGGCAGCATTATAAATCTACTCAAATTTGGTGATCAGGAATTTGAAGTGAGACCAATAAGCCTGGAAAGTTATGCAGAATAGATTAGGAACAGAAGAAGAGTTGAATTTAACCAGTCATGATGGCCAAGGAATAGAGCATTTACAGTGATTAATCATGAAATGTAAGTTAGGTTTAAATGACAGGAAAATATGAAGGAAATGAGGAATAGCAGGAAAGTAGGGGTCAAAGAATTATTGAATCAGGGTATTAGAAAGTAAAGTGGAGATAAGAGTGTATAGCAAGAGAAGGATGCTTACAAGCAAGATTATGGCAGTTATTAGTTATGAGATAGTCTTGAATGAACATAGGGATGTGTCTGAAGAAGGATGGAGGGCAAGATCACTGAAAGAAATGATGTCAAGGAACCAACTGTCTAGAGTAGTAGAAGGATCATTCTTATTAAAGAATCATGGCTGGAGCAGTGTTTGAAGATGTGAAAGTGAGCCAGGAGCCGAAATATTCAACAAATAAGGTTACATTCAACAAGGAGTCTAAAGTAAATGAATTGATGAACTTTGTGATACTGAAGACAGTTATTCATCATAAGAAATGGGAACCTGCTTTTGCCTTTTACAGAATATTAATGACCACACAAAAAAGAATGACATATAATTGAAAGTTATTTCAACAATCAAGAATAAAAGGGAATTTATTAAGTAGTGGGTAAATCATCCTGACATATTTAAGGCTGGATCATGCCTTTCCATTCTTTAGGGAGAGTCATTCAAAAAAGAACCCATACAACAAACGTATCTCTATTTGCTCTGAAAGAATCAGCTGACAGACTTTACTCAGATTTACTTTAAAAGTATTTGACCATAAAAAATACCTCTACACAGAACACATAAGAACAGAGAAATTATGAAATCAATATAATGTTCTATTAAGTAAATTTAAAAAGTAAATAAGCAGCTATCTTTAAAAATAAAGTACTATTTTTCAAATGCGGGGGCAGGAGGAATAAGAAAGGAAACGATTGAACCATTTAAGATAAGATTATTTCTTCCCTGAGTATCCTAAGTGCTGTAAGTCAACAGGGAAATCTGCAGGTTTCAGAAAATTGTTCCAATCATTCTGAACATTGATTATATTCATTCAATCTTAAGGAGATTATTAAGAAATATATATTTCTAGGGGAGCCTGGGTGGCTCAGTTGGTTCAGTGTCCAACTCTTGCTTTTGGCTCAAGTTATGATCTCAGGGTTGTGAGATCAAGCCCCTCGGCAGGTGCACGGAATCCACTGGAGATTCTCTCACCCTCTACCTCTCCCTGCCCCCCTGCCGCACCCCTACACGTGAGTGTGCAAGAGCATTTTCTTTCTCTCTCTCTCTCTCTCTCTCAAATAAATAAATAAATAAATAAATAAATAAATAAATAAAATCTAAAAAAAAAGAACATATTTTTAGGGGTGATCATGTAGCTATATGATGGCATTGTGATTCAGCAGCAGTTAAACACTAAATATTTCAGTTAGATTTTAAATTATATTCACAAATTCTAATCTTTTACAAAGAGAAATAGATGGAACACCATAGAAAGGTAGATGTATCTGTTTAATCATTGTCTCCCCCCACCAAAAAAAAGGAAACTACAGAGCTCTGATGGGTGACCTGGCTTGGGTGAATGTATCAAATTAAAAGTAAATGAAAGCTAGACAAGATGCCTGTCTGTCATGACAGGATATTTAACTATGTGATTAGTTGCTGGGGAAACAAATATGACTAAAAGATAACATCCCTGCCTTCAGGTCACCCATAAACTGGAGGGAAAGACATGCATGTAAGCAAAATATGCATGGACAATATATATCTGTACATAAAATGCTAGGGGACCAACAGGAAGGGGTGAGTAAATCTTCTTGAGACAGTAAGAGTAGGCTCATGGGTGATATTTGAACTAGGCCTTGAGGACTGAGTTGGAGTTCAGATTGAAAGAGATCTGTATGGGTGTGTGTGCTGGGAGAGGGTGGAATTGGGAAGGAAGAAGCTCATGCAGAGGGGAAAGCATCAGCCAAATCTAGAAGAATGAAAATGCACAGGACGTTTTAGTCAACTGTGAAGAGAAAAGTGTGATTTATGAAGAGAAACAATGGATGATAAACTTGTAAAATGAAATTAGAAATGTTGCCTTGTAAGTCATTTGTTTTTAAGACTTTAGATCTCATCCTGTTAAGTAGTTATTTGCCAAAGTGTGTTCCATAGAATATTAGTTCATGGGATGTTGATGGACATTACATGAACCATGGCACCTCTGATAAGGTTAAACAAAATTTAAAGGATTTCTTTACGACTTCTCCGCACTTCTTAATATACTAATACACATTGTGAATCTCAAAAGGAAAATAGCTTATGCAGTTTTATAAACTAATTTGATCACAGAATCCCCTTTTATAAGAAGCGTATTAGAGAACTAATGTTCTGTGGGAATGTACTCTTAAAATTGCTGCTGGGCCAATGGGGAAATCACTGCAATATAAATTGGTTTCCCACCACATGACATCATATATATATTCCTCCACCCAATAAACATTTATTTATTTATCTTCTACATGCTAAGCCTAATAGTGCATAAAAGTACATGAGCCTTATAAATTCAGATTATGGTCGTATGAATAAAAATAATATTAGATGCACACTGGGTTAATCTGAACAAAATAAAAATGAACTTGGATTCTTATTGTAAAGGATTCACATTCATCACGGTGTACTAATAGTTAGAGATGGAGACTCGGGAGCCAAACTGCCTGGGTTTAAACCCTAGCTATTCCACTCACTAGCTGTGTGATCTTGGGCAACTGCTTAACCAATCTGTGCTGCACTTTTCCCCTCTGTAAAATGGGAATTGTAACAGTACCTAACTCAGAGGTTGTTCTGATGATTAGGTAAATTGAATAAATGACTATTTATAAAGAGCTTAGAACAGTGGTTGGCATAAGGTAAGCACAATGAGGTTTGTTAAATAAATAAAACCAATACACTAGGGTCAGAGGGAGTATTTTTCTTACCTTTCCCAAAGTGTTTTATTGCACATTTACTCTGGGAAATTTTTGTAATAAATCAGTAGCCTGTTTAGAAATTGGTGAAAATGAGGTAAACACAAGACCATTTGGGCTCTTCCTTTAAGTGGGAAACTTGACTGAAATATCCATCTTTACCCTAGGTAGCGCACCATGGTCTCCTAGCTCTCAGTATTTTCTCCACACACTAGTTGGAAAAGTCCGGATACAAAAATGAAACAGGAGGATGAAGGAATAAAGTCAATTGCTAGTTTCTTCTTTATACTTTTTCCTATTTTTCAAATTATTCAAAATCAGTATGTATTATTTTTGTATTCAGGAAAAAAATGTCATTTTAAAAGGTAGCTTTTAAACTAGTGTTAGAAACAAAGATGAATACAAAATGGTAACTTTTCTCCTTCCCAATCTAGTAGCCAGAGATAATTGAGAGGTCAAGGTAGGATGAAGCATTATGTTTCAAATTAGAAAAAGCTGTGACTCTACCAAAGAAATTCCAAAAATCTTAATATGCTAAAAAAATCATGAACATTAACATGTTATTATAAAGAAAATGATGTGATTCACATTGAAATCATAGCTGCTTGAGAATTCAGGTCACTGTTCCTGCTTTATAGAATAAAAAAAAAAAATGGTGTTCAAAGTTACCTCAAAATTAAAACTGCAAGAAAGAGTTGAACTCAAATTTCAAGGATTAAACCTGGGAAGCCTTCTCACAGATATTTCATAATAACAAAGCCTAAAGATTTTTTTTTCTTCAGACTGAATAAAAACATATTCCTCATTTTAGTAAATGTTGGATGGATCATTCAGACTGCTCAGGTCAAAAATCTTGCAGTCATTTTTCTCACGTCCCGCATCCAATCGCCCAGTATATCCTCTCTGCTCCTCTTCAAAATATGTCCAGAATCTGACCACTTACCACCCACACCCACTCCGGTCCAAGCCACCATCCAAACTGGTCTCCCTGCTACTGTTCTTCCCTTCAATTTATGCTCAAAACAGCATCCAAAGGAGTGATCCCACTACAGTATAAGTCAGATGGATCATGTCACTTCCAGTCATCCCCAAACTCAGCCATTTCCCATCATGCTTATGAAATAAAAGCTAAAGTCCTGGCCAATCCTTCCATAACCCAGTCCATGTTAGCCCTCTGATCTTACTCTTCCTCCCCTGTTCCATTTCAGTCTCCCTGCCCTTCTTCCTGTTTCTAGAACAAACCAATCAGGCCTTTGTTCTTCCCACTTGGAATGCTCTTTCTACAGACATCCAGGCACCTTACTCCCACACTTCTTTCACTGCTATGCTCAAATGTCACCTTACCAATAAAGTTTTCCCTGATCACCTCTTTTAAAATTGCAAGCCACCCTATGCATATATTCCTATCGGACTTCCCAGAATTTTCTCTAAATAGCACATAATACCATCTAACATTCCGTATATTTTCCTCATTTATCTCATTGTCTCTCCTCAATATAATGAAAGCTTCCTGAGGACAGGATTTTCCTTTGTTTTGTTCCTTAACATATTCTCAGAGGCCAGAATAGTGCTTAGTGCACACAGTAGCTGCTCAATAAATACTTGGTGGCTGTTAAATAAAGTGGAGATATCGTGTAGGCTTTTGGAAATAGACTCCTGAAATCTGGAGAGAGGCCTGAGCTGAAGCTATAACTTTAGGAGTCATCAGTGATGATGTCATTAAAAATAAAGACAGGAGAGATGTGGTAAAGAAAAAAAAAGGAAAGAAAGAAAGAAAAGAAAAAGACTTTCAAGAAAAGCATTTTCACAATCTTTGCTATAAAAGCATAATGATAAAAATAATGCACTTTTTGCAAATTTCAAATTGGTAAAATTTACAAAACTGAAGGTGATTCAAAAGATATAAAACATGCAACTAATTGCAAGAGTCTGAGTCAACATTTTTTTTCCTTTTTTTTAAATTCAAATTCAAGTTAGTTAACATATAATATAGTATTGCTTTCAGGAGTAGAATTTAGTGATTCATCACTTACATATAACACCCAGTGCTCATCCCAACAAGTGCCCTCCTTAATTCCCATCCCCCATTTAGCCCATCCCCCCACCCACATCCCCTCCAGCAACCCTCAGTTTATTCTCTTAACTATAGAGTCTCTCATGGTTTGTCTTTTAATTGCTCTCTAACTGCATTTGCTTTATTTCATATTCAAGGTTATCTTATCTTTTCAGTAAATGAAGGACATGGATGCCTTCTCATCTTTCCGTTTACCACCTGATTTTAAACAACAACCACGGAACACTAATAAGTAAATGGAACACATGTAATGTGTTCCTCAAGAATTCCCATTCTAGCCTTCCTCCTCTGTGACCATTTAATTGTACTGGTGACTGGAAGGACTTGGGGGAATTGAATGTAATCTATTTGGAAGTAATGGCGATTACAATTCTCTCTCCAATAATTTGAAACTTAGTCTGAAGCTTCTTCAAAATATAAATGCAGAGCCCAAGGTCAGACAACACTTTACTGAGAATCAGCTATTAGAATGCAGAGCGGTCACCTGAAAGACTCTGCTGTCTGCATTTTGTGGAAACAGATGTGAAAAGTGGGGAAAGTATTATAAAATCACCACCACCACTGCTTGGTAATTTGTGTTAATTGTATGTATGAAGTTGGTGGCCCATTGTACTTCTTAAATGACATCCCTCATCAATCCCTGCAATTTGTCTCAACAAGATGCAGACACGGTTGGGCTGGAGGATGCCTAGCTGCAGAGCAATCTAAAAGCTTTTTCAAACACCTTTAATGCATATTCACAACCACCACTTTCTAAAATGCAGTATTTCATCACCTACTATATTTAAATTTCTAAAATCTGCATTATATATTTCAAGTATGTTTAAATCAAAGTTTAAGTATTGGAAAAGCCTACATAATTTAACAAGTAGTATGAATTAGAGGATGCTGACTCAGCAGATGATAGGCAATCAACGGGCCAATCTTAACTATATGAAAACTGCAAATAACTGCAGGTTTAAAGTTATGACGATGAAGCTGAGAAAGAAATTAAAATTTCATAAAGGAAATAGACAAGGGAAATCAAATGAAGAAAAGCAAAAGTATAAAGGCAAAAAAGCTGAAAATATGAAACAACCCGAATAGTAGGTAAAACAGAAAATCAAGTAAATGAAATGAGTTCAGGCTCTAACTAAGCTAAAAAGAAATTAGTATTAATCAACCATCATACTAGACCCACATTTTTAAAAATGGAAATTATTTTAATGGGGGGGTAAATGAAGCAAGAGAATTCTAGAATATTGTGGAGAATAACATCAAATAAATTTTTCTCAGACTCCTTCCCAATAAAATCTCTAGAACCCTCTTCTCTATTACATCTCTCTAGTGCTCCTTGTTGTATCTAGTATCATAACCACAAATCTACCTTCCTCACCACAACACACTGATTTTCCTGTAAGATATTTGTATGGAGTATGGAAGTCAAGAAAATGACAAAATTTGAGACCTTTTAGGATGACCCATTATAAATCATATTTAACACTTATTGAATACCAGCATCATAGAATCATAGACTCTCAAGGTCAGAAGAGATTTTAAAGGTCTTCTAGTCCAGCCAAGCATCCATTCTCAAAGTCCTTCTGTGATATTCCTGCCAAGCAGCTAAACTATGCTTACTGAAACATGTTGATTGATGGAGAAACCACCATCTTCCAAAATGTCTCCTTTTACCTTCAAACATCACTTCAGCCTATTATTTATTCCATTCTATGTCCCTCAAACTAAATAGTTCACCTGGGACATTTATTGATAAGAAAACATAAAAACATCTAAGTGACTGGAACCTACCTTATAGAGACTCTCATTTTATTCAGATGATTGGGGGACTCCTGATAATCAGCATATTTTCAAAATTCCCCAAGTGAGGGGTGCCTGGGTGGCATAGTCGGTTAAGCAACCAACTCTTGGTTTCGGCTCAGGCCCTGATTCCAGGGTTGTGAGATTGAGCCCCGTGCTCAGCGTGAGTCTGCTTAAGATTCTCTCTCCCTCTCCCTCAGCCCTTCCCACCACCTAAAATAAATAAATAAATAAATCTTCAACGTTCCCAAGGCGATTTTAGTATGCAAGCCAGGATTAGAAACATTGCATAAAACTAAGTTCACTCCACACCATGGTAGAGTTACTATTAGAAAATGTCAGAAGACCCATCTTCCTAAAACTTGTATTTATTAGTCTTGATTTGATTCCTTGATAATTATACAGTAGAATACGGTAACATTATAACATGGAAAGAGTACAAGATTCTAATTCAAACAGAGCTGATCCTAAGTGACCTTCCTAAGGGAATGACCTCAGCCAAATTGTCTAACTATTCTGAGTCGCAGTTTCCCCATCTGTAGAAAGAGGATATAATCACTAATGGGGAGCTGAGGGAGATAATATATTCCACTTGGGCATACAATGCTATCATGTCCATCTGAGCCTTCTCTAGGTAAATGTGGTAGAAAGACCCTATGGTGGCGCATGATTCCCACTTCCTCTCCCCTTGAGTGTTCACATCGGGTTTGCTCTCCCCTTGAGTGTATGTGGGACCTGTGACTTGCTTCTAACCAACAGAATATGGCAAAGATGAAAGGATTTTGTAGGTAAAATTAAGTTCCCAAATTAAGTTTATCCAAGGGAGGATTATCCTGGGTGGGCCTGACTTCATCCAGTGAAAGTCCTTAAAAGAATGACTGGACCCTCTCTGAAGTCAGAGACTCCAAGCAGCAGAGACTTCCTGGGTTGATAAAGTAAGGTCATGTTATAGTAGCTCACATGGCAAGGAACTGCAGGTGGCCTTTGGAGCCTCCAGCCAACAGGCAGTGAAAAATCAGAGCTCTCCACCATTGAACTTCAAGGAAATGAATTCTGCCAACAGCCTTAGTGAACCCAGAAGCAGATCTTCTCTCAGTCAAGTCTCTAAATGAAAATGCCTCTGTGAGAACCTGGGCAGAGGACCCATGAAGCTGTGTCCAGACTTCTGAGCCACAGGAACTTTGAGATAATTAATAGTGTGTTGTTTTGGGCGACCACGTTTGTGGTGGTTTGGTTTGCAGCACTAGAGACTATAACGATTTCCATTTGAATGTTTCAAGTCTGTTCATGGTCTTGGTCAATCTCCCTAAAACATCTCCACTTCAGCAAACTTTCCTTTAAAGTGTGGCTTGCAAAAGTGGATGCAACCATCATAGCAAAAATTTATTCAGGCAGAAGGCATCAAAGGATGCGAAATCTTGGTCAGTGGTAGTCAGAAATTTAATGAGAAACACAGTATTTACAATTAAATTTGATTATGCCCTGTTTTATATCTTAAGGTACAGATCTCTCTGTTGTGTCAGTCTCACATTGAGAGTAAAGAGACAAGGGTGCTCTTATTATCAAATTGTTTTACTAACAAGCCTCTCTTTTTCCATCTGGAAAGTAACCCATGAAATTTGATGTTTGTACTAACTCCAAAGCTTGCAAAGTAGTTTTTTCAGAATTTCAGACTCATAAACATTTCTATTGCACTTTATATGAATCCATTAGTTTGTACAATCACTTGCACTGAATAATGACCTCACTCACCTCATGGTAATTTGGCCCACTCACATGCGCATGTGTGCACACACGTGGGTGTATAGATTCTCCAAAATCCGAAGAACCTCAGAACTCTTTTCAGATTTGCACAGGCAAAGTACATTTAAAAGTGCTTCTTTGGATATGTGTTCATATCCAAACACATCATGAAGCCTCATTCTTTCACCCTTGATCACTAATGATTTTATGTCAGATGATATGATTATCTATCTTTAATTTCCAAAAGGAGTCTTTCTATTAATTGTTTTTGTAAAGGGGCATGCAGAGGAGATTAACAGCACCCCACCTATCACACATACCACCAAACAGCCATTCATTGATTCCCAATGTCAAACCTGTTAAAGACTATATACGTAGTTTTTCATCACCTTCCTTATTGAGGACATGAGCATATAACCCTAAAGGGAACTGACAAAGACAGATGCTCAGAATGACAAACGAAAAGATAGAAAGGGCTTGTAATCTTGATGACATTGCTCAGCCAATGAATTAACCAGACCTCCACTATCCTACTGATCTCTTTGAATATGAGAAAATAAACGCTTTGTGTAGGCCACTTTCTGAGTATTCAGTTACTTGCAGTCGCAAACACACTAAATGACACATTTGCCTATCTCCCATCCAAGGACTTACCAGGCCCCACCCTGCTTAGCTTCCGAGATCAGATGAGATTGGGCGCATTCAGGGTATGGCTGTAGACTACATTTGCCTATCTCTAACAATTTTTTAGCCTAAGTCTCAGTTTTTCCAGCAATACAAAAAGGAAATAAGGCTACATAGTCTTTGCAGATGATCAAGTTAAGATGAAGTAAATAAGTTCTGGTACAAGTTTCAATGTGTGTGGTGGTGGGGTCCCCCACACCAGCAAGCAATTCTCCAGACACCAGCTGAATGTCCTACAATTCAACGCCATTTTGACACTATCTACCCAGAGAGCATCAGATTTCACAGGTTAAGGGCTCAGTCCTATAAGACTGTCCTGTGTCATCCTCCCACCCCCCGGACTCCACTCACTTCAGACACCAGTCACAAGTCCAGATTGTCACCTGTGCTTCTGACAGACTGGCTATAAATGGAGGTTCCTACAACCCCATCCTCAGGTTCAATTAATTGGCTAGAGGGGCTCACAGAACTCAGAGTAACATTTTACTTACTAGACCACTGGTTTACTATAAAAGAATATAACTCAGGCACAGCCAGATAAAAGAGATGCATAGGGCATGGTATGGAGGGAGGGTGTGGAGCTTCCAGGCCCTCTCTGGGTATGCCACTCTCCCAGAACCTCCACATGTTCACCAACCCATAAGTTCTCCGAACCCCTTACCTTCTTGGGTCTTACAGAGACTTCATTCCATAGGCATGATTGATGAACTCAGTGGCCACGGCGATTGATTCAACCTCCAGCCCCTCTCACCTCTCCAGAAGTTGAGAAAGTTCCAATCCTTTAACCACATGGTTGGCTCCACTGGTAACCAGCCCCCATCCTTAGGTGCCTTCCAAAAGTCACCTCATTAATATAACAAAAGAATTACTGTTCTCATCACTTTGGAAATTCAGAGGTTTTAGAAGCTCTGTGCCAGAAACAGGAACAAAAACAAAATAGGTATTTCTTATTGTAAATCATAGTATCACACAAGGTCATTTGCCCTAATCCAATACAACTGTATCCTTATTAAAAGGGGAAATCTGAACACAACACACAGACACACACACACACACACACACAGGAAAACACACCACACGAACGTAAAGGTAGAAATGAGAATGATGCATCTACAACTCAGGGAACACCAAAGATGGCCAGCAAACCATCAGAAGCTATGAGAGTGGCTAGAAACAGCCCTCAGAAGAAACCAACTCTGCCAACATCTTGATTTTGGACTTCTAGGCTTCAGAATTGCTAGACAATGAATTTCTGTTAAGACATTCAGTCTGTGGTCCTTTGTTATAGCAGCCCTCGCAAAGGAATACATGATTCAATGTTAAAAGTAAACCCAAATTCCAAAGAAAACCAAACAACAGCAACAACAAAAACACAGAAAAGATTAAAAAAAAAAAACAAAAACACAGAAAAGAGTGTTCTTTTTTTATAGTTACACATTCATAAGCTGATGTTTATTTACATAGATAATTGATGGTGGTACCAAAAAAATTTTTCTCAACATAAAGTGTTTACATATGGATTAACCTTAGGTCAGAAACTGAAGAGCTTCTTAAAAGAGTAATATTCCACAGAGGGAAAAAAAAAAAGAAAGAAGTTGGAGGGCATGTATTTTTAATAGAATCTAAGGGAGAATTTTCAAATATACAAATAGAACAGAACAATAAGGAGGGCTAAGAGACAAGTGCATTTTCTTAATAAAATGAAATTACAAATGCTAGCATAGATTAAGAAGGTAATCATGAGATGTGAGAAGGGAATCCATTTGGACATATCTTTTAAATTTTAATTCTTTACAAAGAACTGTGAATTGTTATATTTGCATAGTTAATCATTACTTTTTAAGTCTTTCAGTTCCTTGAAATTTCTTACTAAAGAATTGTCAGTAAAAAGATGTGGAAGAAGATGTTTTGTATTGAATTTGAATGTATTATTCACTTAATTACAGCCTTCATGTAACAAAGGTTTCCTAATGTAGTCTCATCTAAAATTAATATATATATACATAGTGACTCCAAATGTTTAATGAGCTACAAGGTTTATTAACATTGCCATTTTATTTATTTTTAGCTTTACTAAAGCTCATCTATTGCCCACAGGCTTGTGATGCACATATCACATAATAAGAAGGCAAAATTAAATTTAAATTCTTATGTAGCAGAATTTCCTACAAGCAAATGAATACCAACATGGCTACCTTATTTCAGAACTGCCAGATTTAAAATTGAAGATTACAGCTTTTATTTGCTTTTAATTAATCTTATATTTGTACATAGAGAGAGCACAAACAAGTGCCAAAGTTACCAACAGACCTAGGAAAATGATATTTTGAATAAAAATGGGTACAGTTTCTGCAGCTTAGGGGTAGTTCTGCTCAAATAAACACCTCCCTCATCTATTGACTGATGGCAGAAATTATTAAAATGATTAATTCTTGTAAAAATATACTCTTAAAAAATTTCATTTTATTATTTATTTGAGATAGAAAGCGAGAGTGAGAGAGAGAGAGAGCACAAACAGGGGGACGGGCAGAGTGGGAGGGAGAAGCAGGCTCTCCACTGAGCAGGGAGCCCGATGCGGGACTCGATCCCAGGACCCTGGGATCATGACCTGAGCCAAAGGCAGACGCTTAACCAACTGAGCCACCCAGGCGCCCCAAAATATAAATACTCTTAAAGAGAGTAACACTTTAAGCTATTCTCAGTGGAAACATTTGAGATCCCACCTAAGTGCACATTTTTATAGCTGGTGGGTGGGGTTTGGGGAGGAAGTAGAGGAAAGAAGCACCTAAGATGGAGGCTGGAAGTACCACAACCAGCATAGTTTCCTTATTTTACTTCTATCTATTCAGGATTCTGTTTTTCCAAATGAACCTCTTCTCATGGAAACCATGATATAGAAGTCAGACACTGAATAGATGTGGTCTAATTTAAATTTATGTGCAAACATTTCTTGAGTATCTATTATGCACAAGATACTGAGCTAGACTTTATGGGAGACACAAATATAAAAAGACAGAGTGGCCGAGTTATCAGAAGCTTATAATCTGGAAGGGGTATAAAATAAGTTTAAAATTCACTAACCATACAGACGGTATACAGCATGGTGGATAAGAACGTGGACCCAAGATCTTTAATCTTCAATTTTAAATCTGGCTTGAATACTGGCTCCAACTGACAAGTCATGTAACCTCTCTGGGTTTCAGTTCCTCAACTGTGTAATGAGCGTGGCTTGTTAGGAAGCCGAATTGGGTGAATATATATAAAGCCCTCTGAACCGTGTAAGCAGTAAGTATGAGATAAGCGTCATTTGAGAAAACTATTTTAAAAAGTGAAAATGGGAGCTCCAGGAAGGGCAAGAGGGCATTTGATGGAAAAATCAGGAATGGCTTTTCTACGATAGGTAGCATAAAGCAGGCAATATTCGTGACCCCACTCTCCTGCATCAGACACAAAAGAACTTTCCACCTTTTCAGAAAGTGTTACTGCCATTCTGCTGCTTGGTGGCTTCACTTCACATGTGGGTAGTACTGCAACTCACTCTTCCTTTTGTTTGCTCTTTCTCCTTGGTCACAGTGAGAACAACTTGCACTAAAACTGTCATTTTATAACAAAAATATGTCAACATTTCACATACAGTCTTCACAAAAATGTCAGTATGAATTTTTATGATGCAAGTGTCATGAATATCCTTCCACATTCATTTATTTTTAATATATGAAGAAGTAAGTTCTTGTCTGCTAGGGGAATAGAGAACACGAGACGAATTTGGTTCATATCATGGTACTGTGGTGTTGTTTTTTTTTTTAGAATGCCATGGATATTGGTGTGGTTAGGACTCAACCAGATAGTCTAGAATAAATAAAAAGTAATATATCATGTGTACACAAAGTACAATATAATGCCTTTTCAAATGTTTGTACATCATTTACAACTGACTTAAAAATAAGTCTTAAAAACTGAACTACAGTGATTAAACCATCATGCTGTACACCTTAAACTTAAAACAATGATCTAAGTCAATTATTTCTTAATAGAACCAGAAAAAAAACTACACTACATAAACTCTTAAAATATTAGCTTTCCTCACAAACAATGAATCATGGAACACTACATCAAAAACTAATGATGTAATGTATGGTGATCAACATAACAATAAACAATTAAAAAATATATTAGCTTTCCTCATTTTCTTTTAACTTAAAGAAGCAGGTATTGTGGATTGAATTGTGTCCCCCCAAAAGATATGCTGCAGTCCTAACCCCCATCCCCATACCTGTAAATGTGACCTTATTTGGAAATAGGATCTTTGCAGATGTAATCAAGTTATGAGGTCATACTGGATTAGAGTGGACCCTGATCAAATGACTGGTATTGTTATAAAAAGAGGAAAATCTGGACAAAGAGAATAGGCACAGAATAGAAGGCCACATAATGATGAAAGCAGAGCCTGGAGAGATGTAGCTAACTGCAAGCAAAGGAATGCCAAGCATTGCAGGCAAATGCCAGGAACTAGGAAGAGGCAGGGGAAGGATTAGTCCCCAGAGACTTTAGAGGGAGCATGGCCCTGCTAACACCATGTTCATTTCAGACTCATAGCCTCTAGAAGTGATAAAAAGAATAAATTTCTTTGCCTTAAGCCACTCGGTTTGTGGCACTTGGTAATGGCAGCCCTACAAAACTACTACAGTACGTCAGTTCATTCATTCAGGAATACTTCACAAATCTGCTGTGTGCTAAGCACTGCACCCAGTGCTGGGGACACGGTGTGAGCAAGTGCAACAAAGTCCCAGTTCTTGGGCACATAGGTTCTTGCAAAGAAGATGAACATTAAACAGACAAAACATACTCTCACTCATGAGATTCGATTGCAAACATCCTACCCAAAGTACCTCTCTCAAGTCATCCTTTAACACAACAGTTTAATTTTCTTTATAATCTTCATCACTGTATGAAATTATTGTGTTTGTCCTATGATTGTTACTAGTCTCCCTTCATTCCATCCTCAGCTTTTAGAAGAGTATGTGATATTGTGGACACCCAATAATTGTTGAATGAATGAATGAAGAATGAATGAATGAATGAATTTTAAAAGATACAGCATAAGAGAGTGTTTATTAAGGAGATGTGACCTTTTCTAAAAGGTCAAAACAAGCTTTCCTGTGGAAATGATATTTGAGCAGAATAATAAATAGGAATTAACGGCTCACTGAGGACTAACAAGAGTTAATTTGAAGAACAGACAGAAAAGAGTGTTTCAAGCAAAGGAAATAGCACTTTTGAAGGCCTTAAGGCAGGAAACAATATAGCACATTTTAGGAACTCATAGCACAAGATGGCTGGGGCCCCAAGTGTGAAAGGAAGGCTACGTCAAGTTGAGTTTGATGAAGCGGCAGTGGCCAGATCACTGAGGCCAGGATATTGAAGCCAGGTCAAATATTTTGGCCTTAGCCTAGTAGACAATGGGGAACTTTTTCAGGGTTTTCAGAAGGAGAGTGAATAAGCATATTTGTCTTTTAAAAATTTCTCTTTCGCTCCTGGCTACATATCGGAAGCAGACAAGAATGGACATGGAGGATGAATTAGGGGCTATTAGAGCATTCTAGATGACAGATAGGGGAGCCCAGAGAGGAAACTAGCTCTGAAGATATAGACAGATTCAAAAGTCGTACAGTGGTTAAAAAGAACAAAAACAGAAGATTGTGGTGGATTAGATGCAAAGTAGTGAAGGACGAGGACAAGGTTTCTGGTCATGCTGTTGGGTGAATGGTGTATCATTTTTTCTGCTAAGGAACTGGAAGAGAATCAGGTGGCAGGGGGATGAGTAAAAGAGTTTCGTTGTGACCATGCTGAGTTGAGTTTCTAGTGACACACCCAGATGCAGATGCTGAGTAGTCACAGATGAATCTGGATCTTGGCAGAGAGGCCTGGGCCAGCGACATCAGTCTAAGGAAATCACAGGCCTAGAGATGTCCTTAGTGAAAGTATTTAGAGAGAAGGGAAAAGGTCTTAGATTATGTCTTGAAAAACTAAAGCACTTGGGTATATCCTTAATTTCTTTGCCATCTAGAGAGTTTTTTTTATTTGCTTCAACATGACCTTTCTATTGTCTAATTTGTTTTAAAACAATTAAAAAAAACATACTGAACAACATTGAATCTTTTGAATTTTATTCTAAACACTGAGATCCTAAATGTCATTTAAGGGGGGGTTATAAAACAGTTTGCATCAGATGTATCGACCAATGATAAACATATAGGAATTAAACCACTTGGCATTTATTATATACATTTGCCAACTCCAAGTAAGTTTTGGATAAATATTCCCCACAAGATATCAGCTTGGCTTAATACTATGACTAGTTAACAAAACTAACTGGGTCACAGGAGTGTCAAAACACCTGCAGGAGGCAATAAGATGTATGGTTTTCTTTCCAGAAACTGCTTTGACAAAGGCAATATTAGGGAATGTTTATTTACAGTTAATTCACAGGAAAATTGCAAATTTTAAGATGCCTTCTTATTACTTATAAAAGTTTATTTCAAACTAACCCAGCTTTGAAGAGTCTTGCATCCTAAAATTTATTTATTCTGTTCTCTTCCTTCATTCTTGATTCAACAACTGATCACAGTTATAACGTAAAACATAAAACACGCTTTCCTCTACTCTACTTACTGTTTACATAATTAACTTATCAGTGTTGATCACACAGAATCATAAGAATTTTGGAACTATAACCCTCTTTAGAAGTTACCTGGTTCAATTTTATTTTCATAGGTGAGGAAACAGAGGCTCAAGAGCATTAACTGACTTCCCTAAAAACACATGAATATAGCAAAATATATAATTTATTTGAGTTTTCTTTGGTTCCAGCCAGTATACTACCATTTATATGTAACAATTCATCTTTTCATATTTGGGAGAGAAAAACTGTACCAAGCTAGACACATCTATCATTACCCACAAGTTTTACCCCACTATAAGTAAGCTTTAATAGTAGACATAAATCAACTTCCCAATTTTCTTTCAAAGGTTACGGACATCCTATATTGTATAATAAAACTCTTACGAAAGAATATCAATGAGCTTTAAGCTCTCCTCTCTATGTTGCAGTATGAGGTCATATTTAGAATGTC
>NC_138373.1:98301379-98325556 GCF_054177405.1 Leptonychotes weddellii
GTGATGGCTATTAAGGAGGGCACGTACTGCATGGAGCACTGGGTGTTATACGAAAACAATGGATCGTGGATCACCACATCAAAAACCAATGATGTATTGTATGGTGACTAACATAACATAATAAAATTTAAAAAAAAAAGAAAAGAAACCTAATACAGCACATTTCCTTTTATGAAAGTTCTAAAGTTTAATAACTCAATGTCTCCATTTTTCTACGTCTTAGTGGTCTTAGTTTTAACAACTTTCTGCAAAATATATATTGGGGTTTTATTTTAGCAGACAAAGGATTAGTAAAACTTTACCTTAATTATGCAAAGGAAAACTGCCAGGTACCATTAATCTTTCACACAGTCTATATTCTTGCTAGTTCTTGAAGAATTAGTGTCATGCATCCAGTGAATACAATAGACAGATTTTTCTAAAATACAATAGAATCATCTTTTAAACATTCCAGGCTTCTAAAGTGAGGCAATGGACTTATTGCAACTTTAAATAAAGTGCCATCACTGTTTTCAGATAGCTAGTTGGAGAGGATAGCCTCATGCTGACACTGAGGAATAGGTTTTATGAATAGAGTGACTTGGGGCACCTGGGTGGCTCAGTCGGTTAAGCATTTGGCTCTTCATTTTGGCTCAGGTCATGATCTCAGGGTTGTAAGATCAAGCCCTGCATCCAGCTTTGCCCTGGGTGTGGAGCCTGCTTGAGACTCTCTCTCTTCCCCCTCAAAAAAAATTAAAATTAAAAATAAAATGAGAGTGACTAAAATCACTAGTTCTTCAAAAGATATTGATTCTGAAAATTACTGAGGGGAAAAAAGCACCTGTGTAAAAGGCTGTGTTTTTAATGTCAATTCCAAAATATGGAATACAAGCCTCCAGAAGCTAAGAATTCAGACTTGAAAGCAGATAGCCTTGAGTTTGAGTTCCTGCTCACCCTTTGCCAGCCAGGTGACCTTGAGCCAGTTACTGAAGTTCTTTGAACCTCAGTTTTCTTAGTTGTAAAATGTAACAATGTGCATACCAGTGTATATATGAATGAATTCCTAAAGTCTCCTGAATGCCAGAGTCTGTGCTTCTCTTTAACCTGACTTCCCACTCCAGCCAATTTCCTCATCTTCTCCCAGATGTGACAGCTCTGGATTACCATGCCCATGTGGCTTCTGAAGCAGAAAATATATATAGGAGGCATCTTTTGAAAGTTGTCATTGCTTTCATTTCTAGGTCTCCTTGGTGCTGCTACCTTTGGGCTACACCTTTACAATTTACCTGGTTATTGGACTGTTGTCTTCATTATTAACTACATTTACTCAGTTTCTTCTTTGTGCCAGGTACATTTTTTTTTCTCATTAAACTTTTGTTTTAATGGGTCTCAAAATTCTGTGACAGATTTTTGGTCAAGTTGTTTCCATTAAAAAGTACTGATTTTAGGGCACCTGGGTGGCTCAGATGGTTAAGCGTCTGCCTTCGGCTCAGGTCATGATCCCAGGGTCCTGGGATCGAGTCCCACATCGGGCTCCCTGCTCCTTGGGAGCCTGCTTCTCCCTCTGCCTCTCTCTCTGTCTCTCATGAATAAATAAAAATAAAAATCTTTAAAAAAAAAAAAAGTACTGATTTTAAAAACTAGTAACTTAAAACTGCCACACACACACAAAAAAAGCAACTGGTCCACAAAACATTCTCCTTTCCTTCTGAGGGTTTTACGATGCATTGTTACCATTAACCAGTCTTTTACTGCTAAACTTAAATGGCCAATTGACACGAACAGTTCTGAGACTGTTCTTCCACCACTGATTAAGACTGGGGTGGCAGGTATTGGGGATAATATTCATTTAGCCTTCTGAGCTTTCTGAGCAGACTTGGTGACCTTGCCAGCTCCAGCTGCTTTCTCGTCCACTGCTTTGATGACACCCACGGCAACCGTCTGTCTCATGTCACGAACAGCGAAACGGCCCAGAGGAGGACAGTCAGAGAAGCTCTCAACACACATAGGCTTGCCAGGAACCATATCGATGATGGCAGCATTACCGGATTTCAAGAACTTGGGACCATCTTCCAGCTTTTTTCCAGAACGACGATCTATCTTCTCCTTCAGCTCGGCAAACTTGCAAGCAATGTGAGCTGTGTGATGTTGATGTGAGTCTTTTCCTTTCCCATTTTGGTTTAGGTTGAGCGGTGGTTTTCATGACACCTGTGTTCTGGCAGCAAACCCATTGCGAAAAAGCTGTGCCAGGTACATTTTGTTAGGCACTTTCATAAACTTATTTCATTTCATTTTAACAGACGCTTGAGGTGACAAAGGTTACTTTTCAGGGGTGGGCAGAACAGTGGCCCTCCAAAGATGACCGTGTTCTAATTCCCAGGCTCTGTGATTATGTTATTTTATGTGCCAAAGGGGACTCTGCAGATGTGATTAAGGTTAAGGATCTTGAGACGGGAGGGATTATCCTGGATTATCCAGGGATCCCAATCCAATCACAGGCATCCTTAAAGGAGAGAAACTTCCTGGTGGCTGTTAGAACGCCAGGGAGCTGGCTTTGAAGATAGAAGAAGGGAGCTACAAGCTGAGAAATGCAGGTGCCTCTCAGAATCTCGAAAACATAAGGAAATGGTTTCTGTCCTGGAGACTCCAGAGGGAACACAGCCCTGCTGACCTCCTTGTGTCAGCCCAGTGAGACCCTTGTGACTTCAGATTTCCAGAACAGTTTGGTAACAAATGTATGTTGTTTTAAGCCACTGATTATGTGGTCATTGGTTATAACAGCAATAAAAATATTGATAAGTATCCCTTATCATATTATTTTAAAACTCTAGAGAAGTAAGTTCTTCTGTTATAACTTGTGCTCAGCTTCATCTTCTGGGTCCCTCTCCCTTCACTTTATCATCTGCCTTTGTTGGCCCAGGTCTGGCCACCCACCTTTCTTTTAATGCTTGGTCACACACATTTCAAGCATAGATCACCACCTCTTTTATATTGATATCAAAGTGCCAAATCTTTTATTTATCCCTCATGCAGATTAAGTGTACAAAAAAAATGTCATCATAGACTTTAACCAAAATGTAAATATGTAGGACCTTAACTATCTACCCATAATGAATTGAAATCTGATTGATCTGTAAAAGCCTTAATTAAGATGTAAATAAATAGACTAGCTCTACCAGATTTCATACAATACACTCCCCAAGCTGGGGCTTTGGGCACAAGATTTGATATGTCAGGCTTTTCCACTTGGGTCTAGGAGGTGAGTCATGTTGGCATTTCACTATGAGAAACCTAGAATGGAAAGATCCATTCTAGTCTCAGGCCTAAAACCACATTCCCTCATTCCAGATTCACCTGAAAGTTCTGTACTTAGGGAATTATTGGTTTGTAATGAAGCTTTGATTTTCCCAGTACAAGAATAAAAGAAATTGGATATTCTATCTGGTCTGTGAATGTATCATACTGGGTTATAATTATATGTATATATGTCTTTCCTTTAAATAGAACTGTGAGCTCCCTGAGTACCTTGTTCAGTGCTGTGTTCTCAGCACCCAACACAATCCATATCACTGTGAGTAGACTCTCAATAAGTCTTGAATAAATAAGTAATTAAATAAATAAGAGGGCAAATGAGGGAGTAGGTCAAGTTTGCTCAGCTGTCTTTGTACCCTCCCTAGCAGTGACTTCTTCTATGTGTGGGTACTAGTTTCCTTTTTGTACCTCCCAATACTCCCCCATCCTGGTCCTTGGTACTCCTCTCATGAGATCCTCTTTATAGTCCCACCTGCCTCCAGCTCAGCTCAATCCTACACTTTCCCACACAGGGGGAAAAAGGGATGTGATGACTCTTACAAGACGGCTTCAATTCTCTGGACCAATCAAATGTTTCCAGATGACTCTTTTACTTTAGGGTGCTTTAGAAGCTTTAGCAGAAGCTCCCGTGCTGGGCTCCTCTAGCTGTAACTTCAGTGAGGGGACAGTATCTCTCCTTCTCCTGACCCCTTTTCCCTCAGTCCCTGGTTTTGGTTTTATCCTCCACATAGCATCTCTTCCAGGAAAGGCTCTTGGACAGGACTTCCAATGGCTCTAGACAGCTGTCTTTGCTATGTGGACAATATCTAGGTTACAAGGAGAATTCCACCTCCTCTAGAAGGGAATGCACTTGCTTCCCAGGCACAGCAACTTGTGCTCACTCCTCACACAACTCACAGCTAGGCCTCTCCCATACTGAAGATCTCCTGGATGGCAATAAGATTTCAGGCTCTGGGTGTCTCAAAATCCAGGACATAAATGTGAAGCTCTTGGAGTAGTCTCACTGAGGCTCCCTTCACTCTAGGTTTGAGAAAAAGGAGGTACAAATCTCCACCCTGCCTCCTTGAAAGGAACGTATTGAAAAACAATGTGACAGAATTTCCCTCCTAAAAAATCTTTTCTCAAATACTCTCCTTTTTCACTCTCTATCTTTAATGTCAACACAGTGATCAACCTTTCCTAGTTTGCCTGGAACTGTCCCAGTTTTAGCATGGAAAGTCCTGCATCTCAGCAAACCCCCAGGCCTTAGCAAAGTGTGACCTATTTCTAGAAGAAAGGTCCAAGAATCATAAAACTGATTTTTGGTCACATGTTTTCAAAATCTGAATTTTAATGTGCCACCTCACTTTAATATGTAGTATCAGTATTATCTTACTCTCTCAAATTTTTCAACTTAACATCCCATTACTTACATGCATATACATATATATATGTATGCCAGATAGAACTGTTATGATTATGCCCACTTTACAGAAAAATAAATGGAGGCTTACAGGATTCAATAACTTGTTCAAAGTCTCCATGGGAATGTGGAACAACTAGAATTCTTATATATTGCTAGAAGGAATATAAAATGACACATTTGGAAAACAGTTTGGCAGTTTCTTAAAAAGTTAAATGTACACTTCCCATATGATCCAGCAAGCCCACCTCTAGGATATACCCAAGGGAAATTAAAATATTTGTCCACAGGAAGGTTTGTACATAAATGTTCATAGCAGCCTCATTCATAATAGCCAAAACTAGAAACAAGCTAAATGTTCACTAACAGAATAGATTTTTTTTCATTGTGATACATCTATGCAATGGTACTGCTCTGCAATAAAAGGAAATAAACTATTGATACATTGAACAACATGGGTGAATCTCAAAAATACCATGCAGTTGAGCAAAAGAAGCCAGGCACCAAGACTACATAAGGTATCAGGAAACTAGACAAATGTAATTTACACTGATGGAAAACAGAGAAGTGGTTGCCCATGCCCAAGAGTGGGGGAAGGGAGTTAACTTGGAAAGTGCACAAAGGAATATTTTGTAGTGATGGATATCTAATATATTTTGATTGTGGTGACAGTTCCCCAGGTGTATACATTTGTCAAAACTTATCAAACTGTACACTTAAAATTATACCTCAGTAAAATTATTTTTTAAACTTAACCAGAAAAAGAACAAACTAAATCCAAGCTAGCAGGAAGAAAAAATAAAGATTAGAGCAAAGATAAATAAAATAGAGAACAGAAAAACAGTAGAGAAAATCAATGAAACCAAAAGTTGGTTCCTTGAAATGATCAACATTGACAAATATTTATAGTTAGATAGACTTAGGAAAAAAGAAGACTCAAATCACTAAAATTAGAAATGAAAGTGGGGACACTACAACTGATTCTACAGAAATAAAAGGGATTGTGAGAGAGTAATATGAACAATTATAATCAAACAAATTGAATAATCCAGGTGAAATGGACAAATATCTGCAAATACAAACTCACCAAGAAAAAGAAAATCTGAATAGACTTATAAATAGCAAGGAGATTGATCAGTAATCAAAAATCTCACAACAAAGAAAAGTCCTGGTCAGGATGGCATCACCAGTGAATTCTAACAAACATTTATTAAAAAAAGGAACACCAATCTTTCCCAAACTTTTTGAAAAATTGAAGAGGAGGGAACACTTCCTAATTCATTCTTTGAGGTTGGCAATACTCTGATACCAGAGCTAGAAAAAGACACTATAAGAAAAGAAAACCACAGATCAATATCCCTTATGAAATTCTCATTGAAATAATAACAAAATTCAGCAAAATGAATTTATAAAAACACTCACAAACTAGGAATAGAAACAAATGATCTCAACATAATAAAATCCATATATGAAAAACATCAGACTTAATGGTAAAAAATTAAAAGCTTTTCCTATAAAATCAGGAACAAGGTAAGGATACCCATTTTTGCCATTCTATTCAACATGGTATTGGAAATCCTAACCATACACTTAGACAAGGAAAAGAAATAAAAGACATCCAAATTGGAAAGAGAGAAATAAAATTATCTCTGCAGATGATATGATCTTATCTATAAAACCCCTAAAGTTTCCACAAAAACATTGTTAGAACTTATAAATGAATCCAGTAGGATAAAAAATGAATACATAAAAATCATTGGCATTTCTGTACACTAACAATAAACAATTCAAAAAGGAAATTGCAAAAACAACTCCATTTACAATAGCATCAAAAAGAATAAAATTCTTAGGAATTAACTTAACCAAGGAGCTGAAAGCCTTGTAAAATGAAAAATACAAAACACTGTTGAAAGAAATTGAGAAAAATAAATGGAAAACACATTCCATATTCATGCATTAGAAGATCTAATGTTGTTAAAATATCAATACTACCCAATGTGATCTATAGATTCAATGCAATCCCTATCAAAATCTCCATGATGATTTCTGCAGAAAAATCATCCTAAAATTCATATGGAATCTCAAAAAATGCTGAATAGCCAAACAATCTTGAAAAAAAAAAATGAAGTTAGAGGAATCACACTTCTTAATTTCAAAGCTATAGTAATCAAAACAGTGTGATACCAGCATAAAGACAGATACATAGACCAAAGTAATAAAATAGAGAGCCCAGGACAAAATCCTCACATATGTGGTCAAATGATTTTGACAAGGGGGTCAAAGCTATTCAATGGGGAGAGGACAATCTAATTGACAAATAGTGCTGGGAAAATTGGATATCCACATGCAAAAGAATGAAGTTGTACCCTTACCTAACACCACTTACAAAAATGAACTCAAATGGATCAAAGACCTAAAAACTATAAAACTCTTTGAAGAAAACATAAAGGAAAAGCTTTGTGACATTGGATTTGCCAATGATTTTTGTATATGGCAAGAAAGACACAGACAACAACAGCAACAAAAATAGACAAACTGAACTTCATAAAAATTTTTAAATCATGCATCACAAGATGCTGTCAACAGAGTAAAAGGACAGCCCACAGACTGGAAGACAATACTTGCAAATCATATATCTGATAAGGGATTAATATCAAGAATAAATAGAGAACTCCGAAAACTCAACAATAAAATAAACCCAACAACTCAAAAGTGAGCAAAAAGGGGGTGCCTTGGTGGCGCAGTCAGTTAAGCATCCCACTCTTGGTTTTGGCTCAGATCATGATCTCAGGGTCATGAGACTAAGCCCCGCATTGGGCTCCACACTCTGGATGGAGACTGCTTAAGTTTCTATCTCCCTCTGCCCCTCTCCCCTCCAAAATAAATAAATAAACCTTTAAAAAAAAAAAACAACAACAAAAGTGAGCAAAGGACTTGGACTTGAATAGAGATCTCTCCAAAGAAGATATGTAAATGGCCAATAAGCACATGGAAAGATGCTCATCACTAATCATTAGAGAAATGCAAATCAAAACTATGAGATACCACTTCACATCTATTAGGATGGCTACTGAAAACAAAACAAAACAAAAATAGGAAGTAACAAGTATTGGTGAGAATGTGGAGAAATTGCAACTTGTTCACTGTTGCAGTGAACAACACTGTTGCAGTGTTGGTGGGAACATAATATGGTTCAGCTACTGTGGAAAACAGTATGGTAGTTCCCAAAAAAATTAAAAATAGAAATACTGTATGATACAGCAATTCCATCCTGGATATGTACCTAAAAGAACTGAAAGCAGGGTCTTGAAGAGATATTTGTACACTCATGTTCATAGCAGCATTATTCACAATAGCTAAAAAGTGGAGGCAACTCAACCATCCATCAATGGATGAATGGATAAGCAAAATGTGGTATCTGCATACAATCAATATTACTCAGCCTTAAAAAGGAAGACAATTCTGTTACGTTTTTATTTATTTATTCATGTAAGTAATCTCTATTACCAATGTGGGGCTCAAACTCATAACCCCAAGATCAAAAGTCACATGCTTTTCCAACTGAGCCAGCTAGGCACCCCAAGGAAGACACGTGCCACAACATGGATGAACCTTGAGGACATCATGCTAAGTGAAATAAGCAAGTCACAAAAAGACAAATACTATATGATTCCACTTACATGAAGTATTTAGAGTAGTCAAAATCAGAGACAGAAAGTAGAATGGTGGTTTCCAGGGGCTGGGGGGAAGGGAGGGATAGTAGTTATTCTTTAATGGGTGCAGAGTTTAGTTTTATAAAATGAAAAGAGTTCTGGAGATGGATGGTGGTGATGGTAGCCCAACATTATGAATTATTTAATACCACTAAACTGTACACTTAAAAATGATTAAGATGGTGAATTTTATGTTTATTTTACCACAATAAAAATAATGGAAAAACTATATGAATGAACTTGGGGCAAAAAAATCCAGTCAAGAAATGGGCAGAAGACATGAACGGACAATTCTCTAAAGAAGACATACTAATGGCCAACAGACACATGAAAAAAATGTTCAACATCACTTGACATCAGGGAAATCCAAATCAAAACCACAATGAGATACCACCTCACACAGGTCAGAATGGCTACAATTAACAACTCAGGAAACAACAGATGTTGGTGAGGATGTGGAGAAAGGGGAACCCTCTTACACCGTTGGTGGGAATGCAAACTGGTGCAGCCACTCTGGAAAACAGTATGGAGGTTCCTCAAAAAGTTAAAAACAGAACTACCCTACAACCCAGCAATTGCATTACTAGGTATTTATACAAAGAATACCAACATAGTGATTCGAAGGGGCACATGCACCCCAATGTTTATAGCAACAATGTCCCACAATAGCCAAACTATGGGAAGAGCCCAGATGTCCATTGACAGATGAATGGATTAGGAAGGTGTGATATACATATACAATGCAATATTACTCAGCCATCAAAAAGAATGAAATCTTGCCATTTGCAACAACATGGAACTAGAGGATATTTTGCTAAGAGAAATAAGTCAGTCAGAGAAAGACAAATACCATATGATTTCACTCATAAGTGAAATTTAAGAAACAAAACAGATGAACATAGGGGAAGGGAAGGAAAAATAAAATAAGATGAAAATAGGGAGACAAACCATAAGAGACACTGAACTCTAGGAAACAAACAGGATTGCTGGAGGAGAGGTGCGTGGGGGGATGGGGTAACTGGGTGATGGACATTAAGGAGAGTACTTGATGTAATAAGCACAGGGGGTTATACGCAAGTGATGAATCACTAAATTCTACCCCTGAAACTAATAATACAGTATATGTTAACTAAATTGAATTTAAATAAAGAATTTTAAAAAATGATTAAGATGGTGAATTTTATGTTTATTTTACCACAATAAAAACTATATGAATGGGGGTGGGGGAAAATGGCTAAAAGAACGTAAGTAGTTGACTGGGGGTTTTGGAATGTGAGAAACAGAAAAAGAGAGACTTTTTTAATATAAGACTTTTAATACTGTTGCCCTTCAAACTATATGCATGTGATACTTGAATAAAAACAAAATTCAATTCTTATTTATTTGTTTGTTTGTTTATTTTTTTTTTTTTTTTTGAGAGAGAGAGAGCACCAGAGCAGGGTGAGGAGGGGCAGAGGGAGAGAGCCTTAAGCAGGCTCCACTCCCAGCATGGAGCCTGATGTGGGGCTCAATCTCACAACCTGAAGATCATGACCTGAGCTGAAATAAAGAGTAGGATGCTTAACCGACTGAGCCACCAAAGTGCCCCCAAAACTCAATTCCTGGGGCGCCTGGATGGCTCAGTCGTTAAGCGTCTGTCTTCGGCTCAGGTCATGATCCCAGGGTCCTGGGATCGAGCCCCACATCAGGCTCCCTGCTCAGCCAGGAGCCTGCTTCTCCCTCTCCCACTCCCCCTGCTTGTGTTCCCGCTCTAGCTGTCTCTCTCTGTGTCAAATAAATAAATAAATAAATAAATCTTTAAAAAAAAAAAACTCAATTCCTGTTTGAAGTTATCATTTCTTTGGGGTGCTGGAAAATTTATTTCAATGAATCTGATTTTTCATTCATCAACATCTTTCATTTTCCCTTCCCCAGGGTTCTAAGAGAAATTACTGCTATGACACTGTCCCTTAATCCTATGTGGGCTCTATCAGTGTAGGGACTCTGCTAATTTCATATCATGTATAAGGACAGAAAATATTTTTGCTCGTTTTGTACCATGCTATGGCACACATAGGCGTATCTGCCTAGATATATAGACATCCTTCTTTCTTTGAGGTCTTGATACCCCCTTGGAATTCTGCCTTGTTAAACTCGAAGCATAGGACCCATCTACTCAAAACACACTGATATTTCTGATTTTAGTGTGTCTTCTTGGTTTCCACCCTTCTTAACCCAGGTAATAATTTCTAATGGGAGGAATGTACCCCTCTCTGCATTTTATATTTCTTCATTCTCTTTCTTGTTGGAGACATCTAGAATAATCTCCTTAATAAGGATGGACTTTTGGAATTCAAAACTTAGGAGCAATTTTTCTGCTTTTCTCCATGCCACATCCTTTGCCTGAGGCAAAGAATATAAAATTAACCACCATCTACTTGAATTGAAGTGAAGGCAAAAAGAGAAATACTGGGGGGAAACTGGTTGATAAAAAAAAATATGAAAAGAATTAAAGAAAGGGAGACATGATCAGATTGTCATTTAAAAGATTTTTAATTGCTCTGGCTCCTATTAGGACAAGATATTGGAGATAGTCAGGAAAAAGTAAAAAGAAACCAGCTGGGAAATTATTATAGCAGTAAGACTGAGAATGGCCATAAAATGGAAAAAAAAAATAATGAATTAAAGATATAAAGCCTGCCACTCTTACCTACTGGGCTACATTGCCTCCCAATGCATGGCTCTGATAAACTCACTGGCCTAAGGCTTAATGCCTAGTTAGATTATTGGATTCTGCAGACCCAGGGCATCAGCATTTTAACAGAGGAATTTTCCTTAATAGAATGGGGGAAATGATTAGGGGAGAGCTGAGGATATACTTACTCCTTACACCTCATTCAGAAGGAAACTAAGCCTCAGAGAGTTAAAATACTTGCCCAAGGTCCCAAGCTAGAAAATGGTGGTGCTGGGATTTTAATGCCTAATAAAAATATCTCAATGATGTCCTTTGCATGTTAGCAACTGACAGGTTGGAGTTGATATTTTTTGAATGGAGAACTTAACCTATGTGCCTTGTTCATAGCATTCTTCCACTGATAAACTATAAACAAGGGTAATAAAATAAAGACATCATGATACCTATGCCAAAGCCATACTCCTGGGTCTGGCTGCTGTACAAAAGTCTCAAGTAGGAAATTAATTATGTACCATCTTAGAGACATTTAATCAAGTGATATACTGTTTATTTATCCAATTGGAGATCCAGAGCTAAGGTATCACCTTTTAGTCTCCTGCTGGATATCAGACAGATCAACATAAGAATAAAAGGGCATTGGTCATAGTGGTGGATTTCCTGGCCTTTGGAGAGCACAGTATTGGTATTGGGGTGGCCATCTGGGTTAAATAACTGGCTATACCCAGAAGAGAAACAAACTTCTCATAGCTTTATGGCAGGAGGTAGTTTTAAAATGTGGAGCAAAGCACCCACCAGACATAGGCTCCTACCTTCCCACAGGGACTGAAGAGAAGGGTCTTACCTCTCTTGAGGCCTACATTCAAAGAGATGGTTTCCCGGTCCAGAAGAAAGAAGTTCCTGGGTCCTAAAGCTGACAAAAGGCCTATCTCGTCTTCAGAAGATTTTATATACATTTCAAAGAAAGGAGGAAGTACTTACAAGTTTTCTAAAGTAAATGTTCCAAGTAAAAGGAGAATTCTCTTCCCTTATTTGCAACAGAGAAAACTCAGTTTATTTTTTATTTTTATTTGTCTCTATAATAACTATGTATAAAAACTATATACATATGTGTGTTTGCATATACTATATAAAAACTGTTTTATTCACATTTGTGTACATACACATACAGCATATTAAGCACATATAGTAAAAATTGATGGCAAAAAGACTAGATGGTAAAGGATGGTAACAAAAAAGACTAGATGGTAAAAATTCACCAAAAAGTTAACATCAGTTATGTCTACATCATAATTTTTATTTCTTTCCTTCTGCTTTACATTAAATGATTTTATCACAAACGTATATTCTTTTATTTTTAGTTGAAATTAAAAGAAAAGAAAAAAATAGGTTGTTTTGAAAATATTAAAAAATATGTCCTTAGAATTCTCTGCAAAAACTTCCTCATCTGTAAGAAAACAAAATGCCTTTTTTTTAATTAAAAATAATGTGAGGCATTCAATGCAATTATTTGTCATGCTTTGTTTGATTGGTTTCAAAGCAGTTTCTTAGTAAGGCCGAGGCGAGTGGTGAGGTTCTCTGAACTCAGTTTCTATATGCCTGGCAGTGTTCACGTATGAGCCAAGGAGAAAAGTTGTTTGTTCTCTAGCATGATGAGTACAGAGAGCCAGAAAGGTTCAGTGGCTGAGTCAATGAGCAATAAACGTAATGTTTCATAGCAACAGTGATTTAAGGAACAGTAGCTGGGCTATTTTCAGAGAGTTTCTCTCATCTGAGATAGAACACCTTACGACTGCCTCTCTCCCTTAGGAATTCTTTTCCCACAAGAGAAATGGACTTCTTTCTCAGATGCACCTCAACCCTCGCAAGCGGACGCATAGCTCAAATATTTCCAAAAAGCTTCTCAGCCTCCGTGAAAATAAATTGCTATCTGGATTGTCTCACCAGATCACCGAACAGATGGTAAACCATCTGAAGCTAAAAATAAAAACCTTCTGGGCTCAGATCGACAATTCCACCACAAAAGGAACAAAGCATGGAAATCGGAGTGTGCAAGAGAAGCAATTGGTTGAAATCTCTGCAACCCGGAGTGCTTGAGACACCAGGAGCCTCGAGGCAGGGAGCCCTGGGAACATGGGTCCTCTAAAGCGTAACGCAACACACAGAAGCGCATATAGGCCTGGGAGTCAGGCAGAACTGACTTCAAATCTCTGCTTAGTTACTTACTAGTCCTATGACTTTGGGCAAGTTATTCTTACTGACCTTTGTTTCCTCATCATGGAATGGGGACATCATTGGTTTCATTAAAGAGTTGCTGTAAAGATTGGAAAATATACATAAAATTCCAGGCACAATGGAGGCAATCAATAGTTGGTAGCTATATAATATCCCTACAGTACCTCTGTGACATGACTGGACATTGAGAAGATTTGATTTGGTTGAGAATTAGCTTACATCTGCAATTGTTAGACTTAACCCAAAGTGATCTCTCTTGTGTGTATTTCTTCAACATTTTATCCATATTATGCCTTGAAGCTATTGTATTCACCTTGTATTCTTAAATTTATTATTTCCCACACTAGAGTTGAGCTCTTTGAAAACAGCAACCACTGAATTTATGATGGATTAATGTTTCACGCTTCAGGCAAATTTATCTACCTTACGATAGGAACCGATACCAGGGAGGGAAGTTGTATTTTCTAAAAGAGCCAGGAAAAAAGGAATACCCATGTATATTGCCTTTATGTCTGTGTTTACAACTAACCATTCTATGAAGAATGCAAAGCAAAAATAATAATAATAATGTAATTCAATGGTTTGTGAAATTTTGCTTATATTTGTCCCATTAAGCACACGAGGTACTTTCAAGAGCTACAATGTAAACCTAGTATATGGGTTAGAAGAATGCATGCAAACATCATGACATAGATCTGGTTTGAAAGAAAAGGCAAAGATACTCACTTGGTCCAATTTAAAAATGAGTTAGTCCTCCCTTCTTCCTTTCACCCCCTCCTTCACTCCCTCCTTCCTTCCCTTTCTGGGTAGTTGAGTGCTAAAGCCACAAGGTAGGGCCAAGCAAGGCAATCTTCAGTTTGCCCTTCCATCTGCATGCTCCACTGCTCCCTTTCATGAACTCTGCTCCAGCTAAATTTAGCTGGAGTATTATGATTTGAGAGTATATCCTATCATCTCAACCAGATTGTAAACTTGTTCAGAACACAAAGGGGAAAACTTCCATCTGATAAATCTTGTGATTCCCTAAAGCATATAGTGTAGTATCTATAACAGACTACCGGACATTCAGTCAGAACCTGTTGATGATTTATTAGGAGACAAAAAGGAGAAAGGCCATGTTAGATAACAAGAACAAAGAAATGAAGATGGAAATTAGTAACATTCACTCCTTGATTCAATGTGCACTGAGTTCCGGCTATGTGTCAGGTGCAGTGAAGAAAGAAAGACTGACCAAAATAGTGGAAGACAAAGATAGACCACAATGGCAGAAGCCATATGGCTCCATGGAGATCTCCCAAGGTTGGCCTAAGAGTAGGGATTTCAGATCAGAGTTGATAAGAAGCCAGTATAATGATTTATAATTACTTATGATTTATCATATTATTAGTGAATTAGTATTTATAATGATTGTTTACAATGCCTCTTAATAGACACTATTTCATTTAACCATCACAATAACTCTGTGATATTTGCAGATGAAGAAACAAGTTTAAAGAGATTAAGAAACCTGCCCAAGGTTAATACCAAGGTTAATAAAGTTAGTACTTGCTGCAGTTGTACAAGGCAGGCATAGGATATAAACCTACGGCAGTGTGGCTCAGAATATTTCCACATCATGCTCTATACTTACCATCCTTAGGTGGAGGAGAGCCTGGATAAAGAGGGTAATTAGCAGAAAATTCCTATGACAGCAGCCTATTGGATTAAGGAGTTTGAAAGGAGCCAAAGAGGACATACTGAGGATATGCCCAGCGATTCCCTACCTTCAGCCACTAAGCTAGGTTCTCAAACGTCTCCAAAAAATAACCCTAATCAAATTCTAATCCAAATCTCCAAAAAATAACCCTAATCAAATTCTAATCCAAATCTGTGCAACATCAGAAATGCACAGGTAGTATAAAGGCTTAATACAAACACTTGTTTGCTTTTCCAGAAAAAACACCTAATTAATTGGTATTATTTGGGGTGAAAAAATCATCATTTTACCAGAATAAGGGACATTCCCAAAGACAGGTGATCTCGACTCTTTAAAATGTCAATAGTATGAAAGATAAAACAAAGGCTGGACACTAGAGTTAAAAACTTCAAGAGACACAGACAACTAAATGATGTATGTGACCCTTGATTGGGTCCTGGATTTTTTTTAAGGTGGCCGTAAGGGACTTACTGGTATCAGTTGAGGAAATCTGAGTACTGCCTATATGCTTATTGTATCAATATTAAAACTGTGGGTGTGACAATGGCATTGCAGTATGTGGGGAAACGACTTGGTTCTGAAGAGATAATGCTGAAATACTTAGGAATGCAGTGGCATGGTGCTTACAACTTATTTTTCATTTTTAATTTTTTAAAAGATTATTTATTTGAGAGACAGAGGGGGAGAGAGCAAGCACAAGTCAGGGGGAGAAACGCAGGGAGAGGGAGAGAGAGAAACTTAAGCAGACTCCGAGCAGAGAGCAGAGCCCAATGTGGGGCTCGACCTCATGACCTGAGCGGAAACCGAGAGTCAGACACTTAACCGACTGAGCCACCCAGGCGCCCCACTGCAACTTATTTTTGAATGATTCCGCAAAACAATCACCTGTGTGTATATGATGTGAAAGAGGAATTTTTTAAAAGTAGCAATGTTAACAATTGGTGCACCTCAGTGACATTCAGCAGGGGTTCATTTTTTTAACTTTGAAATATTTCAGAGCAAAACGTTAGAGAAAACATGTCCTCATGCTAGAAGAGTGGGGAGCATTTACAGATCTCTATGAGTAACTTTTAAAATACAGACAAACACTCAAATATCTATTTGCTAAATTATCACCCACTGGAAAGTTCTTGTAAATGGTATGGAAATACCCAATACTATCACTGGCTCTCTTAAATCTCGAGGTAAATTGTGTCCTTTAACATTTGTGTGAACTTTCAAAGCAGAAGCAAACCTTGGCTAAAATTTCAAACTGAAATAATTAGGAAACTAAACAGTGAATGTTCAAAGCCCTCTAACAGTTTCCTGTAATAATGGGAGAGCTTTGAAAAGCTTAACCATAATATTCCTGTGGCTTTTTACAAGGATTAAAGTTAAAAAAAAAATTTTTTTTTTTTTAGTAATCTCGGCAACAGTGGAGTGAGAGGGGGTAATATGTATAAAAATCATTAAGCAGAAAATCTTCAAGAATTACAGTCTTCAGAAATTCATTTCTGTTATTTTCTCCCTATAGCTCTTCTGCACGAGAAAAGGACTGAGGTGGTGCCAAGAATTTTTTACTATAAAACATTATGATGCCAGGGTGGCTCACACATCCAGGCAACATCTGGCACACCCAGTAAAGAGGACTGCAATTAGTGAAGGGCCTGCTAAAGATATAAGACACATTTAAGAGTTAAATCATGATTTCTTTTAATGATGAACTCAGTTTGGAGATGGGAAAACACAGTTTCAGATTTTTATTCCTTAAATGCTATGAACGGTGGATAGAACACAAAACCTATTTTTTCCTCACACTCGAATTCTCAAAATCCTTACTGAATTTCTACTTCATTGTGTGACTTCAAAATATGTCTGAAAGCTAGCTTTTCTCTGTTACTATATTTGATCTTATAATACTTTCTATAGAGCTTCACATGATAGAAACATTTTCCAAGATGTTTAAATGAATGACATTTCTGTGAAGTAACTGCTTAAATCTAGAGTGACTTGACAGTCCTTCAAAATGTAATTTATAAAGTGCTAAACAAATGCTAGATCTTTTTAGGGAGGAAAAAAAGATTATTTAATCACATGCCCTCTCAATTTGTGTTGCTTTTTTTTTTTTTTAAGATTTTATTTATTTATTTGAGAGAGAGAGAGAGAGCAAGAGAGGGAACACAAGCAAGGGGTAGTGGGAGAGGGAGAAGTAGGCTCCCCGCTGACCTGGGAGCCCAATGTGGGGCTCAATCCCAGGACCCTGGGACCATGACCCAAGCTAAAGGTAGATGCTTAACCAACTGAGCCACCCAGGCAACGCATGTGTTGCTTTTAGACCATATCTCATAGTCATCGCCACACTATGCTGGGGTTTCAAAACCTAAACATCATCAAGCATTAACTTAAAATCTAACACACAGCTCACTGAACTAGGAAAAGAGACCCCTGACCACAGGGTCACAGTTTTTCCCATTTATCACAGCAAAGGTTCCTCAGTCCCTTATGAATGAATGGCACATTATCCAAGAAATCTTAATCATGAATTTCCTTATAAAATTCTATCCTAATACACACACTGTTTCAAGAAAAATATTTCTATATGACAAAAAGATCACTAAGCCATGGGACAAACAGTCCATTTTTTTTTTTTGGAATGACTATTCAAGATGGTAATACCCTATTCTTCAAAATCACAGAAATTCGGTTTCATCTAGTTGTCCTCTTCCTTCTCTAGTCATCACTGCTGCTGTCCACAAAACATTTGGGCCCCTGATAGGATGTTGTTCTGGGCCTACGTGAAGTCACACTGACCATGTGACTTGCTTTGGCGAATGAAATATGAGCATAAGTGCCAGGCAGATATATCCAGAGCTAGTGCTTAATAATAAAGAGTGCATGGCTCTCTTTCCTTTTGCCACGTGACCAGCAACCTCCAGCTAGAGCAGCTTCATCAGACTGAGTTCTGAAAAGAGGACACTGCAGAGTAGAACCCTCAAATTACCCATGATGGGAATGCCACAAGAAATAAACCTTAGAGTAATTTTAAGCCACTAAGGGTTGGCTGTTTATTAGACACCACAGGCTAACCAGGCTTATCCTGAATAGTACACCTCCCGTATTTTATTAAAGATGACTGTTAGGTTCTTGAAGTTTCCAAGAATAGAGAAATAAACTCTGCTTACTTGGCTGATGGGTATTTATTATAATAGTGTATACAAAAGAAAGTAAGGAGTTAGAGAAAACAGTCCTGGCTGCCCCAGACCAAGCCTTATGGATACAGGATACAAAGCAGTGCCTGGTTTCCTATGGTTCTCTTGGCAGGGTCACCTGCTGATTGATAGTCAAGTGTTCTCACATCACAGGGACTCAGTTACCCTCCATCCCTCTTCTTCTACAGTCCCTGCAAAAACTATCAATTTTTAAGGCTTTTGAGGGCCTGGGTGGCTCAGTCAGTTAAGTGGCTGCCTTTGGCTATAAGATCATGATCCCAGGGTCCTGGGATAGAGTCCCACATTGGGCTCCCTGCTCAGTGGGGAGTCTGCTTCTCCCCTCTACCCCTCCCCTCCTGCTTGTGATCTTTCTCTCTCTCAAATAAATAAATAAAATAAAATAAAAATAAATTTATAAGGTTTTTGTAGCAAGCACAGTGGGTCTACCATTGTCCTAGCATTTAGGGATATTTCAAACTGCTTGGTCAGGTCCATCACAGTGTGCCCCCCACCCACCCACAAGAAGTACAAGCTCCTCAGTTCTGGAGGCCTAACAAGCGTCCAAGATTCTTGAACCTCAATTTGACTTCAAGCCACAGGCCAGTGTGGGGTCTGCCCTCAGGGACAGCTTGCCTGGAATCTCTTCTACTTTATTTTTTTTTTAAAGATTTATTTATTTATTTATTTATTTGAGAGAGAGAGAATGAGAGACAGAGAGCATGAGAGGGAGGAGGGTCAGAGGGAGAAGCAGACTCCCTGCCGAGCAGGGAGCCCGATGCGGGACTCGATCCCGGGACTCCAGGATCATGACCTGAGCCGAAGGCAGTCACTTAACCAACTGAGCCACCCAGGCGCCCCTCTCTTCTACTTTATTATCTGTTCCTTGTGGCCCTCCTTCTCCTTCTCAGTTGGAGAAATCCACTTTCCTACATGTTCCTGTCACCCTCCTGTACCCTCACTTCTCCACTTCTCAAGACTTATCTTTTTCAGAGCAGTGAAAAATGATTCTTTGTGCAAGCATGGAAACTTTGGCTTCAAACTTGGTGAGCAGATTTTTAAATCTTTGTTTCTGCTTCTGGTGTGGAGTTAGGCACCTTCAAGACAGCAGAGAAGAGGGCGAGAAAGCAAACAATGGCTATGTTGGGATATAATGCTTCATACTTCCATTCAAATTCCCTAAGAATGAAAATCTGATTAAGTGCCCACTGACCGATCAGTAGCTATATGGGCACACTACCCTCCATGGTAAGCCTGCCGATGTTTGGCTCCAGGTTAAACTTTGACCCTTGGCCTTATCACTGAAGTCCAAGTGTCAGGGTCACCGGAAACAAAGTAAGGCATTCTATCTAAAGGGTTGGCCACAGCCACTATTGTCAAAAAAGCAGCTTTCCTCAGAAGAGGCTTAGAGAGAAGCCAGCTGGTCCATATTGGGTTTAGTTTACTGCTGTCATCCAAAGCCTCATTTAAAAAACGTAGTTATTTAATCTCTATGTAAAATTCAAATTTTCATCTCACTGAATTGAAAATCCACCCCTCGCTCAGTAGGGATTCCCTGCCCAGTTCCTAATGGGCATTGCAGTGGTAAGAGAGAACTCTTTATACTCGACCAATGAAAGGAGAGTGACGACATATCCAAACAAATAGAAACAGAAAGAATATGTATAGTGATATAAAGCAAAAGCATGATATATTTACATGCCCTTTACAGTTTATAAAGTACTTTTGCATATTTTAACAAAAATACTGATCCTATGATTAGATATTTTCCTTGCTTAGTCTATTGCTAATTTTACGAGTTTTCTTCTATCTGTAAACTGGAAATAATAACAGGATCTAGATTTCATATTTGCTGTGAAGGTTAAATAAAATAGGTAATATGAAAATTATATAATAATATACTTTATAAAATCATCCATTTTGATGATCATTCAGACCAATAATCATTGATTAAGGATTTTTTATGTGCCAGACAATATGCTGTGTGCTGGGAATATAACGATAAATAACACATAACTCCTATGCTCAAAAAGCTTATAGTTCCATGGATAAGAGAAGCATGGGGAAAACGATTTCAATAAAATATGGCATGTTTGTGATAAAAGTATGCATACGGTCTGAAGGTGCATAGATGAGGCCATTAGTCTAATCTTGAGGTGCAAGAAAACATCTTTAAGAAGTGAAGCCTTAGCCTACCTACCCCATCTAGCCCATCTGAGCTGCTCATGGGAGACAAGGAGTCAGAGGTGTCAGAGGTTAGCCAAAGAAAGTAGGCTAGAGAGCGGCAGCTCCTCAAGCTTACACCAACTCTTCAGTCCCATGGACGAAAGAACATCCCAAGAATGTGGCCCAGGTCCTCTTACTATAGCTTCAAAGAAGCAAGAAATTCAGAAAGGCCACATTCATTTAGTCTTTTAACTCAGCACAAGGAAGCTTCTGCCCATTAGCACAAGGAATATTAAATTATCTCAAAAATGCCTGACACTCTTCTGCAAAAAGAACTGAATGGTTTTAAGGGTGGGGCATCTATGAGGTTTTCTTGGCCTACAACCAACATTTCTTAAGGGGTTGAACAGAAAAAGTCCTAACAACCAACTTTCAAATGTTGGAACTTTTATATACAAAAATGCACAGACAAAAGAATTATGTACATATACTCAAAACACTAAAACAGAGATGTCAAGTGGATAAATGAAGCAATTTATCTTTTTTCAACATAAAATCACAGCCAGAGTATTAATGCCTATATCCTTCCTCTGAGTATATTAAAGACAATTTTTCTACCTTTGAAATATTAGCCTTTTTTTCTGATGGCTTTTCATGTATATACTTTTTTTTTAAATTTATTTATTAGAGAGAAAGTGAGAGAGAGAGCACAAGAGGGGGTAGGGTTAGAGGGAGAAGCAGACTCCCCGCCGAGCAGGGAGTCCAATGTGGGACTCGATCCCGGGACTCCAGGATCATGACCTGAGCCGAAGGCAGTAGCCTAACCAACTGAGCCACCCAGGCGCCCCCCATGTATATACTTTTATATATATTACTCACCCCACCACCTTCTTACTTTGCCTTCTTACTTTGGTACCGCTGAACCATTAAAACATCTTCAATGATAGAATTTGTGTCACTTACTATTATGATGTTACAGAGATCCATGAACATGGACTATCTTTGTATTTATTTGTGTCTTCAATTTTTTTTAATCTATGTCTTAAAATCTCAGTGTGCAGGGTTGGGAGTTTGCTTCCCTTCCCAGGCAGGGCCATAGTCAGTACTGTTTCTATCAGCCTTCTAATACATCCGAACTTCTGGATTTCCCTTGGAAAACGGTATTACAGTACCCTCAAAAACTCAAGTGCCAACATTCTATTTAAAAGCAAAACTCACCATACAATACATCATTAGTTTTTGATGTAGTGATCCACGATTCATTGTTTTCATATAACACCCAGTGCTCCATGCAGTACGTGCCCACATAACATAATAAAATAAAAGTAAATAAATAAATACATAAAAAATAAAATAAAAGCAAAACTCTTACTACCATGTCCTGCATCACTAGGGAATTTTGAGATGTGATATCTTTCCTTGAAATATGAAGTAAGTAGTTAATTAAGACACGTGTCCAAGCAATAAGTATTTTACATTTTTGTCTATGTATTCTTAATGGTTTGAATTCAGTAAGTTTGGGGCTTACCAGCTTAGTGTTTGATAGTGAATGATAGAAATCAACGTTATGTCATTCTATTAGTCAGGACTCTTGCAAGTCCTGGTGATAAAATCTAATCTCAAACTAAGTCGAATAAAATAGAGATTTCATTAGCTTACATAAATGAAAGTTCATAGGTATCTAGCATCAAGCATAGCAGGATCCAGGTACTCATATATAGCTCTCACTCTTCCTATCTCGGACAGCTCTTCTAGGCTCAATAAATATCTGCAGCCCACAAGACCCACATCAGGCTATCTTTGCAAACCCTCACAGGCAGAAAACAATTTCGCCAACAGTTCTGGCAGACAATACCAGGGGCAACTCTTCCCAAATTAAGTACTATGGCCAGCGGTCTGAGTGTTCTAATTAGGCATGGGGCATGTGTCCTGAGGCTTAGAACTGTTCCCATATCATAGTAAGTGCTCAATAGGCATTTGTTGAATGAATAAATGAATGGCCTACCTTATCTCCCACCTCCAATAGTTAACTCCTTGAGGAGATGATCCCTTTCAATTTAGTTTTATGTTACCTCAAGTAACATAAAACCTGGAACAAATAAATATTTGTTGAATGAATGACAGAATTGAAGACAACCCAAACAATTGCCTCAGTACTCCATTTTCATTTCTCACACCCTAATATAGTCGGCAAACATTTTCAACTGCAATCATAACTATCATTCCTAGCATTTTAAGGTCCATAATCAGAGGGAAAAAAGTGCTACACATAATATGCCTTCATGTTCAATCAAACACACATACAAACTAAAGTTAAAAGCATAAGGAGTGGCATTTATGTCGTTCAATGGCATTAAAAATGTAAAGATTGTTCAGTGATTTGGAGTGCTTTTTTTTTTAAAGATCTATTTATTTGTTTTAGAGACAGAGAGACAAAGAGAGCATGAGGTGGGGGGAAGGGGCAAAGGGAGAGGGTGAGAATCCTCAAGTGGACTCCATGCTGAGTGCAGAGCCCAGCTCAAAGCTCAATCCCAGTACCCTGAGATCACGACAGGAGCCAAAATCAAGAGACGGACACTTAATCGACTGAGTCACCCAGGTGCCCCTGGAATGCTTTTTTCTTTAAACCTGTCTGCTTTTCAATCTTAGACAATGAATAGTAAATAGTAGTATTTAATAAAACATTTCTAAAGTCAGAGCACATTACTGAATGATCAATGAAATGTGCCTTTTAACATATATGCAGGGCTGATATAATCAGCTTTTTAATGAATCCCAAGACTGTAGCAGAAAGTTTTATAAATTCCAAATAGTGAGATTTTGTTTATGAAAGTTATTAGCACACTTATTCACCAAAGAACTTTACACCATTTTCTGGGATTTTTAACTGTTTTAATGAGCCAACAGTTACAAAGAGGCTTAAAGCCTAAACTTTACTGGGGATATAATAAAACAAAAATCCATTTGGCCATGACTTAAGTCATTCTCAACACTTGTATATTTAGAGAAGCATGATAAAATAAGGAAGAGATGACTTGTTTTCTCCAAATCCTAATTGGACTCTGTATTTGAACATGATTTGAATCCACATAAGTGGATTTCCTATTGGAAAAATATGACCTCCTACCTTTAAAAATTAAATGACCCTTTGGAGACCTACAAGAAAGATGGTTCACCCCAACTTTGCTAACATTAAAGATCCATACGAAACAACATCTTGATGTATTAGTATATGAATCAGAAACATCTGGATCAAGTTTGGCTTAAAATATACATTGATTTGAAAGTAAACTGAAAACTTTTTCTTAAATTGTGTACTTTATTTCAAAGGTTATAAACCATTAAACACATTTTTTATTCTATTCTAAAATTTAAGTCAATTATTTGAAATAAAGATCAGAGAAATCTATCTTCTTGATATGTGACTACATAGAAACTTCCAGCAGAGAGTTTTTTTGTTGTTGTTGTTTCTTTTATTTATTTTTAATTTTATTATGTTATGTTAGTCACCAAATAATACATCATTAGTTTTTGACGTGGTCCACGATTCATTGTTTTTGTGTAACACCCAGTACTCCATGCAGTATGTGCCCCCCTTAATACCCATCACCAGGTTAACCAATCCCCCCTCCCCCTCCCCTCTAAAACCCTGTTTGTCTCTCAGAGTCCATATTCTCTCATGGTTCATCACTCCCTCCAATCCTCCCCCCATTTTTCCCTTCCTCCTCCTAATGTCCTCCATGCTATTCCTTATGTTCCACAAATAAGTGAAACCATATGGGGCGCCTGGGTGGCTCAGTCGTTAAGCGTCTGCCTTC
>NC_138373.1:98326056-98397414 GCF_054177405.1 Leptonychotes weddellii
TTGTCGAAGATTAGTTGACCATAGAGTTGAGGGTCCATTTCTGGGCTCTCTATTCTGTTCCATTGATCTATGTGTCTGTTTCTGTGCCAGTAGGAAGGGAAAAATGAAGGGGGGGATATCGGAGGGGGAGACGAACCATGAGAGACTATGGACTCTGAGAAACAAACTGAGGGTTCTAGAGGGGAGGGGGGTGGGGGGATGGGTTAGCCTGGTGATGGGTATTAAAGAGGGCACGTACTGAATGGAGCACTGGGTGTTATATGCAAACAATGAATCATGGAACACTACATCAAAAACTAATGATGTAATGTATGGTGATTAACATAATAAAAAAAATTAACTTTAAAAAAAAAGATTCAAATGTTAAAAGAATCAGTCACCTATAGCCTGGAGTAAGAGTTGGAAGGAAGCTAGAAGGAATGCAAAGAGATCTGGGATGTGCATGGCTGTGGGGCTGGACAGAAGGGCCAGATTAAAGACATGTTAGGGGAATGCATAGACCAGCCTTGGCAATTGGTTCTATATGATGGGAGTGGGGAGAAAAGAGGAAAGCTGACTCCCACATTGCTGAATTCACTGTCCTACTTTGCCATTTTTTGAAAGAAGGAAATGCTGGTAGAGACTAGGGGTGAAAGAAGAGCTCATTTGAATTTGAGATATCTGTGAGACAGCCATATCAAGATATGCATTTTCTGATTTTAAAAGTGATATGATTTAGAGTCAATTATTTGGAAAAAGAAGAACAAGGAAAAAAAAATCAACATCATCTTTAACCCCACTACCCAGAGACAGCTACAGTTCATATGTTTGTATAGCCTTGTCTCTAAACCTGTATGTGCACACACATACACACAGACACACACACACAATTAGGCTATTAACATACTGTTTGGTAGTCTGCTTTTCCCTTAACAATGAATCCTGGCCATTTTTATAAATCATCTTTTTTTCCTATAATATCAATTTCAATGGCTGCATAGGATTTCATTATATAAATTTGCTAAAATTGATTTAACCAATTCCCTATTAAAATATAAAAATATATTATGATGGGGCTTTTCGGACAGTGAAACTACTTTATGTGATACTATAATGGTAGATACATGTCATTATATATTTGTCAAAACCCCTAGAATGTGTAATACCAAGAGTGAATTCTAATGTAAGCTATGGACGTCAGGCGATAATGATGTGTCAGTGTAAGTCCTTCAGTTGTACAAATGTACCACTCTGGTGTGAAATGTTGATAGTGGGGAGGCTGTGAAGAGGGGGGACATATGGGAAATCTCTGTACCTTCTGCTCAATTTTTCTGTGAACCTGAAACTGCTTTAAAAAAATAAAGTCAAATATATTTTGATGAGTACCTTCCTATATAAAATTGTTTGCACATTTCTATTTCCTTAAGATAAATTCTAGTAAGTGGCATTGTCTAGTCAAAGGGTATGCTCATTTAACAACTTGTTTGTGTTACCAAATTGCCCTCCAGAAAGTTTTTAATAACTTACACTCCTACTAAGAGAGTACACTTGAGTTGATTTTTGATCCCTGACTCAACACTGCCCATATTGTGTTTCACTCCACAACTCCATTTACCCCATCATCAAAACAGTGCTGTAAAAACATTATTGGATGTTTCTGTCAACAACATTCCTGTTTTCTTAACCACAATATAGTACCAAGTCATTCTGTCTTTTGATTACAGCTAGCTGCATCTCTGAGAAAATGTATGCCATGCTAATTTGTCTTTATTTAAAATTTCAAAGAAATTCCCACATGGATCCCAGATGTTGACCATTTAATACAAGAAGGTGTTTCCTCATTATACAAATATGGTATGTGTCCAAAATATTGGCATTGTTTAGTTTATGAATCACTTAAAATAACATCACAAAAAACAATGGTTCACGTGTGAGTCATAAATTAAACAATGCCAATTTTTTGATGTGCACCACATTTGTATAATAAGGAAGGAAACACCTCAGATTAAATGGTCAACATATGGAATCCATGCAAGGGCTTTAAAAAATTAGGGCTGCATTTTCTTAAATTGTAGTGTAGAAAGAAATCCAAAATGGAGGCAACTTTCGCAAAAATTTTCCTGCCCCAAATACTCTTGTAAGTAGTGTATCGCTTAATTGGTACAAAACCTTAAGTCAAAGCAATATAAGTCAAATTCCATTACAGGGAATGCCAAGGGAGTATAAGTCTTTTTGTTTTTCTAGATCTTTTTCTGTAATATTGTAGAATACAGTCGTGGTGGGTTGAACAGTGGTTCGCAAAAAGGTATGTCTATGTCCTAACTCCTGGAACCTGTGAATGTGACCTTATTTGAAAAGGGGTCTTTACAGATGCAATGAAGTTAAGGATCTTAAGATATGATTATCCTGGACCTGGAGTCAGCTCTAAAACCAATTAGAGGGGTCATTATAAGAGAAAGGCAGAGAAAAATTTGTGACACAGACACAGGAGAGAAGACCACATGAGCCAGAGGTAGAGGTTGGAGTCACACAGCCCAACCTAAACACCTCCCTAGAGCCACTGGAAGCTGGAAAGGGCAGCTTCCTAAAATCTTCTGAGGGACCATGGCCCTGCCAGCATCTTGATTATGGATTTTTGGCCTCCACAACTGTGAGAGAATAGATTTCTGTTGTCTTAAGCCATACGGTTTGTGGTAGTCTATTATGGCTGCTCTAGGAAACTACAATGGAAATTCATCATAATAGAATTAACTATACATTATGACTTAATTATATCACTTTATTTTATTCAAATTGATGTACCTGATTTTTTTTAATTTTGGTTAACATCAAACACTTGATGATTCTGCTTTGGGTTTAAATAACACTGAAGGCTACCTTTTAACTTCAGAATGTTCTGATCCCAAAAGGTTTTCCTCATAATTTCTGTTACTCATGCAACTTTGAGAGAATGTCCATAGAGTTGTGGGAACTGGGGAATTCTGGACTAACTAGGGAGAACAGCCTTATCATCTCAGCCTTCAAAATGGTGACAGATGCCGGACACCCAATAGTTTGCTTGACTTCTACCCACATCGTGGGCGATAAAACATAGCTAAAATGAGGTATCAGTGTGACTGTAAAGCACAATTAAAAATTCTGCCCTATATTAGTATGTTTGCTGCTGGCAAGGTATTGAAATCCAAGTGTGTATACTCCCTTGGATCTTGACTGGATGGATATGTTTTGATAAACTTCATGGTGGCTTTTTGGAAGAAGTTCTCCATTTGGTACAGGAGCTCCATGATTATTCTTTCCATGACCTGCCATCCCCCAGCCCCATTCCCTGGTCCACCTCAAGAAGTGAAAGAGTTAGCAATGGAAAATTATATAGCCATCATAAATAGTTTCAGCATTTATTTAATGGCATGGGGAAATGTACTCTGTAAAAAGTTGAGTTAAAAAAAGCAGGATAAACTGGATACATACTGTGATCCAAATTTGTTTAGTCATACACACCTTTATATATACATACATTCAAAGTGAAAATTTTTCACAAAAGAGCTAAGTTGGCTGTCTCCAAATAATGGAATTACACACGTATTTTTGTTAGCTATATTTTCAAATGTGTTTCTTCATAATGAGCGTGTATAACTTTTACAACCAAAAATAACAATGTAACAGAACCAAAATAATAGCTGGAAGATAAGAACCATCTTTGTGGGGCTAGTCCAACATTCTTAAGGTAGTTGCTTATTTCAGAGATGGTTGATAAAGGATATAAATTAATTCTGCAAAACTTCCTTATATATTCGAGAATACTTATCCTGATTTCCCACCTCACTTGTGTTATTTGCTTTTCCTTCACTGTTCCCACCCACCATGGGTACAGGTTGATCTGAGGCTGAGAAAGTAGAAAGACCAAAGTAGAGGGTCGGATGCACTATGAACAAAAGAATAATGAATTCCTCCCTCGGGCTCTGACTCCTCTTGGGACCAACGTGGCCTGACTGGAGGAGAGAGAGAAAACCAACGATGCCAGGTAGCTTGTATTTTTCTGAATAGTGGAGCACTTAATCAACTTCGTATCACTCCCCCCAACCTCACATGGAGAGATGGGGGTTTTGGAGGATGTTAGAAGATTATTTTTTGCTTCAAATTTACTGGGTCCGGTTACCGACAGCATAGAATATATCAAAAGTTGTTTGGCAAAAAGACTAATTCTAAGTTTCTTGAGGACAAGGACCACGTTCTCCCTCACATTTGTTTACACAGAGCCTAGGACAGTGCCTCACACTGAGTACCCAATAAGTGTTGAAATCCAGAAAGAAAAAGTACTTTTGTAGATTTCAGATGACTGCAGAGGCAGGGTCTAACAGGCTTATCAACACAGTGGAATGAGCCTTCTGTACTAAAGGCCAGCAGAGCTTGAAGAAATCACTGGGCATCAGGGGGTAGGTCACGGAACACGTTGGCGAGTGTGTAGCTTTAAAAAAAAATGCATCAGAATGCAGAATGAAAGGGGCCAGAAAGGACATGGGTGGCTTGAATGAGCAAATTTAATTATGACTTTATATTTGAAAAGAGAAAAACATGTGTAATGATTCTCAGAGGGTGGAGTGGGAGGTGTGGCTGAAGAGAATGTATGAAGTATATGCACAAATCTGAGCACATACCCAAAACTGGTTGGAAGGTATGGCAGGTTCATATGTATGGATTTTTAAAGTCTGAGAACCACTGGACTAAGCAACTGGGTTCCCCATTCAACCCACGGCATCACTAAGAAAATAGAACTGCCTTTTCAACATCAATGATCATGGCTTTCACTGTCTCCTGACCCAGTGATCAGGCCTACCCTGCTATATACTTCCAACCCTTTATATTTAGCTTTATAAAATATTTATCTTTGTAAAAGCTAGAGGATGGCACTAACCATTTTTTCTTCTCATCTGCCTAAAAATCCACATGACAATGTCTTCTAAAAATTTTAAAAATACCTTCGCCTCCAGGCTTCTCTGGTTCCGGTGCTTACTAGAGCTCAATTTGCCTGGAAAGCAGACAACAAATACACTAATATGTGACTACATGGAGAAAAGGAATCTGCATCTAGAGAACAGAGGAAAATACATGTGTATGTATTTTAGGTGAAGGGAGGTAGAGAGAGAGTTGGCAGAGTACAAATTAAGAGAGAAGGGAGACCCTTGTCAATTAGAATATCAAGCTCAGCAGTTCCCTCAAGTAATTCAAGCAAAGAAGGCAAAGGGAAGGCACAACAGGCTTATGTATGTGCACCAAGTGTATGCATTTGTGTGTGTTTCCTATGTATCCCTAATATATTCATCTAAAGTATACTTTTCCTAAGCCTTAAGGCATTCCAGAGTAGAAACCAATTAAAATATTTATTTGTATATATTTGACTATCAGGCCAACCTTACAGAGAGAAAAGCCTCTGCTGAGTCTCAGAGCTTGGTGTGAAAGTCTGGGGTTAGATCATTTAAGCACCAATTAGCCCACATCTAAAACCTGGCTTATCAGGTGGCCATGAAGCAGGTTGCTCTTGTTTGATCTTCAGGTTATTCTCAAGAAACATTAACCATAGATAAGCACTTCAAAATTTTTGGCAGTGAGTGATAAAAAAAATAGTTTCATTTCACTTAAACACTCCTATGGGACTATTTTCTATAGAGGCTTCATAGTTGAAGGATTTTGCAATTCTTTACTTTCCCTAAACTTCAAAGTTAATAGAGAAGAGAACACTGGAAAGAAAACCATTCCCCAAGTAAGAGATCATAAAGTACAATATGCTTCTGAATTTCTTTAATAAATCTTACCGCAATCCCCAAAACGTATGTCTTACAATGCATCCCATAGCTGGTGAATACATTCTACAGCGGTATGCACCCCCATATGGTTGGTATGATTTCAAGATTTGAAACTTGATGGCCAGGGTCCAAATCCCATTTATTAACCTCATGACCTTGGGCCACCACCCTAACAAGGGCCTTTCGCCCTCGTCTGGGTAACAGAACCCTGACAGTAACAGTGCCTACCTCCTAGGGCTACTGTCATGAGGACTGCCATGATTTAACTCACCCTAAAGGCTTAGCACAGTCTCTCGTGCATAGAAAAGACCCAATAAATGTAGGTGAGGTTAACATTCTACCAAGAAAAAAAAACCCAATACTATAAATCATTTTAAGACGGGTTTTAAATTTTAAATTGTTGTCAGCAGATCCCTGCTCCTCTTTCCCACAGACACTGAGACAAGCTTTTTCCGAGAGGACTTTTAAGTAAAACATCTCGTGATCAAGACACAGGCTAGCATACCCCAATTCAAATCATGTTCAGACAAAATCATTACCTGATGCTGACTAAAACTGTTGTCTTCTGAGATATTACCTTCTTTAAACGCTAAAGCCTCAAAGTCTATAACTAGGAATGTAAGCAAATTAGAAGCCACTCTCTTTACGCAGCTGTCTAACAAAATTCCACACCATGAACTTCTAATAATGTTTCTTGTCCACAGATTAATAATAACCTAGTTCAAAACCACATTATTTCCTTTTTCTGCCTCATTTCCTTCAAAGTGAAACATAATTTTTTCTTGGACCTGGAATAAAAATTTCTAGATTAAGCAAATCGTTACCAGAAATGCAATTTTATATCACTACTATTTCAGGAACAACAAAACACACAAAACATCTGTGTGGTGCTTGTTAATACATAAAAATAACCCAATATATATAGTGTATACCACCTAAGTGGAAAATTGAGTCTATAACTAGAAGTGCAAACAGAAATCCACTACCAGTTCCAACAGTATTGTGTTTTGAAGTCCAGTTGGGAACATTTTAGGAACTGTGACACTTCTTTAAGTCTTGGCCGGAGGTCACAAACTGCTTGGCAGAGATGTTTCATTTGCCCAACACAATACTTTTAAAATTATTAAACTCAAATATTTTTAGGTGGGCCACGCCCGTTATTTACTGACAGGCCCTTAAAGGCATTTCATTTTGCAAACCTTGATTAAGGCCCATCCTTACAGAGAAGAGATCAAAAGATAATCATTAGTTAAACGGGTACCTCCCTCAATGATGTCCTGATGAAGTCCAGACACTTGGAAAATTAAGGGTCCTAATAGTTTCATTCAGAAATTCTTCTAGTTTTCTTGTTGGATTACTTTTAAATAAAGACTTTCAGGGTATGTATCTAACAGTGGCTCATTCGATTAGGGTAGCTGAGCTGAGTTGTTAAGTTCATTTATAGCTGGAGACTGAAAGAAATCAGAAAATAGGAACTTTTAAAAAACACGTTGGACCAAAATCCAAATTTTACATTATTTTCAGAAAATTAATAACATTCGGTCAATAGTTGGTTTTTCCTAATATAAAAGGAAATGAATTTGCTTGGTGCAATATTTAAAGAGGAACTAATTCCTACTAATGTATTTCAATGAGTATTTATATATATATATACACACGTAGAGACACACACATATATACACACATACTCAGAGCAGGGACTGAGCCAACTATAACTCTCATTCTTTTCAGTTCCTTCGTACTTTCTGGGAGATTCTACTCCACTTACAAATTAAGCCTGAGTCTGGGAGCCAAACAAGAGAGCAATTGAGAGGGTTTCCTAAAGCATTAGTTCATGCATCACTCCAAAGGTATTACTTTTTAGGCACTGATGAGGCACAAGCTAGCTGGTTTTAGAGTCCAAATGTTATTAGTTAAGCATCTTTTTAAATTAACGTAGAGGAAGGCTTCCATTCAGACTGCCCCAGTAAGTACACCCTTGTCTCCAGCATCTTCCGAACACAAATACAAGGCACCCTGCTGTGACTTTGCTTCTGGGACCGCTGCCCCTGAACTCTGTTGGATGAGTCTTTCTGAAGGTTCTGGCGAATTCTCCCTCCATCTTGGACTCGAGTGCTGCTGGGAGACTTCCCAGAGTGAGGGACACGGAGAAGGGAGTCCCAGAGCAGACCTTGAGAGGGGATCCTCTTGAAGGCCTACTTCCTGGACACACCTGTTGGAAAGCACTTCCTTCTCTTTGGAATTCCGCCACTTCATTCTTCTGTTCTGAAACCAAATTTTCACCTATTGACAAAATAATTGGACAAAATGATCACTTACTCCATGTTACTTCACTTCAGCATTGTAAACTGTAATGCCTTCTACGAAATACCTTATTGTGAGAGCCAGCCTAGCAAAGTCCTTATGGCTTTCCACTGGGCTCCTTCAAAAATATCTGAACAACTGCTTTAGTATAATATCCCCACACTGATGAAACAAAATGACTGCGATAAGCGGGTTACAGCCTGCAAGTCTGACATCTTTCAAAACTGATTTAACACTCAACAGTTTAAAACATCACTTAGTCCATGCTAAATTATTCACACAAAGGAAAGGCTATCAGCTAGTAATAGTGTTTACTTTGTGCGAGGTGTCAGGCCATGCAGGCTGTTGGATTACATAATTTGATCCTCACGATGACTGCAACAAGTCCTCATTTCACATGTATGAAATTTGAGGTTCAGAGTGAAAAACCAGTTCAAGGTCACTCAGCTAGTAAAATGGAAGCACTTAGAACAGAACCCATGACTGTCCCACTCCAGGGCCCAGGCTCTTGTAACATTCAGATTTCATTAGGAACTTCTGGAAAACTAAATTAGGAATGCATTTTATAATGCTTTGATAAATTCCAGGCTTCAGTTTCCAAGTTTAATTACTCCTAGGATTTACCAAACTTGAATAATTAGGCTCAATAACAATCAATCATTATTAACCCCAAAGTGCTTATGACGGTGGTTTCTAATTTGAGCCATACTTCTGCCCCACCCCACCAGAGTCTGTCTTTACTATTAACTCCCCCCTTTATCTACTGCATAGTCAACCGTGCCTGATCAGAAAACTTCACAACTGGTTTCCTGATATTTTAAAAGTCAATCACATTGTTTTCCTGAGCATTATACTGCATCTTTGCTTGAACAATTTAGTGGGTTTCTATTTTTAAAACAAAAAACTAGGAAGTTTTTACCTTAAAAAATAATTATTAAAGTGTTACCAACCAATGTTTCTCCCAATGAAGGAAAAATTTCTATCTGAGATGATCTTTCCAGAATGGCAAAACAATTCCTTCATTCTTTCAACCTGACTGGCAATTTCAAAATGGCTGCAAAGAACCTGACCCCAGGCAAGTGAATCCAAAAGACTGCCATCTCAGTTATAATTCTGTGGTTAAGGCTTTTCATAAGAAAACAGCACTAATGTGTACACACCAGAGCATTTGGTTCTAGTCATGAACTCATTTATTATTTGCAGTGGGCATTTACTCCTAGAAAGCCTGCCAAGTATTTCTAGTGGGTTTTCACTAAGACATTTTATTTGTGCCCATTGGTGATTCTTGCCCTTCTCATCACATTCATTATTTTCTTCTTTCCTTAGTTTTTCTGTAGACCTTGAATTTTTTGAGTGATATCTCAATGAAAAAAAATCATGAAGAAAGTTTCTTCACAATCAACAGTATTGAAACAAATGTACATATTTGGGGAAAACCGTAAATTAAAAGTTCTACCTCTCAACAATTACAAAACAAATTCCAAATGGAAACAGCTAAACACAAAAACAAAACTATAAAAGTTCTAGAAAAAAACTATGAGAGATTGTCATTACAGTCTTAGAGAGATTTTTTTTTAAGCATTGACATAAAACACTAAAACCACAAAAGAAAAAACAGAGCTGCCAACATAAAAATGAGAAATTTCTGTGTAAAGACACCACAAACATATGAAAAAGCCACAAACTACCTAAAAGAATTAAAAGCAGAGACTTGAAGAGATATTTGTATATCCATGTTCATAGCATTATTCACAAAAGGTAGAAGCAACCAAAGTGCCCATTGATGGGTGAATGCATAAACAAATATGGTATATACATACAATGGACTATTATTCAGCATTAAAAAGGAAGGAAATTCTGACATATGATACAATATGGATGAACCTTGAAGATACTATGCTAAGTGAAATAAACCAATCACAGAAGGCCAATACAAGTGATTCCACTCATTTGAGGTACCTAGAACAGTCAAATCATAGAGACAGAAGGTGGTGGTTGCCAGGGGCTGGGGCGAGTGGGGAATGGGGAGTCACTGTTTAATGGATACAGAGTTTCAGTTTTACAAGATAAAAAAGTTCTGGAAATGGATGGTAGCCATGGTTGCTCAACAATGTGAATGTACTTACCGCCTCTAAATTGTACCCTTAAAAAAGGTTTAAATGGTAAATTTTATGTCACATCTATTTTACTATAGTAAAAAAAAAAAAAACTCAAACCTGAAGAGTTTGCAATGGTTGTAACAGGAAAATGTTACTAAACATAATATTCCAAATATTTTGATGACAGCTGAAATAATTGCTACAAATAATATGAATAACAGCCAAAAACTGAGAGCAATCCAAACACCCACCATTAGAATGGATAAACCGTTGTATACAGTGTAATGGAATACTACAGGGCAATGAGCTCAAAAGAGTGACTGCTGCATGCAACCTCATGAATGAATTTCACAAACATAATGTTAAGGAAAAGAAGTCATATATACCAAAGAATTTGTACTTTATGATTCTATTTATATAAACTACAAAAATAGGCAAAACTAATCTATGCTGTTAGAAGTCAGGATAGTGGGTAGTCTTGGAAGGAGGAGGCGGTAACCAGGAAGGAATATGCAGGGGGCTACTGGCCTAGTGATAAGGTTCTTCTGCTTGATCTGTGTGTTGGTTATACAGGTGATTTGTACTCTCCTTTAAAAAGTCAAGATATATGTAGAATATGATCCTGTTTTTATTTAAAAACGTATATACACAATTCTGGGTCTCAATTCTAGGTCCTTATTTATAAAATAGGAATAATCAAAGTAGCTAGCTACCTCATAGCGTCATTGTGAGGATAAATGACATCAAATGCAAGGACACACGGTAGGCATCGTGCAAGTGCTCGTGTTACTCTGTGTTTGTGCATATACAACACACATATACATTTACATTAAAGATAATACGTGGTACATCAAATAAATTCAAACAAGAGCCACTTATAAATGACAGTAATAACTAAGGAGTTGAGTTGGAAGGGGAGGAGATGAATTTTCATTTTTAATTTTACCAATTTCCCCTTTGTTTGAATTTACCATAATAAATACCATGTGTTGTGTAATTAGATGTATATGCAAATAAGAAAATACGAAATTACTTCTGAGATGTTTACCAAATTTGATAACATAAAAAGTATTCATTCCTCAAGGCACTTGAATTTTAAAAACAATACAATCAACTATGTGAAACTATGCACCTGTGAATACGAACAGGAAGGTAACATACAAAATAGGAAAATAGTTTGTTTTCTTGGAATGGACAGATTATGGTCATCCCCTCATAAAAATGTTCTCTAATATGCGTGCTGCCTTCTCGTTCCAATAATCTATTTTTAAGAAAATGATATGTACTATCAAAGACGTTCACACTATCTCAGCACTGTCAGATCAAACCTAGCCATCTTTTCTCTTTTAACACCTACTTCAAGTTCTGACTCAACCAGGAGTCCCCTGCAACCTCCCAAACCTGCACATTTTCTCCACACCAACTCTGGAGTTTTGGTTTTTGTTTTTTTTTAATCCGTACCAGTGGGATGCAGACCAGCCCTACTGAGCTTCTGTGCGTCCTAAGTCAGGCCCAACGATTCCTCTAAGGATGAGACGCTTCCCTCACTAGACTCCCCAGGGGTATAAGAATCAGTCATGGGGATTAACATAAATCTCCAGAGAGATACATAACTTTGAGGACCACTGATCTAACTGCTTTATTTGGCAGTATATCTAACCTACCAGGTGATGTCTCCTATGTTATCATATATTATTATCTAACCGTTCGTGAGCTTCTGCTTTGTTTTCCCAGTTGCTCATATAAATGCACAGAGTGTATCTTAATCAGTGCTTAATCAACACTCCCTCTTACTGCCTACTTATTAGTACAGCGTCTTGCACACACAGACCATCAAGATATGGCTACTGATTTATCTATCATATATGCAAAATTGCTCTGCGACCTGGATAGAATTCCTATATTTGTCCCTGTTTTTTACGTGAGAAACTGAGGTTAGGGATCTGTAGTACCACACAATGAGGAAAGCACAGATGGGCTGATGTAGGCCAATTACCCTCTACCACAGTATGTACTGCTTCCTACAACTAGAAAAAGTTGGGGGGGTGGGGACAGATCACTTCCCTAGGGAAAGGAAGCAAGGTTAAGGAGAGTTTCATCCAAAAATAACTGGTTTAATAAAGTCCAAAGTTAGAAACCAGGTCATTTGTACTGAGCGAAGAACAGCAGAGCATGGTAGTTACACAGGGCCTCTGCTAGCCCTTCAATGCCTTTATGCTAACTCAAAAAATAAAAAAAAAAAAAAAAAGAAGATAGTAGGAAGGGAAAAATGAAGGGGGAGAAATCGGAGGGGGAGACGAACCATGAGAGATGATGGACTCTGAAAAACAAACTGAGGGTTCTAGAGGGGATGGGGTGGGGGGATGGGTTAGCCTGGTGATGGGTATTAGGGAGGGCACGTTCTGCATGGAGCACTGGGTGTTATGCACAAACAATGAATCATGGAACACTACATCAAAAACTAATGATGTATGGTGACTAACATAACATAAAAAAAAAAAATCCAGGTGGATGTAGCCTTGCACCAGGAAAGCCAGTTTGGCAGGCGGAGCACCTGCTACATTTCAGTTGCTGCCATGCCTCTTCGCCCTTGTGCCCTTGTGCAGTGCATATCCTACACAACGATACATGATAGCTCCAGGTTAAACAGAACACAAACTCCAGAGTCAAGTTGCCTAGGGTGAGAGCCCAGCTCCAAAGCAGCTTCACTACATGACATCAGACCCATGTTTACTTCCCTACACTTCCTCATCTAGAAAATGAGGACGATTATGGTGCTTATTTTATACAGTGATTATAAAACGATTAGTCATAAAATACTAGTACCTTAATGTGTAAGAAAGGTTTGTAGGTGTTGCAAATATGAAACTACTTTACTGTACTTGACATAAGCTCAGAGTGCAGAGTAATGAAATCTTATTTGAAGGTATTTATGAGTCACACATTTATGACTGGATTTTGGATTGGAAATGAAGAAAAAGACAGGAAAATTGGTTCCTGCTTTTGTAGATTATGTGGTCTACTTCTCTGAAACCAAACAACTAATGATGTAAATGCCACATCCTTAGTGGTTCTCTTCATTTGGGGAGAATTAATCATGCAAAAACCTAGACCTCTCAGCAAATGGACCTATTTTCAAATAGCAATTGTGACATATATTTCCACCCACTCAACAACTGTGAAAATCATTTCAGTAACGCTTTAGGGTCCAGCACCATACCTAGTACAACAGACATTGCCAAATGCATGGATTTCATTGTATTCCTTTGGAAATCAGGAGCAGTGGACATCTTCCTGCTCATTAGTACCTGTGATTCCTTTAGTCCCAAGCTGAGGGCAAGTTTCTTTCGGTCTGTTTTGCTGATATATTTCTGCTTCTGAAACATTTTCTCCAGAGCCTTTCTCTGATCCTCAGAAAAAACAGCTCTTCTTAAAATACCCCTCCGAGCTTTGGAGTTAGAGTCCTGCGTCAAGAGAGGCAGCACACTCTCTTCTCCTGGAGGGGGAAGACAGGTACAAAAACCCAGTTAGCGTTAGTGAGGAGAAGCCCGTCAGCCTTTCCCAGGACAGTATCTTCCTTCTCTGTACCACGGCCAAATCATCTCCTCTCCGAACTCTGCACACTCAGAGCAGTGCTTCTTCCATGGTTTTGGTCATGGACTCCATTGAGAAATCCGATATATACTCTTGGCTCCCCAATGAGAAAAAAGTATATATGCTCGCCCTCCCAATTTTGGTGCCATGTTAGAAAGTCTGTGGTCCCACGTTACAAAGCTCAAAGGCAGAACGAATAGTAGGTGAGTTAAACACTCCATTTTTCTCTAATTCTTCATTTATTTATTCATTTGTTTTTTTCTCTCAACAAAGTTTTGAACACTTACCATATGCCAGGCACTCTGCTCAGTGTTACACATTGAGACACAAGACGAATACATTTTATTGTACGCATTACCCATAAGATTTAGTGGAAGGCATTTATTGAACTAGCATCACAAGTGTGAGGATATATTCCAAAGGAGGCTGCCTTGAGCGCACAAAACAAGGATCTGACCTTAATCTGGGATTTCAGGGAAAGCCAGCAGGAGACAGAGATGTTCAATCTGAGAAGGGAGGTTTGGAAGATCCCCAAGCACTACCACTCCCCAATCCAGCTGACCATCAACTCCTTCAGGTTAGAGGTATTTACTACTTTTTCTGCCTTCTGTGGCTAGCACAACTGGTTCCCACCCTCTAAGAGTTTCATTCATCATTCATTCATTCATTTAGCTTCCCAGTTATGGTAGGAAGAATAATGGCCTTCCCAAAGATGCCTATGTGAATATGTTCCCCAGAACTTAGAAGTACATTACATGACATGACAAGGGGGAATTTAGGTTGCAAATGGAATTACAGCTGTTAACCAGATGACCTTGAGATTAGAAGAGTATCCTGGCGTAACCAGGTGGGCAATGTAATCACAAGCGTCCTTATGAGTGGAAAAGAGAGGGGAAAAAAGGAAGTCATAGAGAGATTGACTTTGATGCCACACTTCTTGCTTTGAGGTTGGAGGAAGGGGCCACAAGCCAAGAAACGCAGGCAGCCACTAGAAACTGGAAAAGGCAAGAAACAAATTCCTCCCTAGAGCTTCCAGAAGGAACTCGGCCCTGCTGACACCTTGATTTTAGTCCAGTGAGACCCATTTCAGGCTTCTGACCCCCATTACTGTAAGATAATAAGCTTGTATTAAGACAGAAGGTTTGTGGAAATTTGTTACAGCAGCAAGAGGACACTCATACCTGGTATCTGGATAACTGAGCTTATTTGAGGAAACCAGACCAACAGCACATGGTCCTTGCCCTCAATGAGCTCACATTCTCATCGGAGGACTGACATGAAGATCACGGTGGAATATAGGCACCAGGGGAACAGGGATGCCAGTTTATGGCTGTAGCTGGTACGCATTTTGGTGCTTAATAATTATTTCTAAATAAAAAACAAATTAATGTCTTAAGCACTACAACAGAATGAATGATCTTATGAAGTGCTCTGGCATCACAAAGGAGGAAGTAATTAATTCAGAGAAAACAGGCTGAGCCAAGTCTAAAAGACCAATCCAGTTCAAGAGAGAAAGAACCAAGGCCAAGCTAGGCAGAGTGACTAGCACGTCTAGAAGCACTAAGGTAGTGCTATAAATACATAGAACAAACTGATGGCTGCCAAAGGTGAGGGGGGTGAACGATGGGGCACAAAATGAGTGGAGGGGAGTGCGAGATACAGGCTTCCATTTATGGAATGAATAAATTACGGGAATAGAAGACAGCATAAAGAATGTAGTCAATGATATGTAAGAGTGATGTATCAGGACAGATGGCAGCTGTGCTTGTGGTGACCACAGCATAATGTACAGACTTGTTGAATCACTATGTGACACACCTGAAACTAATGTAACCTTGTGTGTCAATAATATTCAACATTTTTTTAAAAAGCATTAAGGCATGAAGGAATAAAATTTATGGCAGGAAAACTAAGCAGTCTGCAAGGCTGGGAAGGGCATGAAGCAGAGGGGGCAAGATGGCAACCATATCCAGCCCGCAGATGGGCTTTGTTTGGTCTTAGAATTCTGATGTAGTTGTTCACATTTAATAATTAGGAGATTTCATGTGAAGTCCAGGTTTCTGACATCTCTTCAAAGGTAACCACACTAGGCTCATCTTCCCAGAAAGCAAAGAGCTACCAGAGTGAACAGCAGGTGTCCCCTTTTGATGGGATGTGTGGCCCTCAGTTTGCCACAGCCTCACCTAGCTTGCTTTGTACCTGCCAGGCTCTTGAAGACATCTGGACCTTTGACATAGAGATTATAGAGCGGAACAGAGCCAGATCATAGAGTACTACAAGAGTTTGGGACTTTATCCAATAGTAGTGAAGATCAGTAGCAGATGTTTAATCAGGGTGTGACATGATAATAATAATAAACACACACAGAGTACTCGGTACCATTATACTTACTCTGTGTTAAGCCACTGATTTGCATTAATTCATTTAATCCTGCCCAGCCTATGCCCCAAATGTTATACTATTCTTCTCCCCACTTTACAGATGAATAAAATGAAGATTTTGTCCAAGGGGTACATGACTAGAGTTCCAAACCCAGGACAACTAATTTCAAAACAAATGCTCCTAACACTACACAATATATTCTAACTCAATCTGACTTGTAGTTTAGGGAAAAAATGTCAAAAATTAATAAATCTTGTCAAATCTACTTCTGTAATATGATAGCTTCCTTTTTTACTTGTCTAAAAGACTACAGATTATCTCCCAGTGAGTCTCTCAGCCCTGGCTTACACCTCATTCTGTTTCATCCTCACCTTGCAAGAAGGACTGGCCTCTCTCTCTTTCCCTCCAGCTCTGTAACATTTCCATCTCCTCAGAAATGCCATAGCTCCTGGGATGTAATCAAGCCTAATTTTTTTACAAAGGTCTACTTTTATTGGTGCTCTTTCGATTCATTGTATGCGAACTTACAATTCTGTTAATTCTCCATCTACAGCTTTTTTTTTTTTTTTTTTTGCTTGTCACATGCCAAGGCCATACCTTGAAGTCAGGTTTTGACAACTGGATTCACTGCTTCTTTATCAAAGATTTAAGTAGTTTTATGAAATATTGGTCAATAATAAAAAATATTCTAAATATCTCAATATGTTCTTTTTCTAAATCTTCTTCTCTGAACTTTCCTTGGTGTAGAGACTATGGAATTGGGTCTTCTGCATTAGTTACGAGATTCATCTGTTGTGTGATCTCTCTCCAGGAAGGACAGCACAAAGGAGTTTGGAATGTGTAATATGGAAGAACTGGGTTTGGATCATGGCACTTACCTGTATGACTTAAAGCAAGTTACTCAGCCTTTTTCAGCTTATCTTACACAGTTGCTCTAAGGATTCGGTGACCTAACACAAGAAAATTTCAGTGCCTGGCCCACAGTAAGGATTCCACGAATCTATCTACTTTTGCTTGTTGGTTTTCCTTAGATTCTTATAAGAACCATATGTCACAGACATCCTCCATACAGATGAAGACGTAGTCAGGGCTGTTAAGGTCCAAAGCCACACCAAGAACACAGAGCTCAGCTGGTAGCAGGACCTTCTGAAACCAAATGTTTGGCTCCTTCCTCTGTGCTATGCTGTTTCTTTACTCAGATATCACATGTCAAAACAGAAGGGAAGAAACACTTGTAAACACAGACCTCCTGTCTGTGACTACAGGCTTCTGCACCCTGTCCTGGACCAGTTTGTGAGTGTGGACTACAGGGCATCTCCTGTACAGCCCGATAATTGTGTCCTCAAATTCCACCACACCCTATCACTTGATATTTTGACTCTGGTATTTTTAATTTGTAAATGTATATAATCTATCATTATTATAGCCATATGTATTAAAAATTGGGGAAAGAAACATAAATATCCAAAGGTAAAGAAATGTGTAAGGACATGATGCTATAACTACTTGGTGAAATTTTAAAGACCCATTAAAGATGAGAACTGCGACAAGCAGGCAGCGGCGAAGAAAATACACTATACTGCATATGATAAATAAGACACATACTATGTTTATAACTAAGTAAAAATGCAGAGAAGAGACTGAAAAGGCAAAAATAAACATAAAATAGGCTACTATAGAGTTATGGACAAATAATTCATCTCTAGTCTGCATTTTAAGTCTGGTTCTACTTTCTTTTTTTTTTTTTTTTTAAGTTTTTTTTTTTTTTTTATTCATGAGAGACAGAGCGAGAGAGAAAGGCAGAGGGAGAAGCAGGCTCCCAAGGAGCAGGGAGCCCGATGCGGGACTCGATCCCAGGACCCTGAGATCATGACCCGAGCCGAAGGCAGACGCCCAACCATCTGAGCCACCCAGGCGCCCTGGTTCTACTTTCTAAGGAAAACAAAGCAAACATTGTAGCAACCTTTTTGGGAATAATCCTCTTTTTTTAAAGATTTTATTTATTTATTTGACAGAGAGAGAGAAAACACAAGTAAGCAGATCTGCAGGCAGAGGGAGAAGGAGAAGCAGGCTCCCCGCTGAGCAAGGAGGCCGATGTGGGGCTCAATCCCAGAGTCCTAGGATCATGAACTGAGCTGAAAGCAGACGCTTAACCAACTGAGCCACTCAGGCACCCCTGGGAATAATCTGGTGGAGTGATGGGGATGTTGCTGAGTGACGACTGAAGATGAAGGCAATCCATCTCTCAGGTGCTCACAGTTGATTAGGAGAGGTCCGAGAGGTATACAGCCAGCCACAACACAGCGAGATAAATAACTGCAGACCATGGCATAAACAAATGAGTAATATAAAAAATAAAAATAAACAGATACAGAATTTAAGGCATGTAGAAAAGAGGCTTTAAAAGCCAGGGCCGGGGTGCCTGGGTGGCTCAGTCATTAAGCGTCTGCCTTCAGCTCAGTTCATGGTCCCAGGGTGCTGGGATCGAGCCCCACATTGGGCTCCCTGCTCTATGGGAAGCCTGCTTCTCCCTCTCCCACTCCCCCTGCTTGTGTTCCCTCTCTTGCTGTGTCTCTCTCTGTCAAATAAATAAAATCTTCAAAAAAAATAAAAATAAATAAAAGCCAGGGCCACCAATTCAAGGTGCTACAGGCTCTACCAATTTGGGAGTATTATGATGATGATGACGACGATGATGATGATGATGATTTTGTACCGTGGCTTCCATATATATGGGGCTCAGCAGCGGCTACCGTATGTGGCCCCTACATGTAGCATGTCATGTCATCTTTACAACAATCCCCAGAGGGGGGTACTATCACCTCCATTTTCCATAGGAAAAAACTAAGGCTCCAAAAAGTTAAGTTGTGCCCTGGAGGTCACATATCAAAGAAGAGTGAGGTCAATTGATGCTCTTTATAATTATACGAAAGAGTGTCAAAGTTATAAGTGGGCAGACAAAGAGGTCGGGAGGTGGAAAGAGTCATATCAAAGTGGCAGAGTGACCAAGGGTAGAAAAGTTTCAAAGGCATGATTCCCTGGGTCCTGAGATGGCCCTATGCACCATCCTACCGGGAACCCCTGTGTGTAATGGGGCTGGGGAAAGGCATTCCAATTGGAGGTGTGCTCTGTGTAAATGACACTGTCATACAAATGACACGGGGGAGGGTGGGGACGAGGTGGGGAACGACAGAGAAATAGAGCATAAGATAAACTAATGGAACCCTTCATACTTTCATGTGTGAGGATGTAGGGTGTACGTGAATTTATATAATTCCTGTGGATCTGAAGTGTGGAGAGAGGAGATATAGAACTTCCCTAACTTGCCCCATTGAAACTAGAAGTCTACTTTCCATTCTCTATATAATCTAGTATTTGGGAATGCTGTAATACTTCATTATCATATAACCATATTGATTTGCTAAAAACCTTTCCCTAATATTAAGCCAAATTCAATTTCCATTAAACCCCAATTCAATCCTTCACACCTGTACTGAATGCAGTATATCTAATTTGAAGGTAACGCTCAGGTTCTCCCTATTATTTCTCTTCTCCAGGCCAAACATAATCACTTTAGAGAATTCATGACCAGGCATAGAGACCCTTCACCATTTTAGTTGCTACTTCCGGACATGGTTTTATATGCAAATGTGCTCACTGTGCCTTTTAAAGTGGGGCTCCAGAACTGGACAGGTGTAGGTTGTCTGACCATTATAGAGGCTAGTACAACTATTATCTCCCTTGTTCTGGGTATTGTATTTCTAAAAGCATAATCCAACATCCCCATATCATTCTGTAGACACATAGTGAGCTAAGAGTACAACCCTTTCCGTCTTTGTTATGTTCAGCCAATTCTCTCCCTCCTCTATTTTGTACTTGTGCACTGGTTGTGGGGAATCTCAAATCAGGACTTTATCAGCTGCCCATTAGATGTTACGGTATGTTCAGGCGAGGGCTGTAGACAACATCAGGAACGAGCACCCTCTATCACTAAGTAGCTCTGTTTCCCATCCCCCAGCCTCCACTACTTATGAACACATTTGGGGAGAAAGGGAACTCCATTCCTGGAAAGTTACTCAAATACGTTCACTGCCTCTGCAGAACTGTTGAATAGAGCCATCAACTTGGAAAATCTCTTGTCTTCGAGTCTCTGACTCCTTGAAACATTCTTCCTGGTTGACCGAGTGTCATTTATCTCTGGAACACCCCTCCCTTCACTACTGAGAAGTCAAAACCTATATTCAACTTACTGCACAAGCCTGATTATGTTTTCAACAAAATAATCATGCTTCTTTCTCTCTTAGCACAAAATGCTCCACCCCTCTGAAGATGTTAGAGTGCTAATGATAAATCCTTACAGAAGGACTGCCGCAGGTCTTGTCAGTTTTCTCGGGGCACCCAGCACTCCAGCTGATAACAGTGAAAGAGAACACGGTCAGGTCAGATGGCAAGAATACTAATAAGAGCATCGCCCATCTTTGACAGTGACACTCACCGGAACAACCTACATTCTCAACAATAAAAGTAATAGCCCTTCCCTGCTGCCTTCAACAAAATCCTAAATTCAAATTTGGAGAGTATTATTATGTTCTCCTAAGGTTTAGCCAGGAGGAGAAAAGAGTAACATGATCTTAAGATGTAGAATATAAGGGGCACCTGGGTGGCTCAGACGGTTAAGCATTTGTCTTTGATTCAGGTCATGATTCCAAGGTCCTGGGATTGAGAGCCCTTCCCTGCTGCTCCTTCCTCTCCCTCTGTCATTCTCTCTGCTTGTGCTCTCTGGCTCTCTGTCAAATAAATAAAATCTTAAAAAAAAAAAAAAAGAATATAAGAACATCTCCCAAGGAAAAGGCAGAGCAGTGTGTCCCAGAAGAATATTTCCCTGTTCAGATTTTCAAAACGTCGCTGCAAATTTAAACTTTGTCTTTTAATGCATAAAATTTTTGAAAGATCGCATTCAAGTTGGGTACTCAAAGACAAAATGAAATAATTATCTGATTAATTCAATTAGCTATTCTACATAATTAAGACTCCTGTACCTTTTCAGGTCACTGTTGTTGTTTTTTTAAGGTCATTCTCCTCATAATCTCCACGACTTTCCATTTCATCTTAGCTGAGTAATGTGATTTTGAAAAGAACCTTATGGATGTAATATCAAAGATTTTCCTTCCACTACTTTGGGGGAGAGGAGAACTTTTACCACTGCCTTTTAATTTTTCCCCACTGTCAGGGTTGTGCTTAAAGAGCCTATTAAACCTTTTATTATATGTGAGAAGGGCACTGGAGGAATGATTGTTTCCACACTGCAACAAGGTAATCATAAATCTAAAAGGTTAACAAGAAAAATGAAATCAATTTTATACAAGTGAATCATGTTAAAAGAGTCAAAATGATATTTTACTTGCTAGTTATGAACCTGTTGATCTGATCCTATGCTTTGGAAAGCGTGAACTCAATATTGTGAAACAATGATGAGGACCACAGATTTCATTGCTTATTAAAACGTTTAGTATAAACCTTGATTTTGACTGTCCACACATGTCAGCACATTTTGGCTGAAATTTAATATGAGATTACTTGAACAGTTCATTTTCCTTCTTCTGTGTGATGGAAAAAAAATTTAATGCTTGGGCATAAAAATTGTTCTTATTATTAAAGAAAGAAGAAAAAAAGAAAATCTAGTAAATGCCTTAAATAATAAAGAGTACTGTGCAGATATAAGCCTTATTAGCGTTCCTTAGTATCATGGTTATTTATGCAAAATTCTTTAATGACAGCATAAATCCACCATTTCATTATTATTTGCTGCTAATATGATGAACATTATAAACAAAAAAATAAAAAATTCATTTCAGATTTATAACTAATGAGACACCAAAGTTTATTAAAAACACTTGTGGCATCTCTCAAGCGTTTTAAAATGCCAACTTCAGAAATGGAAACAAACCAAGTACAGTGTTCTCTATGCTTGATCTGAGCTGTGCTGATTTACCCCATGTTTTGTTAAATAAAAAAAAAGATAAACATAGGACTTTATAAGCCTCCAGGGAGAGACACCACAATTCACCAATGTTATGCCAAAGGCATGAAGTGCGAAGAGCCGAGAGGCGGATGGAGGAAAATGAGTCTTGCTTGAAGTAATTTTTTCAAGCAACTGAAAAGATGAAGTTCTCTAGGAAATGTCTTTAGAATTACTTATGTGCTGGGCGCCTGGGTGGCTCAGTGGGTTAAGCGACTGCCTTCGGCTCAGGTCATGATCCTGGAGTCCCGGGATCGAGTCCCGCATCGGGCTCCCTGCTCGGCAGGGAGTCTGCTTCTCCCTCTGACTCTCCCCCTCTCACGCTCTCTCATTCTCTCTCTTTCAAATAAATAAAATAAAATAAAAAAAGCGGGGGGGGGCGCCTGAGTGGCTCAGTCGGTTAAGCGACTGCCTTCGGCTCAGGTCATGATCCTGGAGTCCCGGGATCGAGTCCCGCATCGGGCTCCCTGCTCGGCGGGGAGTCTGCTTCTCCCTCTGACCCTCCCCCCTCTCATGTGCTTGCTCTCTCTCATTCGCTCTCTCTCAAATAAATAAAAAATCTTTAAAAATTAAAAAAAAAAAAAAGAATTACTTATGTGCTCTATTGATCAAACTGGCCCAGGCATTAGTGCACTTTTTGGGTTTAGAGACTCTTACAAAAACACTGCTAAAAATGAATAAACATATACATGCATACCTACATGAGTGTCCACCTGTTACACAGGACTTTTTATCCATTTCCACTTACCTGACCTACACCGCCAGAGGTTCTCTAAATGGAAGTCTAGTATTCTATCAAGGTGGAGTAACTGAAACTAGGTGTGGGATCTCTTTCAATCTCTACCCTGGAGATGCAATACCTAACATTTAATTCCAGAGATGCCACTATGCCATGGTATCAGCTAATCTGGGACTGACGCTCCACTCTAGCAGCCTTTTCCTGATACTCTAATCCATGGTGACAAATGTATCCTTAATTTGCACAACACTTTTCACTTGCCCGCACAGGAGACCACCTTGAAGGAGCGAGTAAAAGGTTTAGTCATGGTTTTCTATTTTTCTATTTGAATCAATACATTCTAGTTAAATGGACAATTAATAGGTCACTTCCAAAATAGTGGTGTATCAGTCCTGGTTAATAAACAATCCCCAGAGTTGATAATGGGCTCTATGTATTCAGCAAGTCCTGTATACACTCAGCTCATCCACTAAATCCCTTTTCAGGTGGACAGAGTTATATGGGAAGATGAGCTAGAATGAGTCTATAAAAGTCAGTTTCATTCACTGCTTTATTTTTCAGTCAAGTGCTTTAAATGGTGTCCAGAAATTCACTCGGAATGTGAGACAGGAGAAAAGATGGACACACAGAGCCTTGCTTTATGACCATACAAAAGGGCAACTGACCCTTGCCTGAGGCTTTTCCATGTGAAATGGCTCCTAAAGTTCATCTGCACAGTGAAAAATCGTGGTGAGGTCGCGTGTGGATGAGTCAAGTGAAAGTGACGATTGGTCACGGGTCTGTCACCCATTGTGGCTGGGCCCCTGCCATGTAAAGTGCTCTGTGGGAAAGTATCGGCCCCCTAAAGAGATGCTCAGAAGCCTGCAGCTCATTAAACGGCCAGCATTTGCTGCCTCACTTGTCAGGAATCATTCTGTTGAGCAACTGCTCTCCTGAAACATTCATAAAACACATGAACAGAGAGGCAGCAGGGACCTGAATTCAACTGTGATAGAGCTCTGTACTTCAGCCTAACTCAACTCGGATTTCACTTTTCGCCTGACAGAGGGGTTAACCTGAATAAATGTTTTCTCTTGGGCAGCTGAAATAAATGTGCCCCTTTACTGGACTTCTTTTTCATAAACTCAGATTCTCTGCCTACAGATTCTTATTTGACCTAGAAATCTCAAGATCAAGGTGAACTTAATTTCTTTTTAGTTTGACATTGTTTTCTTTGGGTATGTGAGTGTGTGTGTGTGCGTGCACCCTCTGAAAGTTTTTCCAAGTTGTCGTTCTCACTTCAGCCCTGGACACTTTAAATTTTGTAATGTTCAAGAAGTTCTCTTGAAAATATTTCCTACAACTCCGGTTGGTTTTCTTCAAGATCATAAGGAAGAGGTATTTATCTCCTTTTACAACTGGACAATTTCAATTATTTTCTATGGACACCCAGTGACTTTCTGTGTCACATTTTAAGCTGAATGGAAATTTTACACAGCACTATTTCTTAGCCTTCCTTCCTTTCTTTTTTTCTTCTCTAAGTGAGTATTGCTACACATTTCAGAAAGAGCCAAACTGGTCCCTCTGAGATCTTTTATATCAAATGAAAAACAAGTTGCTTTCCTTGGTGTGTCAGCCCTGGGTTTCAATGCCATTAGAAACTGCTCACAATTGCTCAGTGTGCTGAGGTCTGATAAATCTCTGGAAACCTCCTGAATAGGATCGCTGTGATTTTTAGTGAGGATTTAGCTCCTTGCCATTGCATTACCAATTAGTTTTCCAGAGCACATTAAATCCTGCTGCTTTGGTTTACAGAATAACTGAGGCATTGCTGATGAAGCATAAAAACTTACTTGCAAAAGCAGTGGGGGATGCAGGGCGCCGACAGGACCCACCACAGCATGCCGAGTAGAATGGAGGGGCAGTCAGGAAAAAAGGTTTGGAAGATGCTGTGGAGAAAGCATTGATCTCATTGATGAGTCATTTCTTTCAGACAATATTCAAAATTCCATTTTCCCGAAAGTCACTGAGTAAAACACTTCATTTTCTGAGACTTTACTTAACTAGTTATAACTTTTACTGAAATTAAAGTCATTCTAAAGTAGCCTTTATCTGCCAAAGAGATCGCCAAATAGTTTAATCAAGATTTGGAAGATATGTTGGAAAGACTCAATGGATCAAAACCAAACTTAATTTTCTGTGTGGTCATAATTATATGTAGCAAGTATTCCTTTATTTAAAATATCCCAGAGCAACACTGTCCAAGAGAATGATCTGTGGTGATGGAATATCCTTTATCTCCACTGTCCACTTGAAAATAAATATTTTTATTACTCTCCCTACATATTCAATGGCAACTTTTTCTTACCTTAATCATTATTTAGTGAATATTATTTTGATATGAAAATATACATTTTTCAAGAACACAATAATTTCAGACTTGTATTTTAACCAATTGATAAGCATGTGTTTATTTTCGCCAATATTTTTGCAGGCTATATAAAAATAAGTGCATTGCCCAATAAGAATTTCGGTTCTTAATGCCTTCAAATTGCAAATTAATCATAAATCATAACATAATGGAAAGTTGCCAATATTCATGTTCTCAGCTTTTCAATATCCAATTTTTCAAATAATAAAATATTTGTCTTAATGATATCTTGAGGCATACACAGCTGGCTCAGTCAGTGGAGTGTGTGGCTCCTAATCTCGGGGCTGTAAGTTTGAGCCCCACACTGGGTATAGAGATTACTTAAAAATAAAATCTTTTAAAAAATGGTATTTTGAAAATATAGCAACTAAGCAAAGTATGAAAAGGAAATCCATTTTGGTGTTCAAAAGTACTATAAAACTTGAAAAAAAAATTTTTTTTAAGTAGGCTCCACGCCCAACGTGGGGTTTGAACTCATGACCTGACATAGACAGTTGCACGCTCCACCAAATGAGACACCCAGGCAGCCTATAAAACTTGTTTTTAATTTCACTGTTATCATAAGTTATTCTAATATTAACTATAAAACCATCAAAGAAATGATAAATCATTCATTTTAATTTAACATGTTACAATAAAATGGCATTATTTAGGCACTTACATTTTCCATTATTCTCGGACTATATGAAGTACTTTGAAAAATGAAAATCTATTTTTATGTATAAAAGCTGTCATATTATGTTTATTCTCAAGCATTTCTGTTAACTCATTTCAGCTCCAAAATAAACACTCCATAAATAATTAAGTTACGGCTATTGTGCTATTTAGCACAAAATGCAATGCTGCATTTACATACATACAATGAAACATTTATCATGATAGCTGGAAAAACACACATAAAAGAAATATTTTTACTTAATATAAAGTGTAGAAAATAAGTACACTAGTGATACTGTTACCATAACCATGCAAAATACGTGCAAATTACAAATTTTACTATTCTAGCCAAGATGTTTCTCAGTCTAACCCTATGGCCCTAAAAATAGAAAGATAAAAGATCTAAAAAAATGAATGGTTCATTTGAGACTAGTGATCAATTAAATTCATTTGTGATAAATGAAGTTTTGAGATATATGATCTTAGTGTTGTTTAACCATAAAAAGTTTTTACTGAATACTTTGTTATATTACTATATATTATCTTATCTTAATAAAGTAAAACTGCAATCAAAATAACATGTTATCTACAGTAATAAACTCATGTGGCTAAGGAACTACATGTTACATGACCAGGCTTCAGGTTCTATTGCATAGAATTTCTTCACCATTTTAAAAATCATCTCTTTGACATACATATATTTACACAGATTAGTTGATTCCTGATTTCCATGCATAAATACACCTTGTTTAAGCTGGCTTATGTGAAAATTGCTGTGAAATTCCAATTAAGTGCTCCATTTCTTTTTCTTAACATGTGCCTACTTTGACATAAGTCAAATGCTAATCCAGCTGAGCATGTGATTGCAGGGGTGTCAAATGGTATGTGGAAATAACCATTTAAAACAATGAAATGCAAAAAAATGAATAAAATAAAATAAACAATGAAATGCATTTAAAAATATATCTTACACTTCTAAATTTTTGTAAATGACATGCTCTTTAAAGTAATGAGCAAAAAAGGAAACTCAATTGTGATAAAAACAAAGTAACAAGTTGACAGACCTGTTAAAACTTTAGCCTGGTGATGGGTATTAAAGAGGGCACGTTCTGCATGGAGCACTGGGTGTTATACGCAAACAACGAATCATGGAACACTACATCAAAAACTAACGATGTAATAAGGTATGGTGATTAACATAATAAAAATAAACAAAAATAAATAAAACTTTTGTAAGCCATTAAGAACTACTCAGAAGATGCTCTGAAAAAGGCGGAAAACAAGGCAATTTCACCCTGGATGATATGCATTTCAAAGCCCATCAATGCAATCTAAATGCAGTCACTTTATCACTGATCCTATTGGGAACAATCTGTCATGGGCTTACTGAACGATATTTATGACAATAGTATTTAAGGAGTGTCTGCTATACACCGGGCACTGGACTAGCTATGAATTTAGCACATGCTTTCTCATTCATTCATTAGCATTCAGCCTCAAATGGGTATGCAACTGTTATGTGATGAGTACTCTTCTCAGCAAATTTTTTTAAAAAATACAAGAGAAACATAAATATGTTAGCATAATAGTTATTAGCCAGGAAAGGTAAGGATTTCATGCAGAGACTGCCAGAGCTGGAACCCAGAAAAGGGACTGTCTGCCAAGTTTTCCATAAGAGAAAAACAAATGGCCTTTCCTATGGGGGGGGGGGGCCGGGGAGGCATGCTGTCAGGTGCTACAGCATGATGTCAGGTTCTGTTAGCGCACGTTTCAGGATACTCCGAATTTTGTATCCCACTGACAAATCTAGTTTCCAGTTTCTGTGAGAATCTGCTACAAGTCACAAACAAATCACTTAAAGGGGCGCCTGGGTGGCTCAGTCGTTGGGCGTCTGCCTTCGGCTCGGGTCATGGTCCCAGGGTCCTGGGATCGAGCCCCGCATCGGGCTCCCTGCTCAGTGGGAAGCCTGCTTCTCCCTCTCCCGCTCCCCCTGCTTGTGTTCCCCCTCTCGCTGTCTCTCTCCGTCAGATAAATAAATAAAATCTTAAAAAAAAAAAAACAAAAAAAAACAAATCACTTAAAATTCTTGGAACTGAACTGTCTGAATCCAAATGACTAAAATCACTTATTCACAGAAAACCTCATGAACTTTTCACTTCTTAATCAGATGTTCTGACTTAACTGAAGCCACAGAATCAAAATATCTATTAACTATTTTGAATATTTAATTAAGGTGGGAACTTCAAGCCAACTTAATGGTGAACTGACCTGATTTCTTTTTAAACTTAACTAGATGGTTCTGTGATACCAGCATCTCATAGCCAAGGATGGTTACAAGCCTACCTACAGATAAATCATTTTCAAAATTCTGTTGTTTAGAAAGCAAGCAATAATTTTTAAATTGCTTTTCTGTTGTTATTTTCACTCTTTCACTGATGGAGCAGAACAATAGGTATTTAAAAGGGGTGAAACCACATTCTTTTTATTGTCAGTGCAAAACTGTGGTACTAACTGACTTGAGTTGACATTTCAAAGAAAGAATACCAAAGACCACTAATAAAACCTTCAAATAAATTTCAGGAGTCCACCGCAATGTTATGCCAATTGGCAGCATCTTTCAAGGATGAGGAGAATTGAGAAAAAGTTCCAAGATGTCTTACTAAGGCAATCAAAGGGTCAAAACATACCTCCAGGAAATAACAGGGAATTAAATAATTTTTAAAAAATGGTTTTAAATGACCTTCTACAAGTGCCTGGTACATGGGCACCGGGAATAAAGAAATCTAAACTTCTAAATCTAAAATAATACACAATTGGAATAGAGTGGACCCAAAAACGAGACTCCAAAAGAATGGCAACCAGATGCCCTGCCTACTAAGACCTAAGAAATATCACTTACCTAATGAGGTGTGATTTATTTTATCACACAACCTGGAAGGAATTCATTTATGTGATCCACATGCAAATTTGCCTTCAGTCACAAGGGAATGCAAGTAAACTAAATTCATCCTTTATCTTCCTGCTCATCAGAAAACAACAGAAGTCCACATTTTTTTTCCTCAATGAGTATTTCAGACACAGAAAAACAAAGGTCTTAATGTTCTGGTACAGCTCACGAGAAGATAAATCAAGTGTAGTGTCTACTTGTTTGATTCTATCCTTTTAATTCTGTGCAAATAATATTTACTGCATCTCTATCAACTGCCACACAGTGTACTGTGTATTGGGATTACAAAGATGAAAAAGGACCGTTTCCTTCCCTAGAAGAATTTCTACTTAGTGCTTCTTAACTTACAGATTTACATCTGCTGGTCAAAGAAATGAAATGCGAATTTTTCTGTTCTCCAAAGTTAGTTTTGTTCTGTAAAATCTGAGGCATTCCCCAAGAAAGAGATGAGATTTGAAAAAATTCATACGGTGCATTTTCCTATCCATTGGTTCTCAACCCTGAATACACACTAGAATTACCTGGAGTGCTTTTCAAAGATACGGATGCCCAGGCCACACACCAATGGGGCTAAATCACACTGGCTAAGGGTGGGCTCCTTAGCACGGCATTGTTTCAAAAGCTGCACAGGTCATTACAATGCATCGCCAGGAGGGAAACACTGAAAAGAACACAAAACAATGTCTGACACAGCAGGCACTCAATAAATGTTAGCCTTTACTCCTGCCATTATTATGTAATTTGAGATCAGCTGCGAGACAACGCATAAAAAGAAGCAGCATGGTCAAGACTTCCACTGAAATAGAGAAGTAAAAAGAAAAGATTATTGTTAAGAAGGCTTTGTCAAAGAAGGCTTTAATCAGGAACAACATCTTAATCCACACCTTAATTTGGAAGGTATTTAGAACGGCAAAGGATGAGAAAGAAGGCATTCCAACAAGGAAAAGCGGCATGAACGAAAGGAAGGGGGGCGAGGAGAGACACGTAGGGCAGGTTAAGAAAACCAGCCCGACTGCTGGCACAAGGCCCAAAGACTGAACGTTAAGGAATGTAGTTGGAAGAGCTAAATGCTGCTGATGGAATGAAGGTGTTGAAGAACAGAGTGTTTGTATTTGATTTGATCGTCAAGTGGGGATAAATAAGGTTTCCCCGAGTAGCTTGGTAATATGATGAAGCTCTATTTTAGGAAAATTCACCTGGCAGTACTGGGTTCGATGTGGTGGAGCAAGGTGGGGCTACATGGGAGGATCCCCCTGCAGTTATAACATAAGAATAGGTGATGACAACCCTCTGTTTGGACACTGCCACTAGCATCTTCTCTAGCTTCACCTCACCAGCAGGTGAGTAGGGGCTGGCCTCTTCTCAAGCTGTGGGGCCCCAGTTCATTGCAATCAGCAAATATGATCACTACCTCTGCTACTTCTCCCTTCAAGGCATCTCCATAGCAGCTCTGAAAAACTGAGCTAAATTTGAGGAGACCCATTGCTCTTTTTACATCAAGTCGATGTCACAGGAGACTATAATATAACAGAATAGCATTTGTAGCTCTCAAATTCTAAAAGCCTTAATGAAGACTCCTTGAGCTCTGAGCTATACAACTCTGTGTGACTAATTCTTGCACTGGGCTACTCTAGCAGGAGACAGCCCTGGCAAGAATTGTCTCTGATAATGGTTACCCTGATTTCACCCTGTGGCAGATTTTAAATGGCTGCAAATTATTTGGCACTCCTTCCATTGAGAGGTAGGGTCTCGACTTCCCCTTGCCTTGTATTTGGGATGGTCTTGCTGCCTTGTTTGACCAACGGATATGGAAGAAGTGACATTCTGGAATTTCCATACCTAGGCCACAAGAAGCCTTGCAGCCACTGTCTGGGGTTCTTGGAGTGTTTGCTCTTAGAACCTTCCCTTTCATAACCCAAGCATCATGCTATTAGCAGCCCAAGACACCTGGAAAGTCCAAGTGTGGATTGCTGGAACAGCTCTAGTTGAGCACCCAATCAACAGTCAGCCATGTGGGTTGCCATTTTGGACATCCAGCCCAGCTGGGCCTTCAGAAGACCACAGCTCCGGCTGCCATCAAACTGTAATGAGATTTCAAGTGAGAACCACCCAGCAGAGCCCTGTCAACCCATGGGACTGTGAGAGAAAATAATAAATTGTTCCTTTAAGCTTCTAAGCTTTGAGATGGCTTTTTATACAGCAATACCCTTTTTACCAATATTTTGCTTATGGTTGAATGATGGGAAGGAGTCTTTCACATATTTCCCTGTATGTTATCAGTGGGCTTTTGCAGTTTGTGTTTGAAAGTCAAATGCTGACTCTAATCTCTGTTCTTATTTTGAAATAAAGAAACGGAGGCTTAAGGAGCTTCTAGGAATTATGATTATATAATCAATAATATAAAGACTTTAGACTTGAATCTAGGCTTTAAAATTATAGAAATGCCATTAAAACCAGCTCAGAAAACTGTATTTTTAAATTTACCCAATTTGCCATTTTTGCTTTGGAGGAATTGTTGGCAAATTTTTACTACAGAAAATACTTCAGGCTTTGCAGGCCATAGGTCTCTGTTGCAACTATTCAACTTGTAATGCAAAAGCACCTATAGAAAATATGTACACAAACAGGAGTGCCTCTTTTCCTGCCTTAAATAGGACTATCTTTTGGTTTCAGATCCAACATAACTATAGAATTTGTACAATATACCTAAACTCAAACCAGCCCTAGGATAGTCTCTTTAAGAAATATGCTAGCAGTTATGGTTTTTATTCTCTTCTAATGTACAAAAATCTTCCCAAAGAATAACCTAACTCCTTCACACATTTTAATTTTTTTCTTTTTGAAAATAGAGAGAGCACGCATGTGCATGTAAGAGCGAGGTGGGACGGGCAGAGGGAGAGAGAGAGAGAGAGAGAATCCTAAGCAGGCTCCACACCCAGCGTGGAGCCTGATGCAAGGCTTTTTCTCACATCCCTGAGATCATGACCTGAACCAAAATCAAGAGTCAGACACTTAACCGATGGACCCACCCAAGCGCCCCCACATACTTTAATTTTAAAAGTTGTCAGAGATTTAACATTTTAAAGAACAAGAAATTTTGAGTCCTCTCAAGAGGACTGGTAAAATGTATATATCGTATATTCTATTTCTGACGGCCACTTTGAATTAATAAAAGTAAGGTTGTTATGGCAAAGTGCCTAAACGTGAAAGAAAAGTGAAAAACCTAGCTCATCTTCAGAATAATGATAAATAAGAAGGGAATCAATCAAGTATTCAGTAATATAGAAAAAGACGTGAATTTTTTTTCTTTCCTTTTCCCAGATGCTTTGATTCTGAAACAAAAGTCTAAAAACTTTAGAGGCTTTTTGATCTTTGACTTCAGAGAGAATTTTAGTGCCTTCAGTTTACTGTTCACATAACTCACAAAAATGTGCCCCTGAAATATTCCCAACTAATAGCTGGTTGACAAAATGAATAATGCTATTAAAAGTGGGATCAGTTATGGTAACTTTATATAAAGTGATGAATCACTCAGCATTGCCAAATCAAGTACTGACTGGAGGCTAAAAAGAATAAAAGGGAAAGATTTCATTAGAAGTGGAAACATTACTGAAAGTAAAATAAAATATTTTGAAATAAAATATACAAGGGTCTGGTAAGCATATTATACATTAAGGCAAAAATCCAATTTCTTACTAAGAGAGTATAAAATAAAAAAGCATGATCTAATGAAGTCTTAAATAAGGATTCTAACAAGCATTCCTAGATAAAAATCATATTGTTTCTTTTTCCAATTTGCCTTTTTATTCCTGAAAGACTCCAGGTGTATTTGAATGAAAACTTATACTTACTTAACTGGCTTAAAAACTGTGTACCTTCACTATTAAAAAAAAAAAATCACTGTAATTAGGAAAAAACTTTATTTAGAGCCTCTGTTAATCCAAGATTAAGTAAACAAACGCTGTATTAAGAGCTACAAATCAAGTCCCCTTGGAAGATATAATAAGGGGCGCCTGAGTCGGTTGAGTGTTTGCCTTTGGCTCAGATCACGATCCCAGGGTCCCGAGACAGAGTCCCGCATCCAGCTCCCTGCTCAGCGGGGAGCCTGCTTCTCCCTCTCCCGCTCCCCCTGCTTCTGCACGTGCTCTCTCTCTCTGTCAAATAAATAAAATCTTTTAAAAAAAGATATAAGATATATTTTAAAGTTATAAACAATATCAACAACAGAAATAGGGTGGTGGAAAACAGAATGAGTGAGGTGTAAATGAAATATTTCACCACCACCACCCCCCCACACACACACCTAAGGACACATTTGTTTAAATATGTTAAAGATAAGAACTTTCACTTCTGTACAAACTTTCATAGCAAAGCATCTCGAAGTATTTTATGAACACATCTATTACCTGTGTTGCTTCCCTTACTTTCATGTTGCTCCCATTTCTATCATTATTCAGCAGCACACCTAAGCATAAAGTTATTTCCCACAGCAAAGGAGACTTTTTTTTCTGGTAGACACAAGAACAGGAGGAAGGAGGCACACTCAAAGAGCGATACCATGGAGTCTAATTCACAGCTTCAGTTCCAATATCTGAGGCCCCTTTATGGCAAATAAATGTGGATAAAATCACTGTCAACAATCCTCTTAGATTGCCCACAACATATGGCATCCTTTGGCTTCCTGCATGTAACCCTAAACTCTCTGAATCCTATGTTTACTTATGCATAAATGTGTATGCAATTTTCTGGGCATTCAAACCATTGTGCCTCTTAAAATATCCCTCAAATCTCTTAAGTCAATAGGAGTTCAGGAGAAAGTTCTAAAATGTTCCTACTTGCCTGCTGGATTTACACCTGTTTTATTATTAAACCTCAATAGCTTCAATACATGTTAACAGATTGAGATTCTTTGTTGTTAAAGTGAAGTAGAGAAGGTAGAGAAGCATATGTAGGGGTTGGGAGTGGGATAGGTGCTAAAGTCAGAGGCAAATTAAATGCACATAAATTGCTACCCCAACTCAGGTGTAGCTCCAACTCAGGTGTTATTCTGTAAAGAGGGTGGCTTACTGAATCACTATTAGAAGGGAAGGGACTGTCTATTAGTCATTTCTCCATGAATCTGAAGGAGTTCATTAACTTGGGGAACATAGAACAGTTTGTTCAGAGCTGATTCTCACGAACTGTGTAAAGTTATTAATATGTTAATATAAATCCAAAGACATGTTAAGAAGATACAAAAAATATGCACATGCAGTAAGAATATGGTTCAGTATTATCTAAAAATTCCACCAAAGGATGGCTGAGGTAATGGCCTGAGGAAGGAACTACTGGAATGGGGTCCATCCTTATCCTTCTCTGGATTCTCCATTCTCCGTCCTGGTTCTGGGTCAGCATCACCAACGTTCAAGATGCTGTGATTTTAATTTGCCAGAACAAATCTAAAGCACAATGGTAGCAAAAATAAGTGACAAACTTTGGCTTAATAAAAAATCCCAAAGTCTTCAAGTTGACCTAGACAAAACTAAGTGCAATTAATTTAAGACAGAGTCATGGATTAACAGGTAAATAGTAACTGGAATTGGGAGGTGGACAAGAAAACTAGAATGCACATTAAGTATTAATGGGAAGAAGCAATCTTAACAAGGGGCCAGAAAAATGACATGGATCTGGTTCCTTTCCTATAGTATACAGTACAACTTATTTGATAAAATCATTTTTAAAAAGATTTTAAAAAAAAAAGGACTCACCTACCAGAAGAAACATTTGCTTTCTAATCCTCTTAAGGAGTAGATCTAATAATAAATAAATTACATTCAGGAAATTATCTTTACGTCAAACATTTTAAAAAAATGTTTAAAATGACAAATGTCATTAAAAAGCAAGGCTATTTCCACTTATTTTTGAATAAAACTGGTGACATAACCGAGTGAAATTTAAATTTTTCAGCTTTTTACACTTCAGGGCTCCCTTTTATATACAAAACATGAGTATTTTAACCTAGCATAATATTCACCAAATAATGACATTAATAAACTTTTGGGGAAGGATCTCTGATGATTCTAATTTACTTGCAAAACTTCCTGGTTTCCCCTAATAAACTAAAACAGATCCAAAGATTCAACCCTGGAGGTGAACTATTTACTACCTTCTATTGCACTAAATGGCCCCGTCTTGAGCCTTGAGGAATGCCCTTTGATTTTTAAAGTTTTTACACTACTCTGCATAAACCACTTGACGACATATAGCTACAGAGTGTTTTTTTCTACTTCAAATACCCAAAGACTTGCCACTTTTCAAGGATGAAGCACTGAGAGCTATCCTCTCATTTATTACCTGTAAATCCATCTCATTGCTTAACTGTCACCACCTTGCAGAGACCCACAGGAAGATGAACGGGAAGGCCAATTTCTTTCCTTCTGGGCTCAGATATAAAATCACAATTGATTTATTATTGTGATACATGGAATTGGTTATTACTAGTTTCTGATATTCAACAAAAGACTAATATAAGGAATACGAAAATATGGGGCGATTTTTTCTCTTTCACAAATCCACAGAAGTTTTCACTGTTACTTCTGACAAAAAAAAAAAAAAATTAGCAAGTGAAGTAAATCACTGTAGGAAAAAACTGGTCTACTAGAAAGATTAAAGCAGGGGCGTCTGGGTGGTTCAGTCGTTAAGCATCTGCCTTCAGCTCAGGTCATGATCCCAGGGTCCTGGGATGGAGCCATCGAGCTCGCATTGGGCTCCTTGCTCAGTGGGAAGCCTGCTTCTCCCTCTCCCACTCCCCCTGCTTGTGTTCCCTCTCTCGCTGTCTCTCTCTGTCAAAAAAATAAATAAAATCTTAAAAAAAAAAAAGATTAAAGCAGCTAACAATTATGAAAATGCTTGGTAAGCCATAGAGCAGTATGAACATGGAATATAAGCTCCACAGGGGCAGAGACAGTCATCTGTTTTGTGCACTGACTATCCCACTGGCCTTGGACAGAGCCTGACACATGGGAGATAGTCGGTAAGCATTTGCTGAACGAATGAAATATGTGGTATAATTAAAAATGGGTAACAAAGATAATGAAGCTGAAATTACATGCAGTGGCGTAAGCCGCCTAGTTAAATGGTTCTGTATTTCACCAAGGCACCAATAAAAAGAACTCTGGGGTTTTTTCATTCGACATTTGGATTGGTACACTCAATGAGTTAAGGTTGAAAAAAAAAGCAAGTAGTCAATATGCTGAAATGACTAAAAATCACATTTTGTGATCCACTCCAAAGTAAGTGTCTGAAGGATCAGAAGCGGTTGTTTGCTCACATTTCAGAAATATAAAGAAATACTGTTATCTTTCCAAAAACAGTAGCTCTTCTATCTCCTCTATATTCTCTACAGAACATCAGTCACTATGTCATCAGTCAGCTAATTTTCAGGTGATAGTAACCTTGTCAGTACTCATTATAACTTCATAATTCTACACAGTAGAAAAGAATTCCCACAACATTTGGTAGGACAAAAATCTGTTACTTAAATAAAACTAGGGCAATGTTCAGAAAACTACATTCTGTGTCAAATTACAAAGATAAATGAATGTAAATGCTGGTTCTAAGCAGCATATTTGTAGAAACAAATATAGAGAGTTTTAACTTTCTTAAGCTACTTCTCTAGATCCAAAAATTAAATGCACTTTTATTTTTTTAAATAAAAGGTTATTTGTTCAAATGAAGATTAACCGAGGAGAATATATCTTCAGTGAGGACAGAATAAAATACTGGGAAAATATATGCTTACACTATATTAGTATGCTTAAAAGAGAAATATAAATTCTTGTACTCTTATTCCAAAAAATCATTTTTGCATTTTGACACTTTAGTAAGTGTACAAGAATGAATATATCCTTGAAAATTTTTTAAAATGTACTTAGGAGTACCTTTACCCAATAATTGCAATATTTTTAATGGAACAGAGACACAAAATTCTTTTTCAGTTATTGAATTATCTGCATTTGATTTGTATTTGGTTTACTTAAGTTTAATCTGTAAAATCTACAAAGGTGAAAATTAAGTAACTTTCAGTGGTTGAGTAACCAATCATGATCAGGAGCAATTTAAAAATCCTTAAAAATAACTTCTATGAACACAATGCCAAACCACTAAAAGCTAGGCAAATCACCACTCTTTTCGAAAATGTTATCTTTCATGACACATTATTTACTAACTCTTATCTAGGTGAACCTGCTTTATACGTTTCTAATTTTCCACATACTTCAGAAATAACAGAGTGGCCCAAATTTCCAAGGAACATAAACCCTGCCTTTATCTGTGTTTGTTCCTTTCCCAAGGCTTCCTAGAGTTTAGGTTTTACACCATGAGAATGAGACCGGTGCTCATATAATTATATTTGTTCCATTTTGTTAGTAACCACTTCAAACTGAAAGACCAGGACAGGTTCTAAACATGTTAAATTCTATAAACCCATTAGCAATAAATTTGATCCGGCAGTTTGCTGGGACAATGGAATCTGCTGAAAAAACGTCTATTAGTCATTCTGAACAAACCCACCGGGATTAAAAGAATGAGTTAAGATCGTCTAAGGACGCAGCAAAAAAAAAAAAAAAAAAAAAAAATTAATCCTGGATCTCAGCTTCTGAGTGTTTTAAGAGACTCTTCTTTTTTTTACTGCCCATTTCGGCTGCCTCTCCATATGCTTTAGCTAATATCTGACTAAACCGTCCGCATCCTCTTCCCAATCACACCACTTAGGTTTTACCCGAAAATGAAAACAAACCAAAACTGCCTTTCTTTGGGTAAGTAAATTCCCATTTATTGGTGAATTTCCTATTTCAGGTGCCAATTCAGCTGTTTCGGCTCAGCACAAAGAGAAAGTCGGTCTTGATTTCCTTGCGCCTTAGTGATCCAAAATATAAAGAATGGAGAAAGCCAAAAGTTTGCGCAACTCTCCTTCCAAAGATCTTTGCCAGCGTTCTTGAACTGCCCCGGCCATCGCAACAGTTTGAGAAGGAAAAGCCCCCAAAGCGGGCCTCGCGAACTTCTGCTGGCCAAGAACTTCCCGGGGAGCTGGTGTCGCGCGGCCTCCAGGACAGGAGCCGGCGGGCAGAAACGCTCAACTTGGGAAACCCCGTGAAACTGCTCCAGCGAGCCCAGAGATCTTGGGACCGGGGCTGCCCTTTCCCGCTAACCCAATGAGGTTCATTCAGGGTTTCTCCGGAAAGGCCTGAAAATCAAGGTAGCCCTACCACTTGTTGAAAGGAGACCGAGAAGAAGCTGGCGGTATGGGGTGGGGGAGGGGAGGTGTCACAGTTAGTGGTGGTACCCTCTTTACCCCCGAAGTGGCATCTACCACTAAAGCTCGAGACGCTCTAGGAAGGTCCCAAGCCAGAGCTGATTCCTGCGCGCTGGGGCCAGCGCTCCCCTGGCGCAGGGCGCACCGCCGAGCGCCCGGATTCCGGCCCCGCGAGGCAGGAGGCGCCGGGCGCGGCTAGGGAGGGAAGAGCTCGCTCACCTGGGGCTGAAGGCTGGAAGGTACAGTCCCGGTCCGCCGGAGCCCGGCCGGGCAGCCTGGCGCCGTCCGCCGAGGGGCTGAGCACTTGAAAAGCCCAACGCGTGCCGTATGGCGCGCCGCCGGGGCTGACTTGTTCCGCCGCAGGGCACAGCTTGAGGGGAACGGGGCTGGCCGGCAGGGGCCGGACCTGCGCGCCGGCGGCCGTGGCGACTAGAGCCGACGCCGAGCCGTGGTGCGCGGGTGGCTGCAGCCCGTGCGGCGGGGCGCCCCCAGCCCGCAGCAAGTTCTCGATCAGGAAACTCTTGCCCAAGTTGCCAAAGCCCGGCGCTGTGGGGAAGTTGAGGAGCGCGGAGGACGCTACCACGTCCCAGTACGCGCCGGCGTGGGCCGCCACGGCGCTGGGGAGCATAGTGCGGCGCCCGCGGGCCGCCTGCGCGCCCGCCTCTAGCTCAGCGCCCCGCACCGGGACCGCGCCGCCGCCTCCGGTCGCAGCCTCCCGCAGAACTGGAGCGCGCTGAGCCCGGGAAGGAGGAGAGGGCACCGAAGACGCCGCCAGGCTTGGAACGATATTATTTATTTGGGTTGGGCGTTTTTTTAAAGGATGGGAGGAGTGAGTGTGGGAGGGGGAAGCTGTGCGTGTCTCTCGCCCGCGGCGTAGGCTCTGGGGGCGCCGGAGGAGTCCCTCCCGCTCCCTGTGCAGATCCGGACTTTTTTTTTTGTTTTTCTTCCAGAAGGCTGGAAGGTATGTCTAGCCCATCCATTCATGTCACCCGGCCCACAAAGTGATAGACGCGGCCAACAATAAGAGCGGCCCGAGAGTCTGAGCTTTGGCAAAGGGAGTGGACGCGTAGCGGGAGGAGGTGGGCGTGGAGGCGGCGTGAACCGGGCGGGGGCCCTCGCTCTGGAGCCCATGCAGCCCCCGGGGCGCGAGAGCGCGCGACCACGAATGAGGCGTGCCCAGAGGGCGGGCGGCACTCGCTTCCAGAGAGCGATCGATGTACCACCTGTTGTCGACCCCTGGCTCTCCAGTGTTGATGTCACTTCTTCAGGAACGAAGGGGCATCCAAGGGAAAAGAATAGTAGTCACTAGTGTCTTGAAGGGCTCTAGTCATCAGAGAAAGTCGCAAGTGTTACTGAGACATCGTGGTCCTACAGATGAAAAGTTTTAAAGAGTGGGTTGCATATGAGATGCGTCCCCACCCCCGCCTTGTTAAGGCAAAGGAAATGAGTTTTTTTAAGAAATTTCGTAGTTTCTAGTAATTTGTTACTAGTCACTTTTTAATAAGATTTGATTTAGGAATGACTCCAGAAGAGATGTTCTAATAAATTTTGATCTAGAGAAAGGGATCTTAGTTGGAGTTGGTTAAATGGTTGGGTCCAAAACCCAGGAAGAAAAGCCACCACCAAATTTTCCTAACCAAACCTGGCTGGGTCTTCCTCCACAGAGACCAGGATGAGAACACTGAATTATTTAGGCTTACAGTTGCTCTTTTTTCCCCCCGTAGAAATCTGGGCAGTTTCCAATTTATTCACAGACTGTTAAAGACTGGACAGGCAAAAAGTGTGTGTGTGTGGGTAAAAGTTCCTTTAACCACAAGGCAATTTAAAGTTCCTCGTTTTTAGAAACTATCTATGGAGTTTTAAAACTGTGACTTCTCCGTCAATTAACAATTCCCAATGCTACTCTCCTGTGCAAATTTAGATGAATTTATTTAAAATAAATTTTTTAAAGGATGTCTGAAAGGTTCAGGGTTGCATGTATAGTTTTCCTCTTTATCCTAATAATAATATGGTTCCTAGCTTCAATTTTCTTAAAAGTTGGCCAGGGTTGCCAGGCTAGTGAGATAAATTTCCTTTAAAAATTCACCTGGTTGATTTGTGTTTCATTTACACCAGGTATGTCAAAAGCTTTCTAGAAATCCACTCGCTCTATCTGCTGCTAAATGGAAGGGAATTATTTGCAAGGCCGTTGTATGTTACTAATATTCGTTCACTTCCGATTTAGTCAACAGATCTTTACTGAGCATTTCATATTTATTGAGCATTTGTGGTGGTCCTGGGACTATATAGAAAGAGAAAAGAAAGGTCTGGCCCTTGCTTTGTAGAAGTTCAAAGCTTAGTGAGGGAGAAAATCAAGTAATATCTGATAAAGGGACTGTAATTTGGAAGGAAAAGCGTGAGAAAACCTCCAGAGTAAGATTCCCCTAAACTGAGTCTTAAAAGGTGAACAGTGGTCAGGGATGGGATGTGAAGTAGTAACCTTTGAGATTAGCAAGGAAAAGAGAGATTACATTATCCCTGCCAGTTCTATATCATAGCCACCATTTATTCAGTGTTTACATTTGGCCAAGTATAGACTAAATAATTTGTACATATTAGCTTGTTTAACTTCATAATAATATTATAAGGTTGGTACTATTATTGGCCCAGTGTTACTGATGGGGCACAGAAAACTTAAGTAACTTTCCTAAAACTACACCACTACCAGAGTGGTGAGGCTAAGATACAATCTAAGCTGGATGATTCCAAAGCCTTAGAACTTTTAAGTTCAACTGTCACTCTCTTCACAAATCTACTTGCCATGCTAAATGGTGTCATCTGCCCATGCAAGGGAGGCTAAGAAACAAGTATTCTGTTGTTCTGTAGTGGAAGGTGTCAATGAAGACTTGAGTCAAGAATAACTGTTGAGTCAGTCAAGTTGCCACAAATAAGAGGCAATTAGAGAAATCCAGACACAAAGTGATGTGGAATTTAACAAAATTAATGGCAAGAAAATGGAATGGAGGGGATAAATATTATAGTGGGTTGAATCTATAGGACTGGATGATGCAGTTCTCAACTGGGGGTGAGCCCCTCCCTACTCAAGAGTCATTTGGCAATGTCTGGAGATATTGTTGATTGCCATGACTTGACGAAAGGATGGGGCAGTTAGCCACTGTCATCAAGTAGCTAGAAGCCAAGGATGCTGCTCAACATCCTATAATGAACAGGACAGCTTCCCCAACAAAGAATTATCCAGGCTGAAATGTCAATAGTGTGGTGTTTGAGAAACCTTGGTTATAGAGGATAAGAGAGAATGTAGGATCACTTCCAGTTTTCTGGTCTAATGACTGAGTAGATGCCCACTCAATCAGGATGGGAACTTATAGGATGAAGAGCTGGTTTTACATGGAGGTATGACCAGAAAGATGGAGACAAATGTTCTGGTTGTTTGCAGAAACTTCCAGGGAGAATACTGTAGTGAGAAGAGAAATGAGCCTAAAGACAAATGCTGGGGAATACCAGTATTAAGGGAATGAATAGAAAAAAGAGGAGCCTTGAAGAAGACTGAAAACAAGCTGTCAAAATTTGAAGACTGAAACCAGAAGAGAGAATGGAGCCATGGACGTCAAAGGAAAGAAAGTTCAAAAAGGAGGAATGGCAGGCTTTGGTAAAGAACTGCTGTACCCTCAGCAGTTTCTTTTTCCAATGGGACAGCTACCGTGCATTTCCCAGCCTGCCCTTCAGGCTATGCATGGCCAGTGCAGTAAGAGGAGAAGTGATCTGTTTCTCCTCCAGTTCTGTCCCCTAACAATCCACACAGTCCTTTGTTCATCAGCTGCCAGATGCAGAGGTCCAGGGGATGAAGAAGTCCTCAGGGCATGGTGGAACCATAAGATTAAAGCAGCCTATGTTCCTGAATCACCACATGGAAGACACACAAAAATGAGTATTTACATAAGTAGATCATGACATAGGCAAAAAATAAACATTTATTGGGTAATGCCATTAAGATTTAGGAGTTCCAACAGCATATCCTCACCTACCTTAATTAATATACTGACTCTGCAAATGCCTCAGATTTAAAAAAAATTAATTTGATCCATAGTGACTTGGGCAAGTACGTTTCCGTCGGCTACAATGAGGCTTCTGTTGGGAGCAAAGGAAGTAGACACCAGTTTGTGTATGATTGAAGATGCATAGAAGGTAAGAAAGGGAAGTAGAAGTTGAAGAACCATAGGGGAAAGGTAAAGGGAGTTATAGGGTCAAAAAAAAAAGGAAATATTTATAAGGTAAGAGAAAAGGGGCTGGAGGTAAAAGTGTGTTTGAAAGAGCCGTGATAAGCCCAGCACAGGCTGTACGGGCTTTTTACCTTTTGGTAAGGAAGTGTTCCAGGTCCAAGGCCTATTCTTATGTAGCCAAGTGAGCATGAAAGACCACATGCAGGAGACTGCCTTTCCCAACAGTTATCTTTATCTTCAGTTAATATTAGAGGGTGTTTTAGATAGCACCATAGACATTATAAGTTATTTTTCACCTGATAAAGAAGTGGTATATAAGATTCAGAAGAAAGCATTCCCACCTTTACTTAAAAGCCTTTACCTTCCAGAATGGAGCCCAAGGCTTAATTCTGACCCAGCCCTGTGTTCAGTCACTGACTTAGGGAACTCATTGCCTAAATCCAGCTATAATCTTAGCAGCATCCTGAGACCAGAAAACTGTCACATTTCCTCAAGTGAATCTTTCATACAGGATATGAACTTGAGAGGCCTGAGAGATGGACATCATTGAGCTTATAAACGTATTACAGGACTGTTTCTGTATATGCTCGCACATAAATGTTTAAATGTGTCGTAGAATTCAGTCTGACATTTGCCTTCACACCTGGCTGTGGGGCTATGGAGATGGCTCTAAATCTCTTAATTTGCTTAATTAGCTATTTGAGACTTCTTGTATATATGAAAGTGAACCTAATCATTGAGAAAGCCCAATAGGCTCAGGCCATTTTCATCCCTTAAAGAACCACTTTGGTCTGTGCTGAGATCTGATCCAAAAAAAAGAGCATCATTGCAAAATCAAATGCCTTCAGGGTCAGATGGCTGACACCTATGGGTTAGCCATGTATAAAATAATAGAGAGTGAGATAGTTCCTAAATAGTGTGTGTTGGGGGTGGTCAGAGGCTGCCAAGCAAAGCCTATGCTTAGACCTGTTTGTAACTAGTCTGGAGAAGTAGTCTTGGGCCAGAGTGTGCTTTGTATGCAGTACTCAGGATTTTGGACTTTGTCCTTAAAGCAATCAATTAGCAATAATCGCTCCTCGGATAAACCTCATTGGCTACGATACTGCCACTGCGCAAAGCTGTCCTTAAAGCCATCAGATGTGCACCAGAAAAAAAGAAATTGTAACCGTACGTAGTGATGGATATTAACTGAAACTTATTGTGGTAATCATTTTGCTATACATATCACATCATTATGTTGTACACCTAAAGCTACAGTGTTATATGTCAGTTATATCTCAATTTTAAAAAAGCAATGAGATGTGATTTCATATCTGCCTTTTAAAGGATCACTCCTATGGTATGGAGACTGTGCTAGGATCTGGAGAGTTGCTGACTGGACACCATTCAAGTAATCCAGAGAAGAGATCCTGGAACTTTGGGCTGGGTTTGTGGCAGTAGACATGGGGAGAAGCAGGAGAATCTGAGAGCTATCTAGAAGATATCTGTGAATTTAGAGTCTGAGGAAGTCTTTTCTCTCCTAAGGAACCAAGGTACTTGGTTTTATCAGACTGTGGGAACTATATAGCCCATTGTGTTTCCCCGATATGTTTTGAATGCCAACAAGTTGAGCTCATTTTAGAGTTTAATTGAAGTAACTCTCTTAGCCCGTATTTCTCTCCTCTCCAGCCTCAGTGCACTTTAGATCTTTTATGTTTATTTGCTGGCTCTGTTATATGTGTATCCATTTAGTGCACATCCTCCAACCCTATAAGTAATAAGCAAAGACAACAAATAAGTAAATCTTTTTTTTTATTTTAAACACACATTAGAATTCTGTAGTGGAATCTAAAGAAGCGTCCCTAATTCCTCCATGATCAGCTGAAATCTCCTTTTGGGCAGGAGAGTCTCTGTGCTCGGTGAAGAGAGAAGCTTCTCGTAGCCCAGGTGATATGCACTCTGGATTGCTGACCTCACCGGCATCCTCTGAGCACCTACTCCAACAACCAGACATCTTTGAAAAGAAAATGTGGTTGTGAGGAATTAGTTCTGTTCTCAACTGAAAGGTGAAAATTCAGGAGTCTCATTGTAGCCTTTTTAGTAACCACTGGGAGTCTGGCTGGTGCAGGTTTACTTAGGGAGAAACAAGTATTTCCCAGAACTGCTAACTGTGTAGATTCTCTCCACTGCCCAACACCCACTCACGACTCAGAACCTTAGGCAGATTACATCTTAATCCCTAAATTAGAGAAAAAATATTTTTTAAAAAAAGTACAGGAATATGTTAAGAGGTACATTCAACCACTTCAACAGTCGTTACTCAGTTAAATTCTGTACAGTAATAGACTTTCTTAAATATTCTCCCATTCCCTCCACCCCAGTCCATCCCCAAATACTCTTGGGTCTTCAAAATAAATTCTAAAAATCTGCCTCACCTCAGAAAGACGTTTATAAATATGTTTTCAGTTTTGATCTGGCAGGACTCATGCTCATATTGTCCTCCTTTTCCTGCACATGTCTTTTCTGGCTGGCTCTGTTGGCTTTTTGTGTATTATTTTGCCATGCCTCGGGCATTGTTCATCTCCGTGCCCTGCATTCTACCTTCAAGCTCTATTTTACGGACTTTCTTCTGTAACTGGGAGACTTCCCGGTTTCTTTCCAGGCTATTCAGTTTCTTGGCATTCCTCGCTCATTGATCATTTCTAACCACTTTTCCACTTGTCCTGCTTGGCCCAAAGTGGAATGTGAGACTACTGAATGATTTTGAGGAAATTACTCTGGATGCTGCTGAGCAGCAGGTCTTTTCAACTGTTTCTCATCGTCTCAGTGGCCTCACAGTCACAGGTGCCTCTCATTCATATTGAAATCCCACAGAGTTTTTGGGTTTGCTCTGAATTACCGCTTTGGACAAAAGGGAGGATGCACGTCGCATTGTGAGTTTTGTCCTATTCCCCAGTGTTTACACCAGAATTGTCCCTTCAGATGAACATTTTTTTTGCATTTACTGCCAAAAGTATGAAGTACACACAGAGAAGTTAATCCCTTGTGAAACTGCTCTAAGACTATGAACTCAGGCTCTCTGAACCAAATTTAGATGTGTCAATCTCCTTGCTTTAAAGTGTCATTTCCCTGGCAAGAATTTGTCACGTGTGAAATGTAATAAGCACTTTAGGCAAATAAACAAAAATTAAGCCCTAGAGTATTTGTTTCTTTCCTAGTCTCCTAGTTCTCTATTGACTTTCACTGCTTTGATTTATTTGGGAACTAGAGTAATATTACAGAGCTTCTGAAGTAAGCATTGCTTGACCATTTAAATTGGGTGGTGTAATTCTCAAGTGACCCTCTTTATATCACTCAAACATATGCTCTCTTTTTTTCAGGGTCATGCATACATTTTCACACTCCCCATCATTCCATCTACACATCTCCCCTAGCCCCAATCCAACACCTCTGGTCCAGCTATCCTTTCTTCTTTTAGCCTAAGCACCAGTTGGTTCACACCCTAGGAGCTTCCCAAGCGGCCCCTAGTACCGAGAGGGCAAGGAGAGACCAAAGAAAGAAGCAGGCCACTTCAGATTGGACAGTGGTAGGTTGGCTATGCAAGGGAACTTACATATGAGACTTCTCTTGGGTGGCCACAAGACCAGTAGATCTCCACATCCACCCACCAAATCTTAAAAGTTTATATAGAGGCCTTAACTGAGTACCATCATGTTATACCATCCAGATGGTCTCAACAACACATTGCTCTCTGAAGGTTATGTCCTTGAAAAACCTCCCAATATGGGAACAGTGGGGAGAGTGTACATTCCAAGCACAGGGGAGGGGTGAGGAGCCTCTGATTGCCCACATCCAGTGTCTAGTTCTGGGGTCAACTGGCAGTCATGATCTCTCAATTACCTCCCCCCAAACTCCACCAACTCATGACTGGCTCATATATTCTTTATTTATTTATTTTTTTAAAGATTTTATTTATTTATTTGAGAGAGAGAGAGAGCACAAGAGGGGGGAGCGGGAGAGGGAGAAGCAGACTCCCTGCTGAGCAGGGAGCCCGATGTGGGACTCGATCCCGGGACTCCAGGATCATGACCTGAGCCGAAGGCAGTCACTTAACCAACTGTGGCTCATATATTCTTACACACCCTCCTCTTCCATGATGTGCCCTGAGCAGTCATCAGGTTTCACCAACATGGAGGTGACTTTTTTGGTGGCTATCTGGCTGCACTGGAGGCAGATACCATAACATCAATAGAGGCACATACAAGAGAAAACACAGATCATGATAAAGATTCCAAAATTAAGTAATAGGTTGTTGTTGTTGTTGTTTTTTCCCACCAAGAGTCCCATGATCCAAACCATTGATTGCTAAACCCCCTAGGCTATGGGTTGGATCACTCAGGGAGTTCACTTGTGTCCTCATATGATTTAATAAAGATGACACATCAGCAGACTCATCAGGTATGAACACACAGCACTTTGTTTGGACAATGGCACAAACAAAGAATCTTATCTTTCCTAATTGCAAGGCATCAATCATGTCCAAGGCCATTCTATTTTGGAAGACAGCTTTTCTCATTAAAGACATCAGTGCTCAGTTAAGGACAGGCTTTGTTGGCTATCATTTAAGGTTTGCTTGGTGAATTTGCTAAGGGCTTCTATATGTGCTATAATGACCTGCAGGCTAATGGAGGACACAAAGATGGTGTCCAAATGATTGTATTGGTGGGAAACAGGATTTCATGGATTGGTGGACTTTCGAAGTCGTAAGTGGGTTCACATTGTCTGTAGCTGTGGTAGCATCATTACTGAGGTAAGACAATGGTTGATTTCTTGATATTTCAGGTATGTTATACTTCTGGAGTGAATCTGTCCCTGACTAGCTGACTTTCAGATGTAGGTTACTGATAATATTTAGTTGATGTGCAAAAGTGCATCCACTAAGGGGAGTTATTGTTTATCTATTGAACAGGATTAAAATTGATTCAGGTGGCTACTTGTTACCATGGTTGCAAAATAATCACTTTAGAAAAAGCTTATGGAAACTTTTTAAATTCTCAGTTCTCCCTTTTTTTTTCTCATTCATCCAGGGCTCTAGAAGTGATAATCAAGTATTTTCCAGATCTTATCACAGGTGTTGATTCTCTTTATAAATATGGTTTGTAGAGATCTGATTTTTAGATGGAGCATTAGTTGGTGTGATATTATCCTGTGTTTATCTGGAATCATTTAGATCATCTGTCAAGACAGTGATTATGCAAAAGTATTTAAGACTCTGGACAACAGACATCAGACACCTGTGAGACAGGTAAATATAAATAGAAGTATTTAAGAAGTTATCAGAAGATTCTCTAGAACTAGGCCTGATTAGGTAAACAATTTCAAACAATATTTTTAAAATTTTTTATTGTTATGTTAATCATCATACATTACATCATTAGTTTTTGATGTAGTGTTCCATGATTCATTGTTTGTGCATAACACCCAGTGCTCCATGCAGAATGTGCCCTCTTTAATACCCATCACCAGGCTAAGACATCCTCCCAACCCCCTCCCCTCTAGAACCCTCAGTTTGTTTTTCAGAGTCCATCATCTCTCATGGTTCGTCTCCCCCTCCGATTCCCCCCCTTCATTCTTCCCCTCCTGCTATCTTCTTCTTCTTCTTCTTCTTCTTTTTTTTTAACATATATTGTATTATTTGTTTCAGGGGTACAGGTCTGCGATTCATCAGTCTTACACAATTCACAGCGCTCACCATAGCACATACCCTCCCCAGTGTCTATCACCCAGCCACTCCATCCCTCCCACCCCCCACCACTCCAGCAACCCTCAGTTTCAAACAATTTTCTGTGACCAACTTAAATAACCAGGCTGCCTTTTTTTAAAATTTTAATTTCAGTATAGTTGACATATAGTGTTATTAGTTTCAGGTATACAATATAGTGATGCAACAGTTCTATACATCACTCAGGTGTCATCATGATAAGTGTATTCTTAATCCCTCCACCTTCTTCTCCCATCCCCCCACCTACCTCCCCTCTGGTAACCATCAGTTTGTTCTTTATAGTTAAGAGTCTGTTTTTTAGATTCTCTTTTTTTTCCCTTTGTTTTGTTTCTTAAATTCCATATACGAGTGAAATCATATGGTATTTGTCTTTTTCTAACTGATCTATTTCACTTAGCATTATCTCTAGATCCAAACATGTTGTTGCATATGGCAAGGTTTCATTCTTTTTTATGGCTGAATAATATTCTAGTGTGTGTGTGTGTGTGTGTGTGTGTGTGTGTGATGGGGGGCACATCTTCTTTATCCACTCATCTACTGATGGACACTTGAGCTGCTTCCATAATTTGGCTATTGTAAATACTGCAATAAACAAAGGAGTTTATGTATCCCTTTGAATTAATGTTTTTGTATTCTTTGGGTAAGTACCCAGTAGTGTGATTCATAGCTCTATTTTTAACTTTTTGAAGAACCTTCATACTGTTTTCCATAATGACTGCCCCAGTTTGCATTCCTACCAAAAGTGCACAAGTGTTCCTTTTTCTCCACATCCTCACCAAAACCTGTTGTTTCTGGTGGTGTTGATTTTAGCCATTCTGACAGGTGTGAGGTGATATATCATTGTAGTTCTGGTTTTTTATTTCCCTCATGATGAGTGATGTTCAGCATATTTTCATGTGTCTATTGGCCATCTGTATGTCTTCTTTGGAAAAATGTCTGATCATGTCTTCTGCCCATTTTTAAATTGGATTTTTTTTTTTTGGAAAAAAAGTTTTTGGAAAGAAAGTTCTTCCTTTGTTTTAGATACTTAACCCTCTTTATTGACTATATCATTTGCAAATATCTTCTCCCATTCACTAGGTTGTCTTTTAGTGCTGTTGACTATTTCCTTTGCTATGCAGAACCTTTGTATTTTGATGTGGTCCCAATACTTTATTTTTGTTTTTGTTTCCCTTGCCTCAGGAGACATATCTAGAAAAAAGTTGCTATGGCTAATGTTGAAGAAGTTATTTCCTGTATTCTCATTTAGGATTTGTATGGATTCAGGTCTCACATTTAGATCTTTAAAACATTTTGAATTTATTTTTGTGTATGAGGTAAGAAAGTGGTCCAGTTTCTTTTGCATGTTGCTGTCCAGTTTTTCCAACATAATTTGTTGCAGAGACAGTTCTTTTCCCATTGGATATTCTTCCTATGTGACCAAAGATTAATTGACCATATAGTGTGGGTTTATTTCTAGGTTTTCTGTCCTGTTCCATTGATCTATGTGTCCATTTTTGTGCCACTACCATACTGTCTTGAAGACTACAGCTTTGTAATATAGCTTGAAGTCTGAAATTGTGATGCCTCCAGCTTTGTTTTTCTTTTTCAGGATTGCTTTGGCTATTCAGGGTCTTTTGTGGTTCCATACCAATTTTAGGATACTTTGTTCTAGTTCTGTGAAAAATGCTCTTGGTATTTTGATAGGGATTGCATTAAATGTGTAGATGGATTTGGGTAGTATAGACATTTTGACAATATTTGTTCTTTCAATCCATGGGCATGGAATGTCTATTATTTCTTTATATCATCTTTAATTTCTTTCAATAGTGTTTTATAGTTTTCAGAGTACAGGTCTTTCACCTCTTTGGTTAGGTTTATTCCTAGGTATCTTATTTTTGGTGCAATTGTATATGGGATTGTTTTCTTAATTTCTCCTGCTTCATTATTGGTGCATATAAAGGCAACAGATTTCTGTACTTTGATTTTGTATCCTGCAACTTTACTGAATTCATTTATGAGTTCTAGCAATTTTTTGGTGGTCTTTGGGCTTTTCTATATAGAGTAACATGTCATCTGCAAATAGTGAAAGTTTTACTTCTTCTTTACTGATTTGGATGCCTTTATTTCTTTTTGTTGTCTGTGGTGGCTAGGACTTCCAGTACTATGTTGAATGAAAGTGATGAGAGTGGACATCCTTGTCCTGTTCCCGACCTTAAGGGAAAAACTCTCAGTTTTTTTCCCATTAAGGATGATGTTAGCTGTGGGTTTTTCATATATGTCCTTTATTACGTTGAGATATGCTCCCTCTAAATCTATTTTGTTGAGGGTTTTTATCATGAATGGATGTTGTACTTTGTCAAATGCTTTTTCTGCATCTATTGAAATGATCATATGGTTCTTATCTTTTCTACTATTTATGTGATGTATCGTGTTGATTGATTTGTGAATATTGAACCACCCTTATGTCCTAGGAATAAATCCCACTTGATCATGGTGAATAATCTTTCAAATATATTGTTGTGTGTAGTTTGCTAATATTTTCTTGAGGGTTTCTGCACCTATGTTCAATAGAAATATTGGCCTGTAGTTCTCTTTTTTGGGGTCTTTACCTGGTTTTGGTATCAGGGTAATGCTGGCCTCATAGAATGAATTGGGAAATTTTCCCTCTTCTATTTTTTGGAATAGTTTGAGAAGAATAGGTATTAACTCTTCTTTAAATGTTTGATAGAATTCACCTGTTAAGGCATCTGGTCCTGAACTTTTGTTTGTTGGGAGGATTTTTTTAAATTACTAATTCACTTTCCTTGCTGGTAATTGGTCTGTTCGATTTTCTGTTTCTTCCTGCTTCAGTTCTGGGAAGTTATATGTTCCTAGGAATTTATCCATTTCTTCTAAGTTAACTAATTTGCTGGATATAATTTTTCATAATATTCTCTCATTATCCTTTGTATTTCTGTGGTGTTGGTTGTTATTTCTTCTCTTTTTATTAGTGTCTTTGCTTGAGTTCTGTCTCTCTCTTTTTTGAGGAGTCTGGCTAAAGTTTTATCAGTTTTGTTGATCTTTTCAAAGAACAAGCTCCTGGTTTCATTGACCTGTTCTGTTGTGTTTTTTTTAGTTTCTGTATCATTTATTTCTGCTCCAATCCTTATTATTTCCTTCCATCTACTGGTTTTGTATTTTGTTTGTTGGTCTTTTTCTAACTCCTTTAGGTGTAAGTTTAGGTTGTTTGAGATTTTTCTTGCTTCTTGAGGTAGGTCTATATTGCTATAAATGTCCCTCTTAGAACCACTTTTGCTGCATCCCAAAGATCTTGGACTGGTGTGCTTTCATTTTCATTTGTCTCCATGTATTTTTTGCTTTCCTCTTTGATTTCTTGGTAGACGTGTACATTATTTAGTAGCTATTTTACCTCCATGTATTTGTTGTGCTCTTTCTAGATTTTTTTCTTATGGTTGACTTCTAGTTTCATAGTGTGGAATTCAGAAAAGATGCATTGTGTGGCTTCAGTCTTTTTTAATTTGTTGAGACTTGTTTTGTGACTTAATACATTATCTGTTCTGGAGAATGTTCGATGTGCACTAGAAAAGAATGTATTCTATTTAAGGATGGAATGATCTGAATATATCTGTTAGATCCTTCTGGTCCAATGTGTCATTCAAAGCCACTGTTTCCTTATTGATTTTCTGTTTGAATGATCTGTCCATTGATGTAAGTGGGGTGTTAATGTCCCCTACCATTATTGTACGATCAATTTGTTCCTTTTATGTTTGTTATTAACTGTTTTATGCATTTAGATGATCCCATGTTGGGTGCATAAACATTTACAATTGTTATATCTTCATGTTGATTGTCCCCCTTTGTGATTATATAGTGTCCTTCTTTGTCTCTTGTTACAGTCTTTTTTATAAGGTCTATTTTGTCAGATACAAGTATTGCCACCCAGCTTTATTTTCACATCCATTTGCAAGACAGATATTTCTCCATCCCCTCACTTTCAATCTGCAGGTGTCTTAGATCTGAAATGAGTCTCTTGTTGTCTTTACGGGGTTTTTTGTGTTTCAAATTTTTATTTAAATTCTAGTTAGTTAACATATAGTATAATATTGGTTTCAGGAGTAGAATTTAGTGATGCGTCACTTACATACAACACCCAGTGCTCAACAAACAAGTGCCCTCCTTAATGCCCATCACTCATTTAGCCCATCCCCTGCTCACCTCCCCTCCATCAACCCTCAGTTTGTTCTGTGTAGTTAAGAGTCTCTTATGGTTTGTTTCCCTCTCTTTTTTTCCCTTCCCCTACGTTCATCTGTTTTGTTTCTTAAATTCCACATATGAGTGAAATCAGACAGTTTTTGTATTTCTCTGACTTATTTCGCTTAGCATAATATATTCTAGCTCCATCCACATCATTGCAAATGGCAAAATTTCATTCTTTTGATGGCTGTGTAATATTCCACCTTTATCCATTCATCAGGTGGTGGACATTTGGGCTCTTTCCATAATTTGACTATTGTTGATCATGCTGCTATAAACACTGGGGTGACTGTGTCCCTTTGAATCAGTATTTTTGTGTCCTTTGAGTAAATACCTAGTAGTGCAATTGCTGGGACATGGGGTAGCACTGTTTTTAACTTTTTGAGGAACATTTGGGACAAAGTCACAAATGAAACTCTCTGTGTCTCTTGGTGTGTATTGTGGAAGTCAGCCACTTCTGCTCTTGAAAGTAGTGGCCTTGTGAAGAAGAGGTCTTGTAGTGGTCCTGCAATGGATGTCTTCTGTTTACCAGAAGCTCACACTTCAGGGGTTATCTCCTAGGTGTGTTGTTGTGGCTGATCCACTTTTTCCTTCAGTCCAGTCATCTTGAAAGGCTTTCTTTGGCTGTTCTGGGCATTGTTTGGTTCCTGTAGTGTTAGTAGACCAGTCTGGGGCCACCTTGGGCTTAAGTTGAATCAGACCAGGCATTTGCCAGAGATGGGGTAGCACCAAACTGCAAGGTGCTTTCCCTTTGTTGTCCCCTGAAAAGCTTTCGTTGGTGGGCAGGGCCTATAATCAGACCAGCTGTCTGCCCCCAGTGCACTCCTGGGGCCACATTCTGACTGGTTTATGTGGTTGTCTTTCCCTCTCCTTAGGACAGGAGTCACTTTGGAGTGATGCTTGCATACTGCCAGGCTTGTAGACCTGGTTTGAATGGGCTCTGGCCAAGACTGTATCAGAGGGTGCAAAACTGCAAAGCACACAAGGGTCGGGTGCGTAGTTTTAGCAAGGTTTGCATGCTGGTCCTCCATGAGAGGGAACCTACCACTGCCAGTGCTAGGACCAAGGTTCCACCAAGTGTGCTGGTCGGGAGACACTGTTGGCACAGTTTGTGCTAGTCTTCTGTGGGGAGGGGACACATAGCACCAAGACTGAGCAGGCTTGGCTGAAGGAGACAGATCTGCCAAAGCCAGATAGAGCAGGGGGTAAGCAAGTTAGGTAGTGAATATATGCGCTATGCTAATTCCCACAGGTGGCCATGTGTTTAGACTGAGGGATGGGGGAGGGAAATGGCACCTACTAGCTCCTTTGTCTCAGGATGTCTGTTCCTCCAGGACACACTCTGAGATTAGTAAATAACTCTCCCTCCCTGTGTCTCCAGGTCTTTTTCCAAACTGCTGCTTCTGTGCTATATCTCCAGGGGCTATTATTTGTGCTATCTTTTTAATGGTGGGGACTCAGTTTCCTCTTGCCCTCCTGCCCAGAGCTAACCATGCTGATTTTTAAAATTATGGACCTTAAGTCCCACTGTTGTAGGAACTCATGGAATTTGGCCCCTCTGGTTTTCAAAGCCAAATGTTATGGGGATTTGTCTTCCCTGTGTGGGCTTCCCAGTGTGATAGTCTGTTTCTCTCCCTTCTCCACACCCAAAAGTCCCTCCCTCCCACTGACAGCCCCATGGTCCATTTAGCCCCCACATGTTTCTGCCATTCCTACCATCTTTGATGAGGTCTTTTCTCTAATTGTAAAGTTTATTCTGCCAGTCTTTAGGTCATTTTCTGTGTTATTTACATTGACTTGAATGTTATCTAGTTGTATCCTTAGGACAAGGTGAGCTTAGGGTTCTCCTACTCCACCATCTTCTGAGCAATCCACCAGGCTGCCTTTTATTTTAGCTAAGATATAGATTGTTTTACCTTCCAAAAAAGTTAATTCAGTGCAGTATGAAGTGTTAGCCATGGACATATTCCTCCCTGGCTGGCCAAAAGAAAGTATGTGTGTGTGTGTGTTTGTGTGTGTAATCTCTATTTTTATTTGCAGTGTTCTATATGTGTTCATTACATTAAGCTGTTAAATAAATCTCAGCCTCATAAGAAATTGTTTATCTGTTTGGATTTTCAATGACTGAAATTATTAAAATCTCCCACTATGTAGTTAATTATTTCTCTTTGTATTTCATATATTTATATGTAATTTATATCTTCCTTCTAATAATGTTTCATCTTTAAAGCATCTAATAATGTTTCATCTTTAAAGCATCATTGGTATTTTTCCTATGTATATAGTCCATTTTTATGAAGTACCTCCTTTTTTCAGTGAGTGGGAATTCTTACTGAAAATGTCTTCAGTTTTCTGTCATTCTTTTTTTTTTTTAAAGATTTTATTTATTTATTTGAGAGAGAGAGAGAGAATGAGAGACAGAGAGCACGAGAGGGAAGAGGGCAGAGGGGGAAGCAGACCCCCCGCCGAGCAGGGAGCCCGATGTGGGACTCGATCCCGGGACTCCAGGATCATGACCTGAGCCGAAGGCAGTCGCTTAACCAACTGAGCCACCCAGGCGCCCCAGTTTTCTGTCATTCTTGAATGATGGTTTAGCTGTGTATAGATTTTAGATTTACAATGGTTTTCTATAGACTTTTGGAGATGTTATTTCACTGTTACTTGGATTCTGTTGTTGGTGGTAGAAAGTCTGCTGTCAGTCTGCCATTCCTTTGTAGGTAATCTGTCTTTTCTTTCTTGGCTGCTTTTCAGGTCTCTCAGTTTCATTAAGATAAATCTAGTGATTATTTTTTCTTTTTTAAAAAATCCTCCTCTGAACTTATAGCTTTCTGAATATGGTGGTTCCTATACTTGATCAATCCTAGAAAATTGTCAGCTATTATCTTTTAAAATATTACTTCTTTTTCAACCATTCTGTGGGCTCTCCTAAAATCCTATTAGACCAGTTCTACCAATTTTTTGCCCTATTTTCCAGTTCTCTTATGTAATTTTTTATCTTTTCATCACTTCAGTTCCCTAGGTAAATAATTTATCTCTATATTCCAGAAACTATCTCTCCCTTCAGCTGTTGAATTTGTTATTTAATATTAACTAGTATATCCTTTTTCAGTACCCCTTTTCCTTGCCTACTAGGCCAAAAGACTAAATGTACTCTATTTCTGTTCCACTAATGGTGAATATTAACTAATGAATTTTTAATTTAAATTATTATACTTTCAGTTTTAATTTTAGATGTTCTCTTTTCAAATTTTTCTGGCCATTTTTAATAATATATTGATCTTTTCTCATTTTAATTATTTAATTCTTTTTAATGTTTTTAAGCAATTTAAGCATATATTGTTAGTTCTATCAATAATTTGTTATCTGAAGATCCTAAAGGCCTATGCTTCTTGTTTTGTTTGTCATATTAAATTTGCTTCTGTTATATTGGTTTCTTATGTATTGCAATTTTGGATTGTGAAGTCATTTTTTTTTAGAGACAGAGAGAGAGAGCATGCAAGCATGGAGGGGGGAGCAGAAGGAGAGGGAGAGAGAGCATCTTAACCAATGTGGGGCTCGATCTCATGACCCTGAGATCATGGCTTGAGCCAAAATCTAGAGTTGGATGCTTAACCACCTGAGCCACCCAAGCACACCATGAAGTCATTTTTAATGGAGTTGTGTCTTATTGAAATCCACTGTTATCTGACTTTCATGTGTATCACTCTAGAGATACTTTGTGGCTACTTCTGCCAATTTTTCCAGCCCTGCCAAGATGAGGTCTTGGGAAGGTGCATATTGAAGAATTGAAACTGAAACCCAAGTATATATTTTAAAAGAATAATGCCATATTTTATGCTGTAATTTTTAATTGTTTTATATCAGTAGGTTTTGTTTTTAATTTACAGGCATATCTCAGAGCTATTGTGGTTTCAGTTCCAGATCACACAAAATAGTGAATGTTACAATAAAGTGACTCAAATCAATTTTTGGTTTCCCAGTGCATATGAAAGTTATGTTTACACTATACTGTGTCTATTTTGTGTTCAATAGCATTATATGTCAAAAATGTACATACTTTAATTTAAAAATATTGCTAAAAATGCTAACCATCATCTGAGCTTTCAGTGAATCATCCTTTTTCTGGTGAAGGGTCTTACCTCAATGTCGATGGTTGGTGACTAATCAAGGTGGTGGTTGCTGAAGGTTGGGGTGACTGTGACAATTTCTTAAAATAAGACGACCTTAAAGTTTGCTGCATCAATTGACTCTTCCTTTCATGAACAGTATCTCTGTAGCATGTGATGTTGTTTAATAACATTTTATCCACAGTGAAAGTTCTTTCAGATTTGGAATCCATCCTCTCAAACTGTGCTGCTGCTTTATTAACTAAGTTTAAGTAATATTTTAAATTTTTTGTTGTAATCTCAACAATCGTCAGGAGTAGAGTCACCGGGAATAGATTTCATCTCAAGAAACCACTTCTTTGCTCATCCATAAGAAGCAATTACTCATCCACTAAAGTTTTATCATGATTGCAGAAATTTCGGTGACATCTTCAGGCTCCACTTCTAATTCCAGTACCCTTGCTATTTCCACCACCTCTGCAGTTATTCTTCCACTGAAGTCTTGAACTTTCGGGGGGAAAAAAAAAAGGAATATCTATTAAGTATTAAGTAAAGTGAAGCACAACAAAGTGAGGTAAGCCTGTATTTAGTTTTCCCATTTTACCAAAAATGGAAATACTTTATTTTCTACCAAGAGTCAAATTAATCTTTTCATAAAATATAAATCTAGTCCTAGAACTCCCCAGCTTAAAACTCTTCAGTGGTTTTCTTTTTTCTTTTCTAAGAATAGAATAGGATCTAAGATCATTAATATGTTCTTCAAGGCCCCAATTGATCTGACCCATGACAATTTTGCCAGTCTTAACTCAGTTTCCCTGAGTTACTGCTCTTTGTCAGTTCCTCAAGAGTATTATGTTCCTTCCCAACTCTGAGCCTTTGCACATATTATTCCTTCTGCCAGAAAGCCTATTCTCTGTCTCAGTTTCACTTGGAAAATGTTCATTTGTCTTTTTGGTCTCAGCTTGAATGTCTCTTCCTCAGAACACCTTCTCTGAACTCCCCAGTCCCATAGCTAGTCAAGGTTATATTCCCATATTACTTACTTTCAGAGTACTCTGAGGATTTTCTTTAAGTATAATTAAATCATTTCTTTTTAATTTAATGGCTGTCCTCTCCACCTGAGTAAGCTTTGTGTACATGAGATTGGGTCAGTCAGTTCTGTTCATTCCTGGCAGTTAGTACATTGCCTATGTTGCAGAAGAAAATAAACTTAGCATTGTGTTTTGTTTTGAAACAGATATCCACATTTTTTATTTAATATAAACTTTCTACAAAGAGCTGTATCAGGAAATCAAATTGATGTCCCAAATATATTGAATTGCAAAACTTTTAGAATGTGGAAAATGAAGAGCTTAATTGTAGACAGGAAAATAAGTGTTTAAATTTTTTAAGTAATTTATATTAAAAGTTCATTGTTTCTGAAGTAATAAGTCATAAACATAACAAACTATTACTATATTGTTACTATTTTTTATTACTGTTCATGTTTCTCAAATCTTGATATCCATAAAGAAATAAGAAACACATTTCATCAAAGACAAGCTGTTATAATGATAATACTATCTAATAAAATAAGTCCCCTTTTCTTTATTTTCAATGGCAGGAAACTTAAAGAAGTGTGTTGCTTACAGGAAAGCACAGACCAGTCAAATTTCTTTAGCTAACCCAATTTAGCCTCCTTAATACACAGACATTTTATAAAAAGGCATCTGAATTAAACAAGTACTGTTTGGTTCAAGTAATCATTTTCATTGTCTTACTCTTTTTTTCTCATTGTCTTAAAGTTGCTTTGGTTCTTAAAGGAAGATGAATATTTCTGCTTTTATATTTTTTCTTTCTCAAAGAAGGAACTTACATCACTTTGCCTCTGCACGTGCCACATTAGAGGTGGCAATAAATATATGCTGAATAAAATGATCAGTTAACAACCTGAATGTCATTTGATAATGATTCATTGAACTTTATTTTTTAATGTAAACTATTGACTTTATTTTTTTATTATGTTCAGTTAGCCAACATATAGTACATCATTAGTTTTTGATGTAGTGTTCAGTGATTTTTAAATGATACATTAGTTGCATATAATACCCAGTGCTTGGATATGGATATAAGCAGGATGTCAGAGATAGACTTCAGGGTAGCAATTATGAAGTCAATAGCTAGGCTTGAGAAAAACATTAGTGACAATATAGAATCTCTAAGGGCAGAAATGAGATCTAATCAGGCCGAACTTAAAAATGCTATGAATGAGATGCAGTCTAACCTGGATACTCTAACAGCCAGGGTATATGAGGCAGAAGAACAAATTAGTGATCTAGGAGATTCATGGAACTTTAAGCTTTTTTAAGATATATCTTACAAGGGGACATCAAAATGACTCTTCTTGGATTTTCCAGCAAATATATATATATATAGCTTTCTTATAAGAAGTATTCCCAAGGCAATTTTTAGCACTGATTTATATCTCTGACCTGAATTATTGTGAGAGCATCCCAGCCACATTTCTTACTTCTTATCTGTTTTCTTCAACCACACCACCATGCCAATATATCATATACCTTTCCAACATATCATATACCTTTCCAGCATTCCTTTATTCAAGATTAATTAAATGAGTATTTACTGAGCATCTGTATGCCTGGTATTGCTCTAGGTTTTAAGGACTCAGAAGTAAACAAAACAAGTGCTGCCCTGTTCTCGTAGAACTTACTTTCCCCAGGGTAAAGAGAAAACAAATGAACAATAAATATAAATTGTGTTGGCAGTTAGATAAACTGCTATGAAGATAATAAAGGAGAGTGAGAGAACAGGGTGTAAAGTAGTTTTATTTTGGGTGGGATTTTCAAAAAGACCTTTCTAAGAAGGTAGTGATATTTGGGCAAAAATTTAAATGAAGTGAGGGCATGAGGTATGAAAATACCTACAAAAAAGGATTAGAAGCTGAGGATCAGCAAATTTAAGGCCAGAGGTGAGTGCACACTTGGCTTTTAAGAATAGTAAGGAGGAGGGGCGCCTGGGTGGCTCAGTTGGTTGAGCGACTGCCTTCGGCTCAGGTCATGATCCTGGAGTCCCGGGATCGAGTCCCGCATCAGGCTCTCTGCTCGGCGGGGAGTCTGCTTCTCCCTCTGACCCTCCTCCCTCTCATGCTCTCTGTCTCTCATTCTCTCTCTCAAATAAATAAATAAAATCTTTAATAAAAAAAAAAAAGAATAGTAAGGAGGCCAGTGTGGATGGAACATGAAGAGCTGGGAGATATTGGAAATGATGTTGGGGAGATAGCCTAGAACCTGGTCATTTATAGTTTAATAGGTCATCAAGAGGACTTTCAGTTTTATTCTAAATGTGATATGCAGCCAATGGAAGGTCAAAACAGGGAAATTACCTGATTTGGTTTATATAATAGAATAATCATTCCAGCCTGTAAGTAAGGGAGTTGGAAGAGAACTGAAGTGGTCCTAATGAGGGATAACAGTGGCATGGACTAGGGTTGAGATAATAGTGACAATAAGAAGTGGTCATATTTAGCTACATACTTAGTGTGGAATTTAGCTTCTACATCCACTGATGGACTAGGAGTCAAGGATTACTCCTTTTAATTTTATCTAAGTGCCATGAGATACTCTGAGATGCTATGAAATCACTTTGAGATATTATTAGTTTGGGATGCCTATTAGACATTCAGGTAAAGATATTGCTTAAGGCATTCAATACAGGAGTTTGGAGTTCAGGGGAGAGTTAAAGCTCAATATATAAATTTGGAAATTATCAACATATAAGTGGTATTGAAAAGCATACAATTAAGTGAGATGTTCCAGGACAGTGTTTTCCAACCTTTTTTCATGTCATTGCCCACATTAAAAAATTATACTATCTGTACACTCGAAGAGGGAAACAGACAAAGCTGCCTGAAGCTAGAGGTGATGACTAAGAACCTCCAGGGATCACATCTTGGAAACATTTATAACCTGTGTGTTCACACTGGTTAGAACGATAATCAAAAAGCATGCCATGGTCACTCAAACATTTTTAGAGATCACAAAGTAGGACAGGATTTAGCAAGAGACTGAGAAAAACTTGCTGGTGGAAAAACCTGTAGCAGGTGGCATTCCAGAGCCAAGAAAAGAAAGTGATTCAAGAAGGAAGGAGAATCAACTAGTCAGCTGGTATAGTAAGGTTGATTAAGATGAGGATCAAGAATTGACTATTACCTGTTTTAGAGATGAGGGAACTGAGGCTCAGAGAGATTTCCCAAGGTCAGGAATGGGCCTGAGAGTCTACATTTTAAATATGATTCCCTGTGATGCAGATGCTGCTGGTTCATGGATCACATTGAGTATCAAGGCTCTTCTATTTTTTTCATATAAATCTTCATTTTTTCATTTTTTAATTTAAATTCAATTAATTCACATATATTATTTGTTTCTGAGGTAGAGGTCAGTGATTCATCAGTCTTATATAATACCCAGTGCTCATTATGTCACGTGCCCTCCTTAATGTCTATCACCCAGTTACCCCATCCCCTCACCCACCTCCCCTCCAGCAACCCTCAGTTTGTTTCCTATGATTAAGAGTCTCTTACGGTTTGTCTCCCTCTCTGATTTCATCTTGTTTTATTTTTTCCTCTCTTTCCCTATGATCCTCTGTTTTGTTTCTTAAATTCCACATATAAGTGAGATCATATGATAGTTGTCTTTTTCTGATTGACTTATTTTGCTTAGCATAATGCCCTCTAGTTCCATCCACGTCGTTGCAAATGGCAAGATTTCATTTTTTTTTTTTTTTGATGACTGAGTAGTAATCCATTGTGTGTGTGTGTGTATACACACCACATCTTCTTTATCCATTCATCTGTCAACGAACATCTGAGCTCTTTCCATAGTTTGGCTATTGTGGACATTGCTGCTATAAACATTGAGGTGCAGGTGCCCCTTTGGGTCACTACATTTGTATTTTGGGGGTAAATACCCAGTAATGCAATTGTTGGGCCACAGGGTAGCTCTATTTTCAACTTTTTGAGGAACCCCTATACTGTTTTCCAGAGTGGCTGCACCAGCTTGCATTCCCACCAACAATGTAACAGGTTTCCCTTTCTCCACATCCTCACCAACATCTGTCTTTCCCTGACTTGTTAATTTTAGCCATTCTCACTGGCTTGAGGTGATATCTCATTGTGGTTTTGATTTGTATTTCCCTGATGCCGAGTGAGGTTGAGCATTTTTCCATGTGTCTGTTGGCCATTTGTATGTCTTCTTTGTTGAAATGTCTGTTCATGTCTTCTGTCCATTTCTTGATTGGATTATTTGTTCTTTGAGTGTTGAGTTTGATCAGTTCTTTATAGATTTTGGATACTAGCCCTTTATCTGATATGTCACTTGCAAATATCTTTTCCTATTCTGTCAGCTGTCTTTTGGTTTTGTTGACTGTTTCTTTTGCTGTGCAAAAGCTTTTTATCTTGATGAAGTCCCAATAGTTCATTTTTGCCTTTGTTTTCCTTGCCTTTAGAGACATTGCTGCAGCCGAGATCGAAGAAGTTGCTGCCTGTGTTCGCTAGGATTTTGATGGATTCTTGTCTCACATTTATGTCTTTCATCCATTTTGTGTCTGTTTTGGTGTATGTTGTAAGGAAATGGTCCAGTTTCATTCTTCTGCATGTGGCTGTCCAATTTTCTCAACACCATTTGTTGAAGAGACTGTCTTTTTTCCATTGGATAATCTTTCCCGCTTTGTCAAAGATTAGTTGACCATAGAGTTGAGGGTCCATTTCTGGGTTCTCTGTTCTGTTCCTTTGATCTATGTGTCTGTTTTTGTGCCAGTACCATACTACTCTTCCACACCAAACTCTCCTGCCTAATTTTTTTCTTTAATTTTTCTTAAAGATTTTTTATTTATTTGATAGAGACACAATGAGAGAGGGAACACAAGCAGGGAGAGTGGGAGAGGGAGAAGCAGGCTTCCCACTGAGCAGGGATCCTGATTTGGGGCTCGATCCCAGGACCCTGGGATCATGAGCAGCCGAAGGCAGATGCTTAATGACTGAGCCACCCAGGTACCCCTTTCTTTAATTTTTAAATAGGAAATACGTTTTTTAAATAAAATGGATTATTAGGTTGGGCAAAATTGAGACTTATGGGTATCTTAGCAATTATTATTTTAGTTTAGTCATGAAAATGAAAGCCTTATTGGAATGGTTCAAAAGAATATAGAAGATGAAGAGAGAGCGGTAGTGCATTTAAGGAAATCTCTTGAGGAGTTGTACTATAAAGGGGAGCAGAGTAATAGAATAGTATCTGAACATATACATATGCATATGTGAGGGTTTTTTGTTTTCTAAGGAAGCTATTATAGCATGCTCATAGACTGAAAAATAACCCAATGTAAAGGAAAACGTGATATTTCAGGAGAAATAAGGGATAATTGTAGGAGCTAAGAGTAGATGAGAAAATCTTCGTCTGTACAATTGGGCTACTTGGGTCCATGTACAACCAAGTTAGTTGGCTTTATATAGGGAAATGGACAATTAATCTTTTTAAAAGGTAGAATGGCAGAGACTATGAGTACAGACATAAATTTGTTAGTAGATTTGTCAGTGGGAAAGTGTTAGGTGGATGAGTAAAGTATCCTCCAGACTGAAAGAGCACTTTAAGACCAAAAAGTGAAGAAAGCCACCCCATACTATTTATACAGAGTTTTATTCAGGGTAACTCACTGATGGGGGATTGGGTGGATGACAATTCATGCCACTCTGCAGCTATTCTCCACAGTCTGGACCTTAATCCACAGCTTTCATAGAGTGAGGAACATTGTGGTGGGGTCAAAGGATAGTTATCTAAAGTGGCGCCTTCTGCAAAAACACAACAAAAAAAGAGAACTACAGGCCAATATCTCTCATGAACATAGATGCAAAAATCCTCATAGCAAACCACATACAACAGTATATTAAAAAGATCATTCACCACAATCGGATGGGATTTATTCCAGGGATGCAAGGATGGTTCAATATTCACAAATCAATGTCATATACCACATCAACAAAACAAAGAATAAGAATCATATGATCATTATGATAGATGGAGAAAAAGCATTTGATGACATCCTGTCATAATAAAAACTCTCAACAAAGTGGGGTTAGAGGGAATATACTTTGACAAAATAAAGGCCATATATGAAAAATCCACAGCTAACATCAGACTCAGTGGTGAAAAACAGAGCTTTTCCTCTAAGGTCAGGAACAAGACAATTATGTCCACTCTCACCACTTTTATTCAACAAAATACTGGAAGTCCTAGCCACAGCAGTAGACAAGAAAAAGAAGTAACATGTATCCATACTGATAAAAAGCTAAACTGCTACTATTTACAGATCTCATGATACCATACATAGAAAAATCCTGAAACTTCACCAGAAAACTACTAGAAATAATAAATTAAGTGGCAGGATACAAAATTGATACCCAAAAATTAGTAGTGTTTCTATATGCTAAAAGCAAAGTAACAAAAAGAAAATTCCATTTACAATTGTGCCAAAAAGGATAAAATACCTAGGAGTAAACTTAATCAAAGAGATAAAAGACCTGTATTCTAAAAACTATAAAGCACTGATGAAAGAAATTGAAGATGATATAAACAAATGGAGATATATTTCATGCTCATGGATTATAAAAATTATTATTGTCAAAATGTCCTTATTAAACAAAACAATCTACAGAGTCACTGCAATTCTTATCAAAACACAAACAGCATCTTTCACAAAACTAGAACAAATAATACTAAATTTTTTTTTTAAATAATTTGTTCAATTAGGCACAGGATTGTTTTGTTTTTTTTTAAGATTTTATTTATTTATTTGACAGAGAGAGACACAGCGAGAGAGGGAACACAAGCAGGGTGAGTGGGAGAGGGAGAAGCAGGCCTCCCGCAGAGCGGGGAGCCCGATGTGGGGCTCGATCCCAGGACCCTGGGATCATGACCTGAGCCGAAGGCAGACACTTAACGACTGAGCCACCCAGGCGCCCCTAAATAATACTAAAATTTATATCGAACCATAGAAGACCCTGAATAGCCAAAGCAATTTTGAGAAAAAAGAACAAAGCTGGAGATATCACAATACCAGATTCCAAGATATACTACAAAGCTTTAGTAATCAAAACAGTATGGTATTGGCACAAAAATGGACACATAGATCAATAAAACAGAATGGAGACCGCAGAAATAAACCTATGATTACATGGTCAATTAATCTATGACAAAAGAAGCAAAAATATACAATGGGGAAAAAGTCTTTTCAACAAATGGTGTTGGGAAAACTGGACAGCTACATGTAAAAGAATGAAACTGGACCACTTTCTTACACCATACACCAAAATAAACTCAAATAGATTAAAGACCTAAATGTGAGACCTGGAACAATACAAATCCTAGAAGAGAGCATAGGCCGTAATTTTTATGACATTGGCCATAGCAACATTTTTCTAGATGTGTTTCCTAAGGCAAGGCAAACAAAAACAAAAACTCTCAAACCTACATCAGAATGAAAAGCTTTTGCAAAAAGACAACTGACTACATGGGGGAAGATATTTGGAAATGACATATACAGTAAGGGGTTAGAATCCAAAATCTATAAAGAACTTACACAATTCAACACACAAAAAAACCCCTAAATAATCCAATTTAAAAATGAGCAGAGGACCTGAATAGACATTTTTCCAAAGAAGACATACAGATGGCCAATAGACACATGTAAAGATGCTCAACAGTGCTAATCATCAGGGAAATGCAAATCAAAACCATAATGAGATATCACCATATACCATTTGGACTGGCTACAGTCAAATTGATAAGAAACCAGTGTTGGCAAGGATGTGGAGAAAAAGGACCCCATGTGCGCTGTTGGTGGGAATATAAATTAAAACAGCCACTATGGAAAACAGTATGGAGGTTCCTCAGAAAAATTAAAAATAGAAATACCATATGATCCAATAATTCCACTACTGGGTATTTACCCAAAAAAAAAAAAAAAATGAAAACACTGATTTTAAAAGATCCATGCTCCCCTATGTTTATTGCAGCATTACTTACAGTAGCCAAGATATGGAAGCAGCCTAAGTGTCCATCAGCACATGAACAGATAAGGAAAATGTGGTACATATATATGTATACACAATGGAATAGTACACAGCCATCCGAAAGGGTGGGATTGTGCCATTAGAGAGAATATGGATGGACCCAGAGGGTATTATGCTAAGGGAGATAGGTCAGAATGAGAAAGACAAATACCATATGATTCCACTTACAAATAGACTCTAAAAAAAAAAAAATGAATAAACAAAAAGCAGAATCAGAACTGTAAGTACAGAGAATAAACTGATGGTTGCCAGAAGGGAGGGTGTGGGAGGTTGGGCAAAATGGATGAAGGGGAGAGGGAGATAGAGGCCTCCAATTATAGATCAATGAATTAAAAACCCCCATGGGATCAAAGAATTGTTAAATTCAGAGTGTTTGAGGGACTGAGTTAAAATATAAGAGGTGGTACTCTATAGAAAGTTGCATGCTTGCTACTGGGGGTGTTATGGACTGAACGTGTCCCCTCCAAATTCATGTGGGATGGTATAAGGTGATGGGGCCTTTGGGAGGTAATTAGGTCTTAAGAGCAGAGCCCTCATGAATGGCGTAAGTGTACTCAGAAGAGACTTGAGACATGGTTTTTCACTCAGCCATGTACGACGAGAGAATGGCTGCAAACCAGGAAGATGGGCAGGGAGCCTGACGTGGGGCTCCATCCCAGGACCCTGGGATCATGACCTGAGCTGAAGGCAGATGCTTAATGGACTGAGCCATCCAGGTGCCCTGAAACTTCCCCATATTCTTACCCAGTCAGGATTCATCTCTCCACATATACTTCTATAATTGTCTAACATAATCTGCCAGTTATCTATTCATTTATGTATAATTATTTCTCCCCAATAGATTATGAGCTCCTGAACTGCAAATAGGGGGTGGCTCATATTTTCCAGAGTACCTAGAGCTGTTGTCAGAGGGCAATAGAAATGTAATTGAATTCTCCCCTTTATTCACTCTGAGGCCTCCAGACTCCAGCACTGTCCCCATGATGGTTGTAGATTACCCATAAAAGATCCAAATACAGGTGGTCCTGCCGTCTTGACCTCAGTTTCCCTCATCCCAGACAAGCCTGGCCAGTGCCTTTTGGGGATAGACAGCATAGGACTGTGAATTTTTGACTTGTGAACCATGAATGTACCCACATAAGTGAAAATAAAATATTGCCCAAGTTGGGCTGGAAACAGGAAAAAACTAGCATTATGTGTTCTCTTTTATATATATATAATATAAATATATACTATATATAATATATATATAATATGCATATAAATACAACTGCAAAACATGGAAGTCAAAAGACTCTGGTCTCATAGTAATGATTAGAGCCAAAGGCAAGTTAATTTCACAAAGTTACTTTGTTTACCAATTCTAAACACACACACACACAAATACATATATGCTTATAAAAGCCAATTTTTGTTTATATAATTAAAACTACTTAAGGACACTTTAAATCAATTATGTCTCCTTTTATTACAATAGGTGTTAAATAGGTATAATTATTCTGTTATAATGTAATAGTGTGCATATAATATTAAAAGTACTGTGAAGTGAAAATATGATTTCACAGTTTTACAACTTTTTCCCTATATAAGCATATTTTACTGTTTCAACTTTGCTGAAAAGGTTTATTTTAAGATGTACCCATTTTATTTTTAAATGTGCCCTTGAATTTCATGTTTCTTTTTCTGCTTAGTGATACTTAATCTTCTTATTATAAACCTTTTATGTAATTTGTATGCATATTACTGCTTTTCAAAGTTGATGATCTGTTCTCACATTCTTTCAAACACACATAATAGATTGATTTTTAAATTCCCAAATGTTATAAATAATTATTTCTAAAAGAATTCGATGTGAAATTAAAACTTTCCTGTGGAAAACAGATGAATTTTAGCTTATTTAAGGTTCTCAATGCTTGTCAATTAATTGCTGTGAATACTGTAATAGAGTATAACAAAGATTTTGAGGGTGGCACTAAGAGTCAGCGTACCCAGTTTATTATGGGTTCGGGGGGGTAGAATTAAGTTATAGTTAAAATTCATTGCTTTTACAGTCGTACGCAAGTTCGAGAAAGCATGGGCATTTAGAGTGTGGTCTCTGGAGTCAGGCTGCCTGGGTTCAAATCCCAGCTTTACCACTTACAAGAAATGTGACCTTGAGTGAGTTACTTAAGCTGTCTATGGCAGACACTATTGTTCCTTGTACAAAAACATTCTCTACCTATTCTCCTCTGCCTTTTTCTTGTTGACAGAGCCTTCACACCCCTACAAAAGCCTAGAATACCAACTATTCTCCTGGCTTCCCTTGAAGTTAAGTATTGGCCTCTGATCCGATCCTGTCCAACAGGATATGAAGAAAGTCTGCCAGAGATACTCTAGAACAGGTTTTCTTTCCTTTTAAATAGAGAATGGGAGGCAATGCAATTCTTTTTTAGCCAATATTGTTCTGTCTCTCTGTGGCAGCCAACTTGTGAACTATGATTTCAGATTTCAGATTTTTTCCCAAGTATTTGCATTTAAGGCTGCATATTTTCTAAGCATTGCCTTTACTGTAAATTTTTAAATTTGTATTATTTTTATTATCAATTAGTTCAGAATATTTTCTGATTTCCAGTGTAATTTCTGTTTTGACCTATGGATTATTTACAAATACATTTTTAATTACCTAATGTGTAGGGATTTCCAATCATCTTTTTTTTAAATTTTATTTTATTGTGTTGTTAGTCACCATACATTACATTGTTAGTTTTTGATGTAGTGTTCCATGATTCATTGTTTGCATATAATACCCAGTGCTCCATGTAATATGTGTCAAGTCATCTTTTAATCATTTCTTTTAGCTTATTGGATTTTGGTTCAAAAACATCTTTTGACATTTGTTGAGATTTGCTTTATGACAAAGTACATAGTCAATCTTTGTAAATATTTTATACATGATTGAAAATACTGCATGTTTTGCAGTTCTGGGGAGAGTGTTACATCTATTTCCATTAAGTCTAAATTGTTGTGTTATTTAAATCTTCTGTATCTTTGTTTTGTTTTATGTTTGGTTTGCTTTTTCATAACAGTTACTCAGTATAATTGTGGCTTTGTATTTTTTCCTTGTAGTTCTGTCAATTTCTTTCTTAAGTAACATTATTAAGTTTATACACTTTTATAATTATTTTATCTACCTGCAAAAATGAGCCTTTTCCATCCTTTTACCTTTAGCTTTTCTGAATATATAGCATACATGCTCTGGACGTATCTCTTATAAAAATATAAAGTTAGGTATTTTAATCCAGTCTGATACTCTGCTTTTTAATTGGAATATTTAATCTATTAATATGTAATGTAAATGTTGATTTACTTGAATTAAAATACATCATTTTACTCAGTTTTTTATTTGTCCCATGTCTTTTATGTTCCTTTTCCTCTCCTTTCTTCCCTTCTTTTAGATCAATTGTTTTTCTATTTCATATTTTTCCTTAGGTTGGAAATTAGTTATATGCTCTTTTATTATTCTTTAGTGATTATCCAGAGATTTTAATATGCATACTAGATTTATCTCTCTTCTGAGGCAATGAAAGGACCTTGGAATACTTTAACATTATTAACTCTCTTCCCAACTCATATGCTATTATTGTCATATATTTCAAGTCCTCTATATTTTTTAAACTATGTAAGTCAGGATGCCAGGGTGGCTCAGTTGGTTGGGACTCTGACTCTTGATTTCCACTCAGGTCATGATCTTAGGGTCATAGGATTGGTTCCAACATCAGGCTGTGCACTCAGCAGGGAGTTGGGTTCGGGTTCTCTCTCTACCTCTCCCTCTGCCCCTCCCCCTGCTCATGTGCACACACACTCCCTCTCTCTAAAATAAATAAATCCTTTAAAAAAAACCTACATAAGTCATAATAATTATTGTTTACACAATCAGTATTGATTTACATTTACCCAAATTTTTACCATTTCAATTATTCATCTTCCCATTCTTACTCTCTGAATTTCTATTTGGTATCATTTTCCTTCTTCTTGAAAAATATGTTTCAGGTTTCATTTACTATGGATCTTCTGGAAATAAATACTCTCCATTTTTGTTTACTCTGGAAGGATATTTTGATTAGGTAGAGAATTCTAGATTGGTGCATCAGATACTTCATACTATTACCTTTGGCTTTCATTGTTTCTATTGACAGAGCAGCTCTCAGACCTATTTCTTTAATGTAATCTCTTTTTTTTCCTGGGTGTTTTCCCTCTTTTTAATTGTTGTTCTTCAATTTTACTATGATGTATTCAGATGTGGATATCATATTTATCCTGAATCCATTTATATGGTTTCTTAAACTTATGATATGTTGTCTTCAGCAATTTTTTTAAAAAGTCATCCTTTATCTCTTTGAATACTGATTCTTCCCATTTCTCTATTAGGTCTTCCTGGCATTCCAATTAAATGTAGGTTAGACTCATATTCTTTCCTCTGTGTTTTTCATCTTTCTCTTTCTCTTCACATTTTGTCTTATATCTCCATCTGAAGTTTAGATATTTTCTTCCAAGCTCTCTCAATTCACTAACTCTTTCTTCATTTGTATCTAATTTACTGTTAATCCACCCACTAATTTCTTAATTTTTATTGAAATTGTAAAATTTCTATTCTAATAAGGGTTTTTATGGAGGAGTCAAATGTGCTGTGTCATTTTTTGTAGTTTCTAGCTCTCAACTGAATTTATTTTATTTTTTATCTCCTTGAACTTGGCATCCAAGCTATTTTAAAACCAGCATTTTATTAATTTAATATCTAATGGTCCTAGGGTTCTGTGTTTATTGTTTATTGTTTCTACTGATTGTCTTTATGCTAACTAATCTCCTTATATGCCATTTTATTATTGACTGACCACATATTTTATATAGAAATTTGTGAAATCATTTGAGACCTAGGATAATGTTGTCTTTCTCTAGAGAGGATTTTTCATTTGCTTTTGTCAGGCACCTGGGGATATTAGTAATTCAGAATACCTTTATTTAATTTCAAAAACTGAGATTTTCTAGGGTACATTGTTATGTGGGCTAAATTATGTGTAGTTCACCTTTATTAGTAAAATTTAGTAAAATCCCAAGCCGAAGTGTTTACCTGAGCCCCCAATGCCAAAAGGTCCTGGACTCCAACTTTTGTTGCCATCACTCTATAAACCTAGTGCTCTGCTCAGCCATCTTTTGCAAACTTTCAAGTTCCAACAGAGAAAACATTCTCCTCTTCCTGTGTCCCCTCTCCTCAAATACTAAGCTCACATTTCTGTATTTTTGTAATCTTCTGGTTTGAGGGCTACAGTTATTCACTACCTCATCAGCATTCTGGTGCCTTCAAGCAAACTTTTTTGGAGTTTGCCTCTGATTTTTCTAGTTGCCTGTGATAAGTCTAAATTGCCTTATCTTCCATTTTCTAAAGTCATTGATATACTCTCTAGGCTTTGATCTTCTCAACTGGAAAGTCAGGATAATAATAACATTTCTACCTTGGGCGCCTGGGTGGCTCAGTTGGTTAAGCGACTGCCTTCGGCTCAGGTCATGATCCCAGGGTCCTGGGATCGAGTCCCACATCGGGCTCCCGGCTCAGCAGGAAGCCTGCTTCTCCCTCTCCCACTCCCCCTGCTTGTGTTCCTGCTCTCGCTGTCTCTGTCTCTGTCAAATAAATAAATAAAATCTTAAAAAAAAAAA
>NC_138373.1:98397914-98407632 GCF_054177405.1 Leptonychotes weddellii
AATAATAGTAACATTTCTACCTTACAGGTGAAAGAATTAAATGAAACTAATATAAGTAAAGTATTTAGCAAAGTGCTCACATGTCATAAGTGCTCAGTAAGTGTTGGCAACAATAATAAATGATAATAATAATACCATTCTGATTATTATGATATTTGAGAAATATTTGTCTTCTTAGCTGTGAACAGTTCATAACCAAACTATTAAGGCAAACAGAACTTTAAAGAAATGCTTTGTACTAACCAAACCAGATATAAACACCAATCCCTAACATGCTTCCCTAATATCTGGCAGCATGTGGTTTAAAGTTTTAATGCTAATAATCCCATATATTTTTCCAATCAGTGAGTTTACCATAGGCCATAGGGAGAATTTATCCAAATCATAAACATTTACAGATTAAAATAGATACTTAGCTATCAGAAACACATATCTAAAAAGAAAATTGCTGAGTATAAAAATTCTGGCTGGGTTAAGTCTTTGTTTTCTTGTGATTTTTTTAAATAGTTTAAGTTTCTGTTAATCATGTCAAACTATCTTTTTTTTTTTTCCCTTAACTTTTCCCCATAATTGAGTCAGGTTGTATCCATTACAATTATTTCAGTTGTGTATAACAGAGACATCTAACATGGCTCAGGACTAGAATGACAGCTCCATAAAGTTACCGAAGACTCAGGATCCTTCCAGTTCATAGCTCAGCTATCTATAGGATGTGATTCCAATCCTTGAAGTCCATATAGCTGCTAGAGCTCCAGCATCACATCTATATTCCAGGCAGATTTCCTGGAGGATCCACACAGTACTTTTGTTTACGTTTTATTGGCTAGACCACAGTCACATCAGCACACCTAGCCAAGGCTGAGAAATGTAGTCCATTACCTATGCAAAATGTGTGTTCACTCATGAAAGAGAAAGAGGCGAATCAATGTTAGGAGTTCACAGATAGCCTGTGCCTCAAAGGACTGTGGACTAAGAAATAAAGAGAACTGTAGTAAATTTATGAGAAAGACTAAATTAAGTTGTGAAAATATAATATTTTCCAGGTTATTTATCCTTAATGCAGCCAATAGCAAGGAAGGCATCAGGAGGAAAGAAATCAAGGCTTGTGAAAAAAAAATATTTGGAAAAAAAAAAAGGATAAAAATCTATACGCAAAAATAGGTAAAGAGTGACTTTCTGGGCAGCTTGATACAGTTTAGAAAAGTTGTAAATTAAATGCCAAGCTCATATTTTTCAGTTGGGATATTTTTGTCCTGTACTGTTGGATGTGCAGGAATGAAAACCAGAACACTTTTAAAGGTATGCCTGTCGCTTTCATGATGAATGCTTTCAGAAAAGATCCTCAAATACCTGTATCAACCTCTTAATTAAACACATGACAATTTGATTTCTCATTCATGAAATATTTTCTCCAGGCCACGTGCAGAATAGCACTTTGGCTGGCGAGGTTTGTGAGCAGTTATGCACGGCTCCTGCCTCTGCTGAATCCCAGGGGACTCCGGAGGATTTTATACAGTGATGTCAAGATGTTGTGCAAAGTAGGTTAACATAAACATTTCCAAATAATTACTTGGTTTGGAGACTACCTACTCACTTAAAATATTTTCCAATGATTCTTGTATTTAGTAAACTCTCCTCCTGAGCCTCAAATTGGCATACGTATTTATGCTGTTAATTTTCCAATGACTCTTCTAAAATATGTCACTGTTGATTGATGGATCTAAATTCTAAGTGTTGCCATGTTTTAAAATGCAAATCTTTATTGTACAATGTCCCTTACCTTCTTTTTCTTTCAGGGCATTCTTACCTCTGGCCTGTGCTTTAAAAAATATTACAGCTTATAATAATCTGCCTTTGATACTAGAAACCAAAGTTAAGAAAATCCATTTAATTCAACAACAACAACAACAACAACAAATTCTTGGAGGAAAAAGAATGTACTTTTTTCCTTGGTTTATTTAAAAGCAAATGAAGCTTTAAGGAGGGAAGAGAGATAGGTCAGACTGTCTTTTGTCTACTTGCCAGATGATGCTAACAAGCCATTGTCTTTCCTCACTCAGGCATGAATGCCTGAGAACTCCTTTTTCTTCTGCTTACCATTGCCTTAACCAGTAATACTCTCCTCAGACAGCAAGATACCTGAATGTCTAAACATTTATCTGTACTAATACAGACTCATTCCATGTGAATGCCTGCCAGGCAGGAACTAGGCTGTCAGCTTCATCCCATCAAAAAGACTTTCAGTCTCAAAGACTGATGGCAGGTTCCAATTGTTAAGTCATTCTTGCTTGAACTGAATTTTAAAGTCAGGCTCCTACTGTTAAAGAATGGAGCTCAAAGAGGGTATTTAGCCAGAAATGTTACAATTCTAAATATAATACTCTTGGCTATGGATTTTGTTCTTGTTGTCATTATTTTTTAAATTTGGGTACTGAGTGAAACTCGAGGGCAGCAAATATTGTGTAAGGGCAACCAATACTGCATAATAGTTCTTGTTTTGGTACATTTGCTTTGTAGTGATTTATTAAGGGAGACTGAAAAAGCCTGATTAAAATGCATAAACAGTGCTGAACAGTAAACAACCATGTCTAAGGATGAAAAAATGGGACCCACATGCTGTGCATGGAAATTGCCCTTAACAACATGGCCTATTGTTGAACAGATAGGAAGCCAAAGGTTGCTTGTAATCAAATTTGAAGTTTCCCATCACTTATAAAAGCAACACTTCCTTGTGCAAACGTTTCAATTTGTTGTAGTTAAAAACTGCTTCCTGACTTAACCCTTACAGAAACCAGGAGTTCTTTTGACTGTCAGGTGGATAGAAAATTTAGACAGAGAGCCCACTAGACTCAAAATGAAACCAAGCTTGTATGTTGAGGGAGAAATTACATCTAAAGAATTAGCGGCAGCAAATTAAAGCAGCCATAGAGCTCAAGATAATTTTTTTCTTTTTTAGTATTTCATTTAAACAGAGAAAAAAGGAGTTTGATGGGTTGGCTAGGTGCTCACATCGCTTCTTTTTTCTCACTCAAGAATAAAACAAATTTTAAAGAAAAACGAAACAAAACAAAACTGGCTCACTACAGCCTGAATCCAGTCTATGGGAAAAGACTCAAAGAGAAAAATCATTAACAGTATGACAAGACTGATCTGATGGGGCTAAATTATATAAGTATCAATTATTGTATAATAATTCCTAAAATTTATGGTTTGAAGAATATTGATTGTTAATTAAAAAGACACAAAAATTAACTGTAAACTTTTAAGCCATGTTTATTCTTCCACTGTATGGATAGTAGAGTATAAAGAAAAATAAGGAAGGAAGTTTAAATAATTTCTTTTAAAATACTATTTGTATTATTATCTATAGTGTCTTAGTAACATGGAGAGCACTTTTAAACTGCTTTAATATCTTTCTCAAAGAAATTTATTTAAAGAATGAACAAAAAGTCATCTTCCATCCTCCTAACCAAATATCCTGTAGCAGCAATTAAAACACAATTCACAAATCTCTTATTCTTAAGTATTTAGGTCTTTTTCATTTTCTAATCATTATATTGTAATGAACATCCTTATACCATAATCTTTTATACCTTTCTAATTATTTATCTGGCACAGATTTCCTCACATATAGTTTCTAGGTCATGGGGCATGAAAATTTCACTTATTGAAAAATAGCTTTCCAGAAAAGTCTTACCAATTTTCATCCTACCAGTAGTACATGAAACTATATTGAAACCAGCATTGGAGTTATTTCTTCTTAATATGTACTAAATTGATAAGTAAAAAGGGCATCTTTTAAAAATAATTTGCATGTTTTTGAGATACCTTTTAGAATTTTAATTTTAATAATTCTCATGATTTTTTCATTGTTCTTCCTATATGAATTATCTCTTAATAACATCTTTGATCCTTTCATATGATAGTGGGAAGATTAAATGAGATAATTCATATATATTAATACAGTGACTGGAAAATCTGAAGTGTTTAATAATAGTTAATGACTTTTAGTTACCCTTATGGGTATTGGTATTTTATTTCTTATTACAGATATAAATATATATATAAAGAAACTCAAACTAAGAGCATTAAGCATGTAAATGAAAAGACATGCTTAATAGTAAACATAAAATTATCCTTTCCATAAAGAACATGAAATTACAAACCTAAGGAGGGAAATTCTTGGTAAATCATTTATTCATGCTTCTCCCAATCCCTGTAACCAGCATAAGCACTTTGCTTTACATTAGGAACAGCATGGTGAGTCCAAGTTTTCAGCCCAGAGAGGCTTAGGGATATTTGTTATCCCAAGAACTGTCCTATGTACCACTTGGGTATGTAGGGGGATACAGAACTGCCAGGAGGGAAATGCAGTGGTCCAAATAGGACATCAGAGGCCAAGGTCAACAGCAGAAGGGGCATTCAAGGGGCTCCTACTCCACTTCAAAACCAGAAAGTAGGCTTTTCAGTCCATTAAAGGGAAAGTGGTTAATTTTTCCTAAAATCGTAAGTATAATTCCTCATTTGCCCATAATTGCAATGATCCTGCTAAGCTAGAGCTCCCTGCCTCTGAACTCTTGCCTCACCCATCCATCATTATGTTCCTACAGACGTAGGATGGATTTATGCTCTTCCCATCTCAGAACACTTTAGGCTGAAAACAAACAAACAAACAAACAAACAAACAAAAAAACCTTTAGGCTCTTCCTCCACCTCCATACCTTTGCTCATGAAAGTAAGTCTTAACAGTTAGCATAACATCGGAGACCAACCTCCATCCAGCCCTAACCTAACATTTTCCACATCAACTCCACTTCATTTCTCTGCACGTTCTGTGCTCCTCGTACTAGTCTACTCACCATTTCTCAAACATGGACCATGAGTATTCATCCCTCCAAGCTTTTGCTCATGTTTACAATTCCCTGAGCCTGGAACACCCTTTCTTCCTTCTCTGTTGACAGAGATGCTGCGTATTCTTCAATGTTCTATCTAGATTCTTTCCATCAAACTTAACCACTCCTTCCTCTGTAGTCTTAATACACAATCTGTTTGGCACATTTCCTTCTGCCTTGTATAATTGATGGTTATTTACACAAATGCTTTTCCCTTTAGATTATAAGCATGGAAGAAACAGTGATGATATTTTAATCATGTTTGATTTCCCCACAGCCTGGCACAGTAGTTCACAAAACGGAAGTGCCTGCCCAGTAATTGTTTCATGAGTCGAATTGAATATTCAATTACCAGTTTTAGTTTTTGCTTTCTATATAAATATGACAAGTATGTCTATGACTCCCCATTAGTTCCAAAGTAGAGTTGCCAGACAAAATACAGAACACAGAATTAAATTTGAATTTGACTTTGAAATTCAAACTCCTCTGAATGCCCCATATTTTTATTTGCTAACTCTGGCAACCTTAGTCCAAAGACATGCCAGTTTCACCACTATCAGGGTTAACTTCAGGGCAACCAGGGAATTAGTGTGGGTGTACATCTGTTCATATCCAATTCTGCTGTAGTGATGTGTACATAGCCACCCTGAATCCTCTTCATGTAAGGGGAAGGTAATACTTTTTTTTAAAAAGGGCAGAAGAACAAATATAGTCATTTATAACTGATCCTTACTTTCTCACAAATATAGTGCATATTGAGGAACTCAGGAGAATAGTTCCAGGTATTAATAAATATTCTTCAAATAGCTAGTTGTTCTGATCAACAAGATAGCAAGGTAAACCTTTGAGGTCCCTGAGGCATTCTGGTTTTGTATCATCATCCAGGACATTTCTTCACACTGCCTTTGGTCTCTTTTATAATCTCTCTAGTATCCCAACCACAATGGGGTCATTGTGTTGGCCCTTCTTATGCCAACCTTCCATGTTCAGCTCTGAGGATCCATGTCTACCCCAGGTTATTTGATAACATTCTCTAATTTTACCTCTCACCTGCACTTACCTCTCACCCCCACCACTTTTCTGGTTTCCTAGGGAACAGTTTGTTGGTCTAATAATAAACCAATGCTTGCCATTGTACAATAAGAGGAGATCAGTAGAACCCCCAGGATTCTCCTTTGCTCCTAGATAACATCTGCAGTTTAAACTTCTGGGGGCAATTCCTGGCTCTCTCTAAGTTGTCTGATCAAAGAAGGTTGGGATTTCCTGTAGGAGTGGGTGATGTACTCTGTGAGGGAATTATTTTTTGGAAAGAGAAACCTTGCAGTATCCTTCCAATCAAATTATGTGAGCAGCTGTCTGCTGATGAGTTAAGCAGAATCTCTTATTTTAGGAAACGTAGCTAGTATGTTCAGACCTCACCATTTTGACTACAAAGTAATTTTCTATTTATTCAAATGACACCTAAGTTGAGCACTTATTTGCCCATAAGGAACTTTGTTGCTCCTCAGAAGGGTACTCTTACTGCCTCCTCTGAGGCTGAGGCTGTTAAAGAAGACACGCCTTTAGTCTTCAAGCCTGGCCTCCTCATATTCCTCTACTTCTATAGACAAAAGCTCCCAGGAGTCCATGGCTTCACTGGAAAAATACTCCCACAGAACCACAGACACATTTAAAGTAACACAACTGATTAATTGCCGAGAATAGGTTTCTGGCCATGCAAAATATTGAAAAAGTAACTGTCAGGAGGATAAAGCCAACGACCTTGGCCACTTGAACAACTGCAGTTGGTCAGTCACGCAAACTATTAACATATGTGAAGGAACCTGTGGGGGAACTATGCCTGTTGAATTAAGCAGAACAGAGCTGCGCTTGGGTATTCAGATGCCTTCTGATAGGAGAGTGAACAGCCTTCTATCTGCCCGCGTATCGTTCCACACACTGAAGTTGTGAAGGCCAACACATAATGTGTGCGTTAGCACTCTGGTTCCTAGTATCTGAAACCAACTGTAGATAGCTTTTAAAAAACAAAAAGAGGAATGTATCACAAGGACATAATGATTCAAAGGAATGCAGAGCGATTCAAGGGAATTCTCAACTTCAAGGAAAGAAGACGCTTGATGGATACTGAAAATAGGAATCTCCAGAAAATTCATAATGCTGCCTCTCCGCTCACGTTCTCTGTTTTTCATCCCTTTCTCTCTTCTGCCATCAGTTTCCTCTACCCCCAAATCTTCATGGAGATTTGACCCACCACATTGTGGTCAGTACCATAAATATAATAAAAGTTGTCCTTGAAGGGTAGAGTTCTATTTCTCAAAATGGCTGCCAGAGGCCCCTTCTCAGTAGGATGGGAGAGAAGAAAAGGTGTCATTGCAAGCTGGGCAAATAATACAAAAGCTGTCGACTGCAAGCAGTCACATCTACCATTTCCCTAGTTTTTGCCTGACTAAGGCACACTTGGAAGAGGAAATAGTGGAAATGCTAGAAAACTTGGTTATATGCTGATGTTAAAATTATGACAAAGCAAATTTAGAGTAGTAGTAAAGCATACTAAGAAAAAATGTAACTCAAAAAATGAAATGTGCTATAGCATATATCAGAAACTCCTATCCCACGAACCCTAACAGTGCCTTTATCGGTCTTCCTTAATTGCTAAGCAGGACATCTCTTAGAAATAAAACTTAGTTTAACTGATTTAAAATAACATCATTCCATTTGGGCTCATAAAGTTTTTTGTGTTGTTATTGTTGTTGTTTTTTACTCTAAAATTACTGCTAGTTTACCATTGGCAGAGTTTGGACCTCCTGCCTCAGTAAATTTCCTTAGCGCAATCAGATTTCATTCAAATACTCTCAAAAGAAGTGAAAACCCATCTTATAAAAAATAACTTTTGGATGCCATTCAGCTCTGTGATGGGGAATTAATACATATGAATGAAACTTTACTCAGTGTGTGTCTCTTCATTTTTAGTCTTTTCTTTGGTGTCCTTTTCACTGATGGTTATACTTTCTAGTTATCTCTTACAGTCATTTCCAAGGCATTTTTGTGCACCCCTGTCCCAAAAAAAATCAGTACATTCCTCCAATTTATGTTTATTTACTAAAATATATACATTATAAGTGAATAAATAATAAAAACTTTATAAGGTGATCTGCAATAAATATAAGCAGAAGTTCTAATATTTTCTTTCTCCACCCCAACAATCGTGTTGTTTGCTGTTCTATTGTCACAGGACAGTCAGTCCATCTGAGTTGAGTTGTTGTTAGTGTGTTATTTTTCATGTCCTAACGGATAGTTGTGAACTTTAGGTACAAGGTGTTCTTGGTTCATGTTCACCTTAAAATGAATTCTCCAAGGCTAAAATTTTCACTGTGTAAATGCCGTGAATATTTGTTGACAGTACCAAAAAACACTGAATGGGTATAGAAGTGACCGTCATCTTACCAGCAAAGTAAATTTTCTGAAAAAAAAAAAAATTGGAAAAGGTTAGACATGGGGGTATGGCTGGGCTTTGACAGTAAGGCTATACACACTGAAGGAGGCAGAGTGGTTCAGACTGTGGCTGACCAAACAAACAGGACCCTACAAGAGAAGAAGGGAAACCAGTTTAATAAAGATGCTCTCCAATGACCAAATGTTCTTGCTTTTTCTTTACATTCTTTTCTTTTGTCCACTCTCAGAAGAAGGGAAACCAGTTTAATAATGATGCTCTCCAGTGACCAAATATTCTTGCTTTTTCTTTTTTTTTTTTTTAAAGATTTTATTTATTTATTTGAGAGAGCGAATGAGAGACAGAGAGCATGAGAGGGAGGAGGGTCAGAGGGAGAAGCAGACTCCCTGCCGAGCAGGGAGCCCGATGCGGGACTCGATCCCGGGACTCCAGGATCATGACCTGAGCCGAAGGCAGTCGCTTAACCAACTGAGCCACCCAGGCGCCCTATTCTTGCTTTTTCTTTACATTCTTTCCTTTTGTCCACTCTCAGACACTGAGACCCTGAGGTGATGCTGACCCTGACAGCATTTCAGACCAAAAGGAAATCATGAGAGAATTGGTAACAAATAAACCACCAATCCTATCTTTTTTTTTTTTTTTTTTTAATTTTATTAGAGCTACCATATGACCCAGCAATTGCACTACTGGGTATTTACCCCAAAGATACAAATGTAGGGATCTGAAGGGGTACATGCACCCTGATGTTTATAGCAGCAAATCCACAATAGCCAAACTATGGAAAGAGCCAAGATGTCCATTGACAGAAGAATGGATAAAGAAGCTGTGGTATATTTAGGGGCGCCTGGGTGGCTCAGTCGGTTGGGCGACTGCCTTCGGCTCGGGTCATGATCCTGGAGTCCCGGGATCGAGTCCCGCATCGGGCTCCCTGCTCGGCAGGGAGTCTGCTTCTCCCTCTGGCCCTCCCCCCTCTCATGTGCTCTCTCTCATTCTCTCTCTCTCAAATAAATAAATAAAAAAAAAAAAAAAAGAAGCTGTGGTATATTTATACAGTGGAATATTATGCAGCCATCAAAAGGAATCCTATCTTTTAATAAAGCCCTTACCACAAAAGGAATGACTAAAATTTAACAGCAGACCAAAAACAATACTTATTAAAAGAATGGCAAAGAATGGCAGGCAAAGATGTCCATCGATAGATGAATGGATAAAGAAGATGTGGTATATATATACATATATATATGTATATATAATGGAATATTATGCAGCCATCAAAAAGAATAAAATCTTGCCATTTGCAACGACGTGGATGGAACTGGAGGGTATCATGCTGAGCGAAATAAGTCAATCAGAGAAAGACATGTATCATATGACC
>NC_138373.1:98407732-98424980 GCF_054177405.1 Leptonychotes weddellii
AGCAAATAATACATTATATGTTAAAAAAAAAAAAAGAAAAAGATAGCAGGAGGGGAAGAATGAAGGGGGGGAAATCGGAGGGGGAGACGAACCATGAGAGACGATGGACTCTGAAAAACAAACTGAGGGTTCTAGAGGGGAGGGGGTTGAGAGGATGGGTTAGTCAGGTGATGGGTATTAAAGAGGGCATGTTCTGCATGGAGCACTGGGTGTTATATGCAAACAATGAATCATGGAACGCTACATCAAAAGCTAATGATGAAATGTATGGTGATTAACATAACATAATAAAAAAAAAGAAAAAAAAAGAATGGCAGGGCGCCTGGGTGGCTCAGTTGGTTAAGCGACTGCCTTCGGCTCAGGTCATGATCCTGGAGTCCCTGGATCGAGTCCCGCATCGGGCTCCCTGCTCGGCAGGGAGTCTGCTTCTCCCTCTGACCCTCCCCCCTCTCATGTTCTCTCTCTCATTCTCTCAAATAAATAAATAAAATCTTTAAAAAAAAAAAAAAAGAATGGCAGGCAAAGGATTTTATATCTCTGATCTAGAATAATTATGTACAAATTAATGAGAACATTAAGACTTGCCACTAAGTAAATAAGCAGAGGCTGGTCATAAAGGAAATGACTGATTAGCAAATGTGTGGGAAAATGTTCAATTTTCATTTTTTTAGAAAGTCATGAGTTAAAACAAGATATTCTCTTTCCTCTATCAAATTAGCAAAGATTTTAGGCTGTCATAAAGGTACTGGCCAGAGCAGTGAAATGAGCAGTTGAATTCATCACAGGTAGAAGCATATATTAACCTGCTCCTTTGGAAATCAATATTTCCATACATATCAACAACTGTGAGAGGTATATTTCCTTCAATTTAGTAACTCTTCTTCTATTAATTTACCTTAGGAAAATCAAAAACAAAGATTTAGAGAACAATATGTTTACTGACACACTGTATAAAGCATTAAAAAATGTTAACAGATTATTTTGTGATATGAAAATAGGTAAATAAACTATGATATAGCTACAGAATACATCATCATTCAGCTTTTACAATTTATATTTATTAGGAGAGGGTGGTAGCATGACAGATACTTCTGTTAATGTCATCATTGAAAAAAGTAGGATATGCAGTTGGCCTACAGTAATAACAACCAAGAAACGAAATACATAGGTCTAGGTAGAAGTAGCCAAAAATTCTGTGTTATTTTTCTTGGTTGGTGGATCTATGAATGATTTTAGTTTCTTCTTCCTATAGTTTAGTTTCTATTTTTATATGTCTTTTTGAATTTATGTTCGTGTAACATATTTATTGAGGATATATCTACCATGTTCTAGACACTATCCTATGTGCTTAGGATAAAGCAATGACAAAAACAAAATTTCCACTCTCAGTAGCGCTGCCAGATGTAGCATAAAAATATAGGCATCTAGTTAAATTAGAATTTCAGATAAACACTGAATAATTTTTTAGTATATGTGTAGTATTCTATTCCTGTCAAGGAATTTAATTTAGTGGGGGGATAAACTTTCTACAATGAGCATGATTAAATTTTTTTTTAAGATTTTATTTATTTATTTGACAGAGAGAGATAGCGAGAGCAGGAACAGAAGCAGGGGGAGTGGGAGAGGGAGAAACAGGCTTCCAGCCAAGCAGGGAGCCCGATGCGAGGACCTTTGGATCATGACCTGAGCCAAAGGCAGAAGCTTAATGACTGAGCCACCCAGGTACCCCATGAGCATTATTAAATTTTTTAAATTTATTTTTTTATTGCAGCAAAATACATCTAACATACAATTTACCATTTTAACCATATTAAAGTGTACCAGGCAGTAGTATTAAATCCATTCATAATGCTCTGCAACCATCACTACCATCTAGTCCTGGAACTTCTTCATCACCTCAGAGGGAGAACTCTATACATATTAGGCATTCACTCCTCATTTCCTACTCTCCCTCAGTGCCTGACAATCACTAATCTGCTTTTTGTCTCCATAGATTTGCCCATTCTGGATATTTCATGTAAATGGAATCGTACAAGATGTGGCCTTTTGTGTCTGTCATCTTTCAGTTGACGTTTTTAAGGTCCATCCATGTTGTAGCATGTATCAGAATGCTATTTGCCTTTGCGACTGGATAATACTCTATTGTGTGTATATACCACATCTTGTTTATCCATTTATCTCTTGATGGACATTTGGATTGTTTCCACCATTTGGCTATTGTGAGGTATGTATTAATTTTATGCTTAAAAAAAATAAGTTTGAGTTAAACTATTAAAAGTGCCAAGGGATAATGAAAATCTTTCTCAGAGCCCCCTCTCTCTCAGTGTTACATGTTTAAATAACTGAGTAAAGTAGAGGGCCAGGCAATATTCAATCAAGACAAAATAATGTTTTAAGCAAAATAAAATAAAATGGGGCAGATATAAAGAAGTATAAAATATAGATTTTGTCATCAAAAAGCTTATACCAAATTCTGGGAAATGAATGTCAGAAGTCCGTCATGTAATCACAGCAAGGCTACTCTGCCTCTGTTAGAAACAGCTGAGTTTAGATGACCAATTCAGGGCTGCCCCTAGAACAATAAGCAGGGCACATCACATCTGCATGATTAAAAAGCTTACCAAAAAAAAAACTGCTTCCCAGAAAAAAAGCAAGACCCTTATCCAAAGATAGGTCATATTTTCTAACCCCTAAAGCTACAAAAGTTCAGAAATATGGAGCCCCTCTTCCAGTACCTCCTCACAGCCCATGTGAGAGGACCGATTCCTGCCTTCCCATTTTTAGAGAATGTTCTTTTGTTTTAGGTCCTCTGAGGTTTTCAGACTTACATCAGTAAATTCTTCTTCCAACAGCTGGGGGAAGCTGGCTTGCAAAACCTTGTGTTGGCACCATCTCAGAACATTATGAAGCCTAAGAGATAGAAGCGACATGGGGGCACCTTCACACTTCTTCCTTTGGCAGGAGCCCAATGGACCAGTGCCCAACTCAAAGCCAAAGGAGACACAAAAGTGGTGATGGGAAGTAAGATGAGGTGCTGAAGAGTGGAATCAGAGACTCCAGAGTCCTCAAATGTCTTCTACGGCTCAAGTTGGTTCATTCCCTCTTCCAGAATTTGCCAGACTTTTCTTCCTTTGCTCTTGCTCAAATTACCTGCCTTACCTTGCCTCCTACTGCCCACTGATGAGAATTTTATGTGTTTTTCCCTTAGGGTTCAATGCAAACCCTACCTTCTTCAAGGAGGCTCTGCCAATCTTCTTTTGTTCTTCTTTGGAAGGTTTTAGAAAGCCTTCCAAAGAGGTTTTGTTGATTCACATTCCTTCCTTCCAAAGAAGAAATCACATCTTCCTTCTTTGGACTTTATCTCCCCATATGTATCATAATACTGAATATTCTACTTATCTATATTTGTGTTTTTGTGTTGGCACCTGTTCCCCTTGCCCTACTGCCAAAGGACAGATATAATACAGTCCCAAAACTTTGTCTCTTAGTGGTAGCAACTACATTCCACTTGTTTCTAAATCCTGCCCATCCTTTCATTGATTCTGCCACACACCCATGACAGGCTGAGCAGTGTCATACACAGGTTTGATGTTCAGAAGAAAGTAGTTAATGGATGAATAGTTACGTTTTTTAGACTCCAGTTGCAGAGGCAAAGAAGTCTCTTCAGATACAAAATGCCTGAATAACAGGGTAGTGGTGTTTACATCCTCACTGCGGGTGGAAGTATTTGATTCTTTACCTTATCTGGATAGATGGGGCATCTCTTCTCTCCTTTTGTTCTTAAAAGAATTTGTCTTTTAGGGTGTAAAATGGAGAATTTAGCTCTCTTCTCTCTGGATATGTCCCCAAGAGTACCCTTCCTTCATTTTCATTTTTTTCCCTTTAACCATTATTTTTCTACACTTAATTTCTCAACTTAACTTCCTACACCAAGTCATACAAATCTTTATCCTGTTACTATTTTAAGAATTTTTTTCTGTAGTATTAACCCAAATACTCCAAATGATCATACACTAGACTAATTGCCATATTTATGTGAAAAGTGGGAAAATAGCACTCTCTGATGGAGAAAATAACCAAAGTGTTAATGTCCTTAACCCAAAGCACCTGGGGATATTGTTGTTATCGTTGTGATGAATCATGCTGCCGACCTTTCATATCGCTCCAATTACAGTATAGTTGTCAACATTTGATTTTATTAACTTATCCATCCCTTCAACAAATGCTTTTGTCTATGATGTCTGAGATACCGAACTAAGTACTACAATACTATACCTTGGCTCGTTTTCTTCCTCTGTTCTTGTTCTCTTTTACCTGCACAGACTTTCCCACCATCCCTTAAGGACTGGTGTTCTCCAGGGGTTTGTCCTTGAATCCCTTCCTTCTCTTACTGGGAATGGCTAACATCTGACACAGATGCAACCGCTTGCCTCCCTGAAGCCAGGGGTGGATACGAATCATCATTCATGGTGCTCTTTCCTGCTATGCCTGAAAGGGGCCTTAAAGTCTTTCTCAACAGGGCATCTCAGAAAGCTTGCTGTCATTTGGAGGTGATATGCAACAGGAAATCTTTCTGCTTCCCCCAAACCTCTCTCCCTGAATGATTTCATCAACTCCTATGGCTTCTCCTTTCACTTCTGGTAAGATGATTCCCAAACTCTACCTGCCATGTTCTCTGAGTTCTAGATTTCTATTTCCAATAACCTAAAGTGCTTCCCCAGTTAGTGTCTCAGACTCAGCTTGTCCAAAAGCAAAGTCACCATGTTCTCCATGAACCTGCTCTTAGGAATTACGATTTACAGTCACCCAGTCTAAAGACTTTCGGCTGATCTCTTTCTCTTATCTCTCACTGCTCATCTGCATATGCAGTTGGTCATTAAGCTATATCAATTCTACTTCATAAATGTCTCCTAACTATATTATTTCTTATCCTTTTGCACTTCCCTGGTTTAGGCCTTTACGGATTGCCTTCACGGATTCTTGTAATAGCCTCTATCATTCTCTGCAAACAAATTACTCCCTCTCCTGATTATCCTCCACCTTGCCATCAGTTATCTTCCTAGAGCAATGATCTGACCATATTAGTGGTTTCTTTCATTTCCTTCAATGGATCCTTGAAATCCTTCAGTGTCACCAAGAGAAATATCAAATTCCTTCTTATCCAGAGCTCTTCACATGCTAACTAGCACTTCTTGACCTTCCCAAGCATATTTCTCCTCACTTCCCCAACTCCTGGCTTCCTGCCTCAGGTATACAGTTAGAGCGACTCCCTAAATACACCAGGAATTTTCACACCTGTGTGTCTTTCCTCATGCTGTGCAACCTGCATAGAATGCCTTCCCTCCACTAACTACTAGGAAAATTCTCTTCCTTCAAAGTTTATTTTCCCCCCTCTTTCTCTGTCCCCTTACACTCCGCTCCTCTCCCAGCCCCCATTAATGGTACTTGTTGCTATGTTGTATGGTGGTTAGTAGAGCTGTTTACTCCTAGCATAGTCTTATCCAATTTTGTATCTGTAATATGAATAGCAGAGTTCCTAACATAGTAAAAGATGAGTGAATGTTCTTGGCATTTGCCAAAGCAAAGCATGCCCTATATTCTAAATCACTTTCTCTCTTTTTTTTAAAAGATTTTATTTATTTTTTTGACAGAGAGAGACACAGCGAGAGAGGGAACACAAGCAGAGGGAGTGGGAGAGGGAGAAGCAGGCTTCCTGCTGAGCAGGGAACCTGATGTGGTGGGGCTTGATCCCAGGACCCTGGGACCATGACCTGAGCCAAAGGCAGACACTTAACGACTGAGCCACCCAGGCGCCCCTAAATCACTTTCTCTTTAAAGAGTAGCTGGTTAGTTTTAAAAAAAAAGATGGTAAATTTAGCTTATATTTGAGTCTTATCACATGGTCTCAAGTCGGAAATTATTGAGTTGCCAGTATTTTCCCAAGCCTCCAATAAATTTTTTTTTGAAAATTATGCAGTGAGGTGATTCATCCAGACTTGGTAAAACAAAATTGTCCCTTCATTTTCTTGTTTTAGAAACAAAAATAAAACCATCAATGCTTGATTGACATAAGCCAAAAAACCCTTTTGTGTAATCCAGTGTTTTCATTAAGTAATTTGCAGAGTACGAAGAGGAAAAGAGTCTTTGTAGGGGGTTCCAGAGGCATTCTGCCCAAGAAAACCTGATTAATTTGAATAGTGGGGTTGGAATCTCCAACCGTACCTCATAAAAGCCATCCCTAGGGAAAAGGACTTCACAATAACAAACTGTTTCTACTTCTGGATAGAAATCCCATTATCCCATTTCATGCTGCCTACAAGCCCCTGGAAGAAAATGTTTTGTGACACTCTCAGACTAAAATCTGTTTTAAAAAGGGAAACCTGCTTTTGGTGGTTGGGCATAGCAATATGATACAATCAAATTTTGGTCTCTGTAATGACATAACTCTTCACTATAAAATTTTAAACATGAGAAGGTAGATCAAAGAGTTAATGCACACTAGACTTTAAAATAAAGCTAAAGCTGCAGTGTTGGTGGCAGGTGCCCCTAAGCCAATCTAATAATATTTACCTGCGTTATAAAACTGTATTTAATAAGGCAAATGGGATTAGTACATTATAGTGTAGTTTATGAGACAATAAGGGCCTGCTGGCCAGATATTGCTATCCCCCCTTCCCTTTGGAATTGTTTCATGAACTGTGGAAGTTGATTTAAATTATACAACCCAAATTTTAGGTGGAAGCTTTAAGAAATGGGTCAAGACATAGAAAGGGAGAAAAAAAAAATCCCGGTAAGCCATAATACCAGTAAGTGAATCTTTCCTACAAAGAAAAAGAGGCCAGATTACAAATGAGCACTCTCTCGAGTTAGCGGGCTAAATCAGTGTGCAGGCCTAGATAAAGGGAACAATGGACACCTTCTGACACCAGGCTGTGTGTCTGGTGAGCATCCCTCAGTGCAAATGTTAGTACTGTGTGAGTATTTATTGTGTTTCTATAAAGTCCTAATGAGCTCCTTGGGTGAGAGTGAAACCCTTTGCTTTTTCACACTGTGCTCAAGACCCCTAAACTTCATGGGGTCAAATCTAAAGAAAGGGCAATGGACCATGAGGTCCAGCTTAATAGACCTGATATTAACACAGCAGCAAGAATGTCACCAAATGCAAAGTTTAGGGCAAGCAACGGATGAAGTATTTGTTACACTTAAATAATATACAAAGGTTATAACAGAGTAGTGACACTGTATCAATGTCATCATTGCAGGACTTTGAAAATCTGCCATGTATGAAATAACCCTGTAACACACATCTTTAGGTTCCAATAGACAAATTTGCTTTTCGAATAATAGATTAGAAAGTTATGCCACGGCAGTGACTACCTATAGTTATTTTTAGATATTAAAAATCTCTCGTCCGTAGAAATAATCAGGATACTCTCAGCATCTATTATTCATGTAACAGAAATGCACTGCCCTCTATGTTGATGATACAGTTCATATACTTACATGTACATTTTTTCTAAATGAAATAGATTTTTCTCCTCCAGTGGTCTGGTTTCTTTAGCATAGGACAGATGTCCCTTGCTTTGAAATGAGTAAAACATAACCACACCAAGTATGATGTCATGAAGCAGAACCACGTGTATAAATACAGGACTCTTTCACCAGACTCCTTCGTCTGTGTACTTGTTGGCTCGTCCCAATAAGCCTGGTCTGTTGTTGCAGTGAACTTCAGTTAGGATGATGCAACATTAGCCGCAGACTTGGGATCTGAGAGGACTGCTCTCTGTGGTTTTGTTTGATGATGAACACATCATCACTCTCTCACATGGGTAAGAATGGGAAGATCTGAGGGTTTTGTGTGCTTGTTCACCTTCGGGTTTTTATTTCCTGCCGGGCTAAATACTTTTCTTTGGAATCAACTCAGGTAGGTTGTAAATTATTTGAGCACAAGGACTGTTTCTACTTCTGCTGTTTTATGTTTCTATTCCCAACACCAAAGACAAAGCTGCAGCATTGTCTACACACTCCACACCTCATGCATATATATAAAAGAAATGTTAGTCATTACTTAACCATCGCCTCTTTGTTTCCATGACTTGATTATCACAAAAGGGGAAAATTGCATTTGTTCAGGAAATTCAGGCAGAATACTGTCAAATTAGTTAGCTAACATATGCTGTCATGAGCTTTCAACAGCTTACTATCTGCTAAATCTCCATTTCATTTTGCATTAATAACTTGATTTCCAGGAGTCTGCCCCATCCACCAATTGTCAGAGGTTACCAGAAAGCCACTTTCATATTTGTAAAATGAGACCAGGTTCAAAGACATGAAAAACCTCACAGGTTTCAGAAAAACTAGTTTCAGTGTTTCAGTACCTAAAGCAAGGACATTTAGAAACAAACAAAAAAATGCTTCTGGATTCTTTAAGTTCCATGATTAATTGTTGTCATTTCTCTTTGACTGTTCTCTTAGGACTAAGAGGGATGGAAAGAATGACATGACCATTTTACTTTTACTTGTTGCTCTTTTTAAAGGAAATAAAGAGAAATTCAACAGTGGAAACCAATTAATTTTTATTAATAAAGAAAAAGCCAAAAGCATTTACCTGTTGTTGAGGTTGACCCTAAAAAAGGGAGGCTAGGAGCCAGCTGAATGTGTGTGATACAGGAAGATCAAAATTCTGGCCTACCTCAAAACATCACTTCCACCAACCTGCCAGAACACCTAGAATTTCTGTCATTGGAGTTTTTACTGTGTATTAGAACATCATTTACAGACGGTCCATTAAAATGCAGACACAGGGCACTTACCCAATAATATCCATTCTCTCTGTGATTTGTATTAGCCAAGGGCAGGCTATAGTCCAGAGCAGATTGTCTGAACCAAAAGAGATTAAAGACTTGAGTAAAATAGGATGTGAGGGAAATTCTGGAGACTCAGGAGGTCCCAAGGCACTGGACATGGGTATCAAGAAGGCCCCACCTGAGAGAGTGGGGTGATACTGAAGACTGCTTTCAAAAGTGGGCATGAAGCCTAGTTATGTCTCTTAGTGAACTGTTTCTAAAGGTTTCCTTAAGATTAGCAGTGCTTAAAGGAATTTAAACATACAAAGATGTAATTTTTTTACACTAAAAATTAGTGTAGAATTCATTTCTTCTGATCTAATTTTATCAATGAGTCCAACACAGATGTTAGGAAAGAGGTACTTCTGCTTCCGGGGAGACAGAGTCAAATAAGATTCACCCTTCCACCATACATGTATATCCATAAATTGGAAGCAATTATTTTCAAGACAGTGAACATTAGGAAGTAAAGGACAGTGATACCCAAATGATGATTTTTTTTAAATAGACTATTTTTTAAGAGTAACTTTAGATTTACGTCAAAACTAAGCAGAAAGTACAGACAGCTCTCGTATGTTCTCTTCTGCCCCGACACACAGGCTTTCCAAGTATCAACATCCCACACCAGAGTCATACACTCATTACAATTGATGAACCTACATTGCTACATCCTCATCTCCCAAAGTCCATGGTTTACATTAGTGTTCACTCTTGGTGTACATTCTATGGGTTTTAACAAGTGTATAATGACATATATCGACTATTATAGTATCATACAAAATAGTTTCACTACCCTTAAAATCTACTATGTTCTGCCTATTCGTCCCTCCCTCCCTGTTAATCCCTGGAAACCACTGATCTTTTTACTGTCTCTACAGTTTGCATTTTCCAGAATGTCATATAGTTAGAATCATACAGTATGTAGCCTTTTCAGATTGGCTTATTTCGCTTAGTAATGTACATTTGAGATTCCTCTGTGTCTTTTCATAGCTTGATGTTCATTCCCTTTTAGCATTTAATGATATTCTATTGTCTGGCTGTACTACATTTTATTTATCCATTCACCTACAGAAGGACATCTTGGTTGCTTCCAAGTTTTGGCAATTATGAATAAAGCTGCTATAAACATCCATGTGCACATTTTTGTGTGGACATAAGCTTTCAGCTCCTTTGGGTAAATAACAAGGAACGCAATTTCTGGATCAGATGGTAAGAGTATTTTTAGTTTTGTAAGAAGCTGCCAAACTGTCTTCCAAAGTGGCTGTATTATTTTGCATCCTGCCAGCAATGAATGAGAGCTCCTATTGTTGCTCCACACCCTCTCCAGCATTTATTGTTGTCAGTGTTTTAGATTTTAACCATTCTAATAGATATGTAGCATTACCTTATCGTTATTTTAATTTGTATTTTCCCTAATGACATATGACATTGAGCATCTTTTCATGTGGTTATTTGCCATCTTTTTATCTTCTTTGGTGAAGTGTCTATTCAGATCTTTTGTCCATTTTTTAAATTGGGTTGTTTTCTTATTGTTGAGTTTTAAGAATTTCTTTTATATTTTGGATAACGATCCTTTATCTGATATGCCTTTTGCAAACATTTTCTCCCAGTTTGTGGATTGACTTCTCATTCTCTTGACACTGTTTTTCACAGAGCAGAAGATTTTAATTATAATGAAGTCCAGCGTATCAAGGGTTTGTTTCATGGATCGTGCCTTTGGTGTTGTATCTAAAAAGCCATTAATTTGCCCAAGGTTACCTAGATTTTCTATGTTATCTTCTAGGAGTTTCATTGTTTTGTGCTTTGCATTTAATTCTATGATCAATTTTGATTTAATTTTTGTGAAGTGTGCAAGGTCTGTGTCTAGATTCATTTTGTGTGTGAGCGGATGTCTAATTATTTTAGCATCATTTGTTGAAAAGACTTTCTCTCCATTGTATTGTTTTTGTTAAATATCAGTTGACTATATATGAATCTATTTCTGAGTTCTTTATTCTGGTCCATTGATCTTTTGTCCATTATTTTTTCAATACAACACTCTCTTGATTATTGTGGTTAATAGTAAATCTTGAAGTCAGGTAGCGTCAGTCCTCCAACTTTGTTCTTCTCCTTCAATATTGTGTTTCTATTCTGGGTCTTTTGCCTCTGTATAAAGTTAAAATCAGTTTGTCAATATTCTCCAAATAACTTGCTGGGATTTTGATTGCTATTACATTGAATCTATAGATCAAGTTGGGAAGAACTAACATCTTGACAATATTAAGTCTTCTTATCCATGAACATGGATACCTAAGGTGGTAGATTTTTAAAATATTTTGCGTATAAATAGATAAGAGATGCTTTAATTGGGAAAATTACTGATACATTATTTAAAAACAATAAAGTCTGTTGTTTTAAAAAGAACACTTTTGATGACTTTAATTATAAAAATTAAATATCCCCAAATTTTCTTAAAAATGCTAAACAATTCATTTATTCAAGAAATATTTATTGAATATCTAATAGAAGCCAAACCCTACACAAGGTGCTGAGAATACAAAAGCAAACAAGACAAGGTTTTTCTCCTCTACAAGCTCACAGTTTTGGAGGGGAATGAGAAATAAGAGATTGCATCATTGTGTCATAAGTGTTACTGATAGATGTAAAAGCTACAGGGTACTCTGGGATCAACTAGGGGCAAAACTTACCTTGAAGGGTCAGGGAAGGCTTCCTGCAGAGGGGGACATTTAAGCTGAGATGACTCCTTCTCTTCCCAATTTTTAAATATTAAAGGACTCCATCCTGTTCTCTATCTACATCCAGTCCCGAGATGATAGCATCCACTTTAAGACCAAACAATAACTTCAGCTTCTGGGTCCCAGCACCCATTCCAGCATTCCTAACTTCTCTCCTAAACTCTACACTCAGATATCTAACTGCCTACCAGACATCTACATTTGGTTGTCTAAGAAGTGTCTCAAATTTAATTTAAGACAATAGTCTCGATTTTCTTCTCCAAACTCAATTTCTCTCCAGTCTTCCCACCTCAACAACCCTGTTGCATCATCATCTGAAGATCTTGGAGTCACCCATGACTTCCCTCTTTCTCTCTCATTCCACAGTCGATTCGTCAGCAAGTCCTGTTGACTAATTTCAAAATAAATCCCAACTTCAGTGACCTCCCCTGCTATCCCTCTAGCTCATGCCCATCATCTTCTGTCTGAACTATTGTGATAGATTACTGGCTCTTCTCCTAATTCCAGAATTGTTCCTCCACAGCAGCCTGAGAGATTTTTTTTTTAATATCGGTCAGTTGCCTGCTCTCAGTTTTCAAAAGACTTCCTACAACACTTAGACTAAAATCCAAACTTCATAAAATGGCACACCTAGATTGTTTGGCCCCTGCTTACCTCTCATTTGTTTCCTACTGATCCACCCTTGGCTTACCTCCCTCTTGCTATAACTGGCCTGTGTGTTGATCCTTACAGGTGCCATTCTTACTTTCACATTAAAGCCTTTGCATTTGCTCTTCCCTCAGCCCAGAACTTCCTTTCGTCAGATCTTGGCAGGGTTCTAGATCCGCCCCTCACATTGCAAGGGCCCGGGGCAAAAGTGAAAATAGAGATTCTGCCTCTTGTGTTTACAGTGATAAGACAACAAACAGCCAAGTAAAATATATTATATTCCCTTGCCTTGACAAATAGACTTTCATGGTGACAGTTTTTCTTCAGTGTAAAGCTGTTGTTATTCTATGATATAGTAGACAAAATACCAAAGATTACTAAATTTAATAATTTTTATAACAACTATCAAAATTTTAATTAAACTGGTTAAGTAAAGCTGAACTTGCATTTCTTTTTGGAAAAGGTACGTAGATTGTGGTGAATATTTTTATACATATAAAATGATCCACAATTCTAGTGTGCCGTGTCCTTCTAATTTCAGTGTAAAAGGTCGAATTAATTTCTGTCTCCAAAACTACAAATCAGACCGTGAGGAGAAGGAAGGAAGTGGACATTTAGCACTAATGGGAAATAATTTGTCATTATGCAAGCATCCCTTCTTTCCTGAGAAGAATCTGACAGTTCAATTAACATGTCTTTTCCCTTGCACTGCTGTTACTCTTGCCCTCTCCCGCATGAACAGAAGCACAGCCCAGCCACCCGTAGCAGCATTAGGACACTGTGGTCTTTGGTTTTGAGGTCACGGCACAAGAGATTTTTGACGAGAGTTTCCCTGGGGCCTGAGCCGTTTTATTCACGAGAAGAGACATTTTGGGTCACTTGTTGTGCCAGTACCGAGTGCCAGACCCTGAGAAACAGAAGCACTCATATGTTCTTTGATAAATGTGTTTGTGTGTGTTTGTGATATGTGCGTCACCCTAATGAGCAGAGCCTGGGGGAGCTGCCCTCTTGCCTGAGTCCCAGGGTGGTATTGCAAAGCTCATGCCTATGATTCTTGCAGGCTTTGCTTCAAACTCCACCTTATTAGATGCTCCCAACACACATACACATGCATGCACACATAAATGCCCACATATACACACACGTGCCCTTATAATTCTCTAGCCCCTCTTCCGGATTTCATTTTCTTCAGAATACTTATTCCTACCTGACATCTGCTATGTACTAATTTTTTATTGTGTATGATGTCCACAACTCAAATGTAAGCACTGTGTATTTATTTGCACATTAAGAGCACTCCCTCCCTCTTTCTGCTTTAGGTCACTGCTAGGCAGTGTGTGTGTATGTTCAGGACAGTGGGAACAGGAGCATCAGTTAGAAAGAAGGTAACACAAGGGATGCAGGACAATTACCCAATTCATTAGTGCTCAGGGATACTTCTGACAAATACCATAAAATACTACTGTTTCCCAGATTTCTGTGTTTACGATTAAAACTAAGGGAATCTTCTGATAGAATTTTAGTTTGGGAGTGGAGAAATGAAGGCGACTTGCGGACATTGAGGACTTGTGGGTGTCCTCTGAAGTCCTTTCTCACCCTCTGTAGTCCCCTGAGCTTGTGTCCTTGAATGAGATCATAAACACATTACCAAAATCAGACCCTCCCCCTTACAAATATGTCTACATGATCTTATCATTTACTAAGTACTGAAATGTAAAATGAGAAAGATAAGGATATTATCCTAGCCCAATAAAATTCAGCAGAAGAGCAATTGGCAAGACGACTGCGATCTAAATGCAAACAAAAAATACTCTAAAAAGATTTTATTTACATCAGCGAACTGATAATCATTACTGCCATGAAAAGATTCAATTTCCAACAGCTTTGAAGGCTGTATGAAGCTTCTGTGGGGAGAGCATACATTTCTCTCTCACACAGAGAGAGAGACACACACACACACAGAGAAAGAGAGAGAACACGAACAGGGGGAGGGGCAGAGGGAGAAGCAGGCTCCCGTCTGGGCAGTGAGCCCAATGCGGGGCTCGATCCCAGGACCCTGAGAGCATGACCTGAGCCGAAGGCAGATGCTTAACCAACTGAGCCACCCAGGCAGGCACCCCCCCAAAATAAATATTCTCATAAATAGAAGGGTACTGTATTTCCTGAGCTTTTTCTTTCCTTTTCTTTTCTTTCTTTCTTTCTTTTTTTTTTTTTCTTTTTTGGTCTTTTCCTTTTCCATTCTCTTAGTCCCTCTCTCAAACCATCACTCATAGATTATACCAGTAAAAAGTACATAAAGGAAATCATTGTAAAAATAAAGCTAATATATCATGACTGAAGTCAAAAATATATAGTTTCTTTATAACAGCAGTGAAGGAAAAAAATGTAGAACTCATCCCATTAAAAGGGTTATTAATAACACTTCACTAATAACATAGATTTCACTAGGTCAGCAGTTTAGCTGAAACAGTCCCTGACAGCAAGCAACCTCATCAGAGTCTGGTTCCTTTTTTCTTTTGAAACGTTTCTTCATGAAATTGTTTCTGGTGTGCTTGTGTCAATGGCTTCAAAGCATTCCTCTTTTCTTTTTTTTATTTTAAACTTTAAAATGTATGCTCTCCCCACAGAAGCTTCATACAGTCTTCAAAGCTGTTGGAAATTGAATCTTTTCATGGCAGTAATGATTATCAGTTCGCTGATGTAAACGTTCAGGAGCTATCCAAAACGTCTGCATCAAACACTAAGTGAAAATAGGAGATATCATGTTTCATTCTAACGACTTAGACTCTTTTATAAATAGACATCAAGAATGAACAGTGATTTGCACTTTCCTTGGGAAATTCTGCCACCTAGAATTTATATATAGGAGTCTACAGTTAGAAAAATGAGGTAGATCTTATAGTTTTAGGGAGAAGACGTGTTGTACAATTCTGTATACAATTACCCGGGGGGAAAGGGAGAAAGGAGGAAAAGAGATCTTAGTTATAGATTCACAGTGTTTCAGGACAAGAATTATGTCACGTCCTCAAATTAACTTTACTCCAGGTGTGAGTAATTCTCCAGGTACAAATTGCCTATGGTTAGTAATCATGGCTCTAGTCCTTCCTTAGGTAGAACCTCCAGTTATCTGTTGAGGAGTATGTTTTATTAACAAGCCTTTATTAAATTACTATGTGCCAGGAAGTGTGCTATCCACTAAAAATGTGAAATCTAGTTCACATTCCAGGAATGAGGAATGTGAACTACCTACTAAAAGGAATGTGAGCTACCTACTGAAACACACACACACACCATTTAATACCCAAAAGAATTGAAAGCAGGGTCTTGAAGAGATCGCTGTACACCTGTGTTCATTGCAGCATTACCCACAATAGCTAAAACTTGGAAGGAACCCAGATGTCCCTGGAGAGATGGATGGATAAACAAAATGTGATCTATACAGACAATGGAATATCATTCAGCCTCAAAAAGTAAGGAAATCCTGGCAACATGCTACACCATGGATGACCCTTGAGGACATTATGCTAAGTGAAATAAGGCAATCACACACACACACACACTAACATTGTGTGATTGCACTTATATGAGGCACCTATTATATTTAAAATCATAGGAACAGAAGTAAAACAGTGATTGCCAGGGACTGGGAGAAGGGGAAATGGAGAGTTATGGTTTAATGGGTACAGAGTTTCAGCTTTGCAAGATGAAAAGAGTTCTGGAGATGGATGACGGTGATGGTTGCAAACAGTGTGAATGTAATTAATGCCATTGAACTGTACACACAAAAATGGTAAATTTATGCTATGTGTATTTTATCACAATAAAAAGTTTTTAAAAACTATATTTAAAAATTATAAGTATGGGGCGCCTGGGTGGCTCAGTCAGTTAAGCGTCTGCCTTCAGCTCAGGTCATGGTCCCAGAGTCCTGCTCAGCAGGGAGCCTGCTTCTTCCTCTCCCACTCCCCCTACTGCTCTGCCTGCTCATGGGCTCTCTCTCTCTCTGTCAAATAAGTAAATAAAATCTTAAAAAAAGATAAAAAAATAAAAATGATAAGTATGTAATAGAAATATACTGTAGAGTCACTGAAGCAATTACCTTGTGTTGGGTGGAGACATGACCAGGGAAGGCTTGCGGTGGAGGGGATAGCTGAGGCCTCCGAGGACCCAGAATACATTAGCACTTGCTTAATCACTTTCACCAAACACCAGATTGACCAACACTCCGGTCCCCTCTATACACCTACTGCCTGGAAACCGTGGCTCCTGGTTCCTGACTGGAGCACCTGCCCCCCCGCAGTGCCCCAGACTTTCCCTCTCACTCATGACTTATGTGCTTATCAAGTCAGAGGTGTTGATTCCCCAGGGTTTATTCCAGTTGTATTAATTATTATAATCACTCAAACTAAATGTTACATAAACCAATTCTGTTTCGGCATGAAAAGAAAGAGAATTGTTGGTCTATAAAAATAAATGCTTTGGAAAGGCTCCATAAATTAATCACTGTAAAAAAAATTGAAGTTGTTGCATTGTGTAGGCCAGACACCTAAAAAAACTGAAAGACAACTGTAGACATCTAGATGGATTTTGCACTCTTTACTTTGCAAGTACATCTAAATTTCTCTTTTTTTTTTTTTAAGATTTTATTTATTTATTTGTGAGAGAGAGAATGAGAGAAAGCACATGAGAGAGGGGAGGGTCAGAGGGAGAAGCAGACTCCCTGCCGAGCAGGGAACCCGATGCGGGACTCGATCCAGGGACTCCGGGATCATGACCTGAGCCGAAGGCAGTCGCTTAACCAACTGAGCCACCCAGGCACCCCTCTAAATTTCTCTCTTTAATGAAATTAAAACTAGAAATTATAGAACCACGCAAAAAGGACAAAGATAACACAAGATCAACTTTAAGAAACTTCGATTAGCAGACTCATTCTCAAAGATAAAGCCTTGGCCCTACACTGAAGACCACTAAATGGGACATTTGTATTTTAATTTTAAACAGTTGAAGAAATATAGATACATA
>NC_138373.1:98425480-98460367 GCF_054177405.1 Leptonychotes weddellii
CTAAATTTCTCTCTTTAATGAAATTAAAACTAGAAATTATAGAACCACGCAAAAAGGACAAAGATAACACAAGATCAACTTTAAGAAACTTCGATTAGCAGACTCATTCTCAAAGATAAAGCCTTGGCCCTACACTGAAGACCACTAAATGGGACATTTGTATTTTAATTTTAAACAGTTGAAGAAATATAGATACATAGTCTTTTATCAATTCCCTTGCTCTACCACAATATCCATTACAGGTGTGATTTCCTTGGTTAAGAAGACATAGTGGTTTAGAGCCTAGACTCTGGAACCAGACTGCCTGGGTTGGATTATGGCTCAACCACTTATGAGCTATCTGACTTTGAGCAAATTAATCTCTTTGCACTTTAATTTTATCATCTATTTAATGGGACTAATAACAGTACCTATCTAAGAGATTTAGTGTATACAAAGACATAACAGTGCCTGTCACAATAAATGCTATGTAAGTGTTAACTATTCCCAGTACCATTAACGGTAATGGTACTATTACTGCTTACTGTATTCTACCAGGGAGAGAGGAGATAGAAGAAGGATGTGAACAGGAGCAGGTATTTGGAAAAGGGAATGGTCTGCAAACCACAGAGTTGTGATCATGCCAACTGGAGGCATAGTACCTGTGGGAAAGATGAATGATGAGATAGTCTCTGGTCTAGATGGGGAAGGTGCTTTTCTGCCACCCCATTGCTAACCCACCCTGTATTTCTAATCCTCTCTACTCTTTTGGTCACTTATATGCCTGGTTTTGAGGTCTTAATGAACATGGAGATTGAGTGGTCTCAAACCCTAACCAACTGACAATTTAGAAAAAGATTCTCACAAATAATACAAGAGAACACATGTTGTTAAGAATACATTATATATTCTGTATGTAAAAATGTCTTCCTGCTGCAAAGAGGAATGTGCAACAAATTGACCTGAGAGAAGATGATAGAAAGTGCTCACTGAGCTGGATGAATAAGCATTTATCCATAAATGGTAGCATAAAATAATAAGCATCCAACATGAATAATTGCCATGGCGAAAATTAATAGAAGAGGTCATCAAAGTGCCCTTCGCAAGTAGAGCCACAAAGAAACCTTCTGCTCTACCCTAAAAGATTTGGAAAATATAACATCTATATCACAAGGTCATGGGTATTTTCAATTTGACTTCTCCCTGATGAATCTCCGAAATATGTCACTGAGCCAAACCACCTATCTATGATTAAGTCATATTCTGAAATATTTCTTTCTTCCATCTTCCTATGTTTTAGCTCTCTAGCTTAGACAACTGGCAAGATAAAAATGAACGTGAAATGTTGAGAACAACCAAGAAAAGGCTATAACCATTGTTCACTGTCTTTCCCTTCAATACAACACAATAAAAGGAGATTCCATAAAATCGTTCCACTTTGGTATCATACTTTCTGGGCAGTGTCGTTCTGGCATCATTATTCTGTGCCTCACATTAACATTCTAGAAATGGAGACAGGGCAACTTTTTCCTGAATGCTCACTAAAGATTGGAAATGGACAATGAGGAGATCAAGCACTCAGCCGGGGGATTCAGCACAGAAAAGCAGGTGGTGACTCCTACCCCAAAATTTCTTCACTGTGTGACAATGGAAAAGCTACAGAACTTCTGTAAAATGCGGACACTAATTCTTATCCTCTGGCATTTCTGGAAAATTAAGTAAAATAATTAAGATAGAATACCTGGCACATTATAGATACTTAGTAAATGTTTCTCAAATGAATAAACTTAAAAAATGCGGTTCTTTTTATTCTTTACCTTGTTCAAAAATACTTTATTGGTTAGGGCTGCCAACACAAAGGACTGCAGATCGGGAGGCTTAAACAACAGAAATTTGTTGTCTCACAGTTCTGGAGGCCGGAAGTCTAAGAGCAAGGTGTTGATAACAAGGTGGGCTCCTTCCAAGGGCTGTGAGGGAAGGCAGGGGCTGCTCCAGGCCTCTCTCCTCGGCTGTAGATGGCCATCTTCTTGTGTCTTCCCATGGTCTTCCCTCTATGCCTCTTTGATTCTGTGTCTAAATTTCCCCTTTTTAGGGGTGCCTGGGCGGCTCAGTCCGTTAAGTCTCTGCCTTTGGCTCAGGTCATGACCCTGGGATGGAGCCCCGGATCAGGTTCCCTGCTCAGCGGGAAGTCTACTTCTCCCTCTCCCTCTGCTCCTCCCCCCACTCCTTCCCTCTCTCTCTCTCAAATAAATAAATAAAAATCTTTTGTGTGTGTGTGTGTGTGTATATATATATTTCCCCTTTTTATAAGGACACCAGTCATAAGGACACCTACTCCAGTATGATCTCATTTTAGCTTAGCTAATTACACCTGCAACTAATTTCAAGTAAGATCACATTCTGAGGTACTGGGGGGTTAGGACTTCAACATATGAATTTGAGGGGGACATAATTCAACTTGGAAGAGTAATGAAGGCTTCATGTAATAATTCAAGCAATAAAGAGATATAAAAAATTAATGCTCTCCTCCCCCAATCTAGTCCCATTCTTCTGCTTCCAACATTTTGGAATGTATCCTTCCATAAGTCTTTCTATGACCACCCACACACCCCAGATATTACATAGTCCTATATTTAGACAAATGTATCAAATGTATTACACCTATTATTAGGCCTTGCTTTTTTCACTTCACAATATATCATGGATATTTTTCTAAATCAATGAGTGTAGACCTATGCAAATATTTGAATAATATTCTATAGTATACGTAAATAATAATCGGTCTTATTGGTGTTCAGGATACTTCCAGAGTTTGGGGCAGTTCATTTCTTAATGCAGCAATATGCAGTTTCACTCAGCTTTTTCCTTAAAACCAGTACTTTGTAAGTTAGATTCCTAGAAGTGGCATTTCTAGGTCAAAGATATGCACATTTAAATTTCATATTACCGGGTGACTTTCAAAAATGTGTTAGCAATTTACACATTCACCAATAGTGCCTAAGAGGTATGTTTTCTCCACACATTTGCCAAAGTAGCTTTGATCCACTTTTTTAAATTCCTGTCTCTCTGATACATGAAAATCTCTCTTTATTTCTTTAATATACATATCCCTGACCACCACTGCAGTACAGCATCTTTTTAAATGTTTACTGGCTATTTGTATCCCTTATTAGGTAATTGCTAGATCATCTCGTGTCCCCATTTTTCTGTTATATTTCTTGTCTTTTGTTCATTCACCAGATCATTATCTATAAAGGAAATTAACGTCTTGTCATATTTGTTGCAAATGTTTTTTCCCAGGGTATCACTTGTCCCTCAACTTTTTAATGGTGCCTTTGACATTCAGAAATTTTAGGTTTTTATGTAGTCAAGTCGATCCATTTTTTTAATGATTTGTGGATTTTTTTTTTTAAAGATTTTGTGAGAGAGAGAGAGAGCACCAGCGGGGGAGGGAGAAACAGACTCCCCGCCGAGCAGGGAGCCTGACGTGGGGCTCGATCCCAGGACCCTGGGATCATGGCCTGAGCCGAAGGCAGACGCTTAACGACTGAGCCACCCAGGCGCCCCCGATTTGTGGATTTTTCTGTCTAACCTATGAATGCCCCTCCCCCACCCCCAAGATTCATAATCTTCATTATATCCTAATATTCTCTCTGTATTTACCCAAGTTACAAATCTCTTTCTTTCAGGTGAGTATTTCATTCCTTTAATGCTCTATATAAGGTAACTGCTCCTTTCCTCACTAAATTGAAATGTAAGCATCACCATATACCAAGTTCGTATTTTAAAGAAAACTTGACTCAGTTTCTGTGCTCTCTGTTCCATTTCATGGATCAATTTGTTCGTCCCTGAGCTAATAGTCATATGATTTTGACTGTGGCGGCCATGCAAGAAGGTTTAATATCCGATATGGCGAGCTCCCCTTCTTCATTGTTTGTTTTCTCTCAAAACTTTCTTGACCACACTGGGACACTTTTTCTTCCCTGCATGAACTTTAGAATTATTTTGGCCAGTTAAAACCAGCAATCATAACAACAGTGGGACCCTGACCCAAATTGCTTCAAATGTCTGTATTTGGGAACATTAATGATTTTCCCTATCCAGCAATCGCACGCATCGGGAGAGCTGTGGCCTACAAAGGTCGTATTCCTGGCCCCCAGCCACACAGCTGGCAAGAGACAGAAACCGCCTTGCCTTTCTCGCTGGCACAAATCCCACATTAATCACCTCCTTCATTCCCATCAGAGAAGGAAAGTGATAAACTAAATTTCTGAGATTCTCCTAACTAAACGACATAGCAGCTTAACTAGCTACAAAGCTGTCAGAGGCGAGCAGAACTTGACCAAGCATGGCACTGGGTGATAAGCAAATCGTTAGCTTTTACCCCAACTCATGGTTTCTCATTTTTCAAGAGACCAAGAGGGAATAAGGATGAGAATAAACTGCCACTCAGTCAGTACCTGGAAGATTCTTGGCTCAAACGCATCCTTCCTGATACAAAATCGGTCATCATCACTTCGCTTTTTTGGTTTAAACATGTATTCTTCTAAAATGTAAATATTCCTATACAGATTATTGCATATATTGGTATAAATTGGCTTAATTGCTACTCTTTCAACAACCAGCTAGCAGAATCTCTATTGATGAAAGTTTGCTCTAGGGTGGTGGGGCATGGAGAGGGGGATGGATTTGGAAAATGAGACACCACCTCAGAGCAGCCAGGGTTGGATAGAATGCTGGAGGCTAGAAGAAGCCAGAATAGATGGACAGACAGACCAGCAAAGGGCGCTAAGGGGCCCGGGGGCTGGGAGGTGGGGCCGAGCAAGAGGCAAGGGGCCCACATCAGTTGCTTCAAACCTTCCTTGGAGCTAATCCGTTCTGCCCCGCCACCAGGTGACAAATGAAGCAAATTCTCTCTACGAAAGGGATGGCTGGCCTTGGTCTGCTCTGCCCTCCTCCGCTCCCAGGACTGATATAGTCGCCTATTCCCAGAGCAACCACATTTCTTCAGGGGAAGTCTGGCCACAGTTTGCCATCTCTGCTGTTCAAAAATAAAGCCCTTTTCAAAACATTTTAGAAAATAAAACAACAGCAAGAAGGTCAGTTTCAAGGGAAGAGCCTAGCCTGCAGCTGGAAACTAGTTGTTAACAGATGGACCCATCAGGCAGCAAATAGGAAAACCGGCAAGGACTAAACCAGGCAAATCAAGAACTTAACCAAAGTCAGTTAACTGACCGATCAGTACTATTGAGCACCAGCTATGTGCAAAGTGCTGGCTAAATCGAGTTTTAAAAAAATTCCTCAGGGTAACAGATGGATGTGGGCTACACATCACCCGAGTGCTCAGTAATTTTGCAGGTCTTCACCTCGTTTTTGGTCTTGGCAGAATAAAATTAGATTCTGCCCCTCACACGAAATCAAAGTGGTGATGTCGAGCATAAATTTTCTACTCATTCTGCTGATGCGTGATGCATATTTCTTTAAATTATTGGGTCAAAGTCATGTTTATAATATTTCCTCAGAAGAAATCAATGTGTACAGCATAAATTGATGAGCAAATAATTTTCAGTACAGACGGAAGTAATATCAAATAATTACTCCAGAATGTAGGATGAAGTATCAGTCAAATATTCGTTAACTTGAAAAAAGAGAGAGAGAGACCAAGAAACAGACTCTCACGTATAGAAAAAACTGATGATTACCAGAGGGGAGGTGGGGAGGGGGGGAATGGGTGAAATAAGTGATGGAGATTTGAGTCCACTTGTGATGAGTTGTGATGAGCAGATCATGTATGGAAGTGTTGAATCTCTATATTGTACTAAGATTACACTGAATGTTAACTAACTGAAATTAAATAAGAACTTTAAAAAATATTCATTAACTTATTAAGAAGATTGGTGTCTATCCTAAATTTGCCATGTGGGTATCATAGGTCTGCTTAAAAGATTCTCAAATAGAAGGGAGGTAATTTTAAAATGTAATAAAAATGCCCATCATTTAAGAGTTTAAAAGGTGTGTCTCAATACTGTCCACTGAACGCCAGCAGTATTTTAATACAGGCGATGTCCAAACAAGTATATATTATCTGTAATAGACATATACCTCCACTAAAAAGAAAAAGAAAGAAAGAAAGAAAGAAAGAAAGAAAGAAAGAAAGAAAAGAAAAGAAAAAGAAAGAAAGGAAAGAAAAGAAAGAAAAAGAAAGAAAGAAAAGAAAGAAAGAAAGAAAAGAAAGAAAAAGAAAGAAAGAAAAAGAAAAAGAAAGAAAAAGAAAAACCACACACAGCAAACAAACAAAACACCTGTGTAGGAATGGAGTCGGTGGAGCGGGGCTGGGTTAGAGGTCACGAGCTCTCTACCAGGCTCTGCTGGCTCTGCTGGGGGTCTTGCACACAGCTGGTGGAAGATGCATATCAGAGGAGACATGGCAATGGGTTCTGTGAACCGCAAAAACCTACCAAATGCAAAAATCCTATTCTTGTGTGGAAATCAGGGTGCTTTACTGTGGCGTGCCTCAGTAAAAATTGTAAACGCTGATTTCAAAGTTTTTATTCCATAGGAAAGCTCACTCTTTGAAGGATTTTGCAGGTTTTTCGTAATGTAAATATACCATCCCTAAATCAATTTTTTTTGTGAGTTTAATATATTTGGTTTTCTTAAAATGAGGTTGCTTTACTGGACATATGTGACGGTTTCATGTTTGTTCATCTAATTGATTCCAATCATTCTGTACTCAAAGGTCCCCCGAAGTGTGCAGTTGGGTAGTGAACACTTTCATTTTCAGGCCTGGCCACAGAAAGCAAAGCGATCCTGTCACCACCAGGAGTCCGGGCATCTCCACTGAAACAACAGTGCTCCAGGTTCCCTACTTAGAACTCTCCTTAAAGAGAGGTAGGCAGGTGTGGGCAACAGGGAAGAAATGGAAAAGAGCTCCTTAGTTGCGTGAAACTTAAATTTAAAACTGAAAATCACATCCGGTAATAGCAACAAGGACAACAAAAGGCATTGCGGAATGATAGAATCAAAGGCAAATGTTCTGGTACGGGGTGCGGTAGGGACATTCTTGGTGGTGATAGATCTCTATTCAACATTCAATAAGGAGTCTCCATGAAAATACTCTTCATGAAAATATTCTTCCTTGTCGACATGACTAAAATATGAAGAATAAAAGCCAAAGAAAATACTACCATGCATTTAGTAAAGAATGTGGTTAGCATAAGGTATTTTCATGACTGTACTTTTTGTATGTGTAATTTGCACTCCCCTTGCTGCAAACCTAGGCTTTTATTGCAAAAATAAAGGTTTCATATTACACGGGCATTATTTAAGGGACCAGAAAAAGTGGAATACTAACATTTAAAAAGTATATAAAATGATTTTTCTTAAAGCCAAAAGGTTCATATAATTATGTTACAATTAGTAACTTATTCACATTAATTATAATATTTTATTATAGGATATAATCATTAACTTATAATTATTACTTTATTTTATTTATATTAATTTATATTATAAACTTGTGTATTAAAATTTGGACACAATTGAAAGCAAGGCGTATATATCCATATAAGGCTTTTCCAACTCCTACATTCAAAGGGTCTCACGGTCCTTGATCTAGAAACATCTTTGTGAGCATTGTGGGAAATCAGAAAATGTTCTTTCTGTAGTAACAACCGTGAGAAGAAAATTGTGGGTTGCCATTAAGCCCCAGCTCCTCCCATCCATTTTTAAGCTACTCAACCCTTCTCATTTTAAATAGCTCGAAATTACAAAAGACCAAATTCCTTATTCAGTTTCACCCACACAATTCCTATTGCTTTTTTTTGCAAATTGTATTAAACACATCTGAAGCTACATTTATCCCCAGTGAATATGATATTTGTTTATTTGACTTCCAATTTATATTTGTTTGGTGTTAAGGAAATTTCTTAGAATTTTCATGAAAATCATCAGAGGTCCTAGAAAATCTATTTTAGCCCATGTGTTTTTTTTTTTAAGATTTTATTTTATTTAGGGCGCCTGGGTTGCTCAGTTGGTTAAGCGACTGCCTTCGGCTCAGGTCATGATCCTGGAGTCCCTGGATCCAGTCCCGCATCGGGTTCCCTGCTCGGCAGGGAGCCTGCTTCTCCCTCTCATGTGCTCTCTCTCTCTCATTCTGTCTCAAATAAATAAATAAATCTTTAAAATCTTTAAAAAAAAGATTTTATTTATTTGACAGAGAGAGAGAGACAGCAAGAGAGGGAACACAAGCAGGGGGAGTGAGAGAGGGAGAGGGAGAAGCAGGCTTCCCGCGGAGCAGGGAGCCCGATGCGGGGCTCGATCCGGATCATGACCTGAGCCGAAGGCAGACGCTTAACGACTGAGCCACCCAGGCGCCCCAGTCCATGTGTTTTTTTTTTTAAGATTTTATTTATTTATTTGAGACAGAGAGAATGAGAGAGACAGAGAGCACATGAGAGGGGGGAGGGTCAGAGGGAGAAGCAGGCTCCCTGCCGAGCAGGGAGCCGGATGCGGGACTCGATCCCGGGACTCCAGGATCATGACCTGAGCCGAAGGCAGTCGATTAACCAACTGAGCCACCCAGGCGCCCCTTGTGTTTTTAATTCTTGACTTTCAACCGCCTATTTAGCACTGACTATGGCAGTCCCTGTCTCAGGTAGCAAGTGTGCCAAAATGAACCAGGATACAGTCTTCTCAATTCTAAAACTACGAATTAATAAAGGAATAATCTTTTAGGTCTAAACTATGAATATTTTTATTTGCAGATACTCCATGTAGATTTCACAAAATTACATGAAAGGATAAAATAGCAATTACTGGTGACATCTGACAGCTGATAATTTCCCTACCTTGTTTCATCCACTTCTTAGGTACTCCATGTCGGTATCAGCGTTTCTGTGTGAGTAATGTCGCCTTTTCCTTCTACCAAATGACATTATTTAGACTACACTATTATGAGTGTGTAATTCTTTAAGAATAAAGATGACATATTTAACACTCCTCAAAAGGGCAGAGAGCACAGATGGGTTCCAAATGTTTCCACTCCCACTTCTTCTTTCCTAGCAACCCTTCTATCCACAGCACGCAGCTGTAAGATGTTGGTGATTTGAGCGGTGGCCCCGCATCTTTGCCTCCAGACTCACTGCATGCCAATCCATTCTCTATACACTCAATCATTTTATGTCTGCTTAAAACCCTTCAATGTTGTCTTAAAACCATCAGTATAAAATGCAAGCTTCTTGGAATGGCGTTTGAGAAACTTCATGATCTGGCCCTTCCTTAGTGCAGCTATATCAACTTGTTGCTGTCCCTAAAATATAGCCAGCTCTCCTTTGCCTCCTGACCTTTTCTATTTTAGCCCCTAGAATTACTATCTTCCCTCTGTTCCCTTACTCTGGCTAAACTTTATGTGTCCTTCAGTGCTCAGCTTAGTGCTCTTCTTCCCCAGAACCTTCCCTGGTGAGCAAAGAGGTCAAGTGACTGTCATAGAGTAGGTTAGGTGCCTATCAAAAATTGTCCCATAGAGGGTCGCCCGGGTGGCTCAGTGGGTTAAGCATCTGCCTTCGGCTCAGGTCATGATCCCGGGTCCTGGGATCGAGCGCCGCATCGGGCTCCGTGCTCTGCGGGGAGCCTGCTTCTCCCTCTGCCTCTGCCTGCCTCTCCCCCTGCTTGTGCTCTCTCTCAAATAAATAAATAAATAATCTTTCTTTTTAAAGATGTTTTATTTATTTATTTAACAGAGGGAGAGAGAGGGAGAGCACAAGCAGGGGAAGCAGCAGGCAGAGGGAGAAGCAGTCTCCCCGCCGGGGAAGGAGCCCGATGTGGGGCTCGATCCCAGGACCTGGGATCATGACCTGAGCTGAAGTCAGCCACTTAACCTTAAGACTGAGCCACCCAGGCACCCCTAAATAAATAAAATCTTTACGAAAAAATTGTCCCAAAACACCTTGTGTTCATTCCATTCGAAAAGTGCCTATCATTTTTTTTGTGATCATCTGTTTAATTACTTACTTCCCCAATTATAAAAGCAGTCAGCCTTATTCACTTTTGAATCTTCAATCCATGACACACATCCCCAATTATAAAAGCAGTCAGCCTTACTCACCTTTGAATCTTCAATCCACGACATACAGTAGGTGCTCAGTAAAAATATTCTGAAGAACTGAGGAGTAAATCTGCTCTCCCTAAAATGAAACTTATGAGTTTGTTTGCTCACATTAATATGAGGTTCTAATCTACCACACTGAGAACTCGTGGAGGGTGGATAACTCACAGAAGATTCTCTTGCTATAAATTATGCACCTGAGAATCTATCTGAGAATAACTGTTCAAAACATTTTCATTTGGCTAGCATTAAGAATCAACTTGCATCTGATTTTTAATTTACTGATGAACAAGGCAATATATCACACGAGAAAAGGAATGGAGAGCTCAATACAGATTGAGGAGTCATAAGCCATGTCTGTTTGTCCCAAAGGGCTGCTCATTGAAGGTTGACTAACAAGCAACCATCAGTCTAATCACCTTCACACTTTGTCAGATGGCCAGCTGTCTTCCCCAGATGAAAGCTTTGTCATCTCCCAACTGTAACACATGCCTACACATGAGTATCCAGAATTAGATTCATTATTCACAGAATAAGAGACAGAGCATTACAGGCTGGCTGAAGACCCACTCATGAAAGTCAGCCTGGTCAGAATGTATTCCCATGGCTGCCCCCGATACCAGATTTTCTTCATCACCCAGATAGGTGCCCTTAGGCCACATAATCCTTCCCAGCACTGCAGTCTAGGATTCTATTCTCGTTCTTAGCGTTTCTGGGTTGTTTTGTTTTGTTTTTTTTTCATTTATGTGCTACTATTGCTTGCAATTAGTATAACTTCTTGAACTTTAAAAGGAAACCAAGTTCAGCAAATGTCAAAAATTACTTGGCACTGAAGATTACTAGCCAGTTTGATAAAACCATTTCTGCTGCTGGTAACATGTCTCCTCTTCACTTGTGAGAGCAAATTCCTCTAGCTATCTAGGATTTTCACTTTATTTATTTTATTTTTTTTTTTAAGATTTTTTATTTATTTCTTTGACAGAGAGAGAGACACACAGTGAGAGAGGGAACACAAGCAGAGGGAGTGGGAGAGGGAGAAGCAGGCTTCCCGTGGAGCAAGGAGTCTGATGCGGGGCTCGATCCCAGGACCCTGGGATCATGACCTGAGCTGAAGGCAGACGCTTAACGACTGAGCCACCCAGGCGCCCCTAGGATTTTCACTTTAAATGCTGAAAAGGAAGCTGGGGGAAAATGCTGAAAATAAAAAACAGAATTGAGGTGTTCAAGATAATAATACACAAAATTTCAAACCAAGGGTAATGTTTTTTGTTTTTTGTTTTTTTTTCCAAGGGTAATGTTAACCACTAAAATAAGCAGTATAGATATCTTGGTAACATCTTTTTCATTCTTATGTTTAAGAAAAATGTCTATATAAAATAATTTTGTCTTATTAGGTTACATAGTGTCACTGGTAAAAGCAATATATTGGAGTTTGCTACAGGGCAGTCTCACTCTGCCAGCATTTGATTACCATTTTTTTTTTACTACTGTTTCCCTTAGCTACAGGATGATAAATGGCATACATAAAAGTTAGCCTAGAGCATTGTAAGGTTGTTACTTGTGATCAGCAAACAGTAATTAAATAATGGTTAATCCTGTTCTAAGATTTAAGTGTGTTTTATGGTATTTGGTAGCTGCAGAGGAGTAAAAGGTACTGAGCTCTGGAGTCTCAGTCCGACCTGTGCACCTCTAGGTTTGTGGTTTGGGGGTAGGTCAGTTCATCATCCCTGCCTTCTTTCCTTCCTTCATTCACTGGGCGAGGCAGTGAAAATACAAAGATAATTTAGCCAAAGTCCTATGAGAATTCTCTGAGTTTCAGTTTTCTTATCTATGAAATGGGGCTTATTAATGAGGATTAAATGAAATAAAATATGTTGAAGTACTTTGTATATGGTTAGGAGCCATGCAGGTATTTTTTTTTTTTTAAGATTTTCTTTATTTATTTGACAAAGAGAGAGAGAGGGAGAGCACAAGTAGGCAGAGAGGCAAGAAGAGGGTGAGGGAGAAGCAGGCTCCCCGCAGAGCAGGGAGCCCGATGTGGGGCTCGATCCCAGGACTCTGGGATCATGACCTGAGCCGAAGGCAGACGCTTAACAACTGAGCCACCCAGGCGCCCCAGAGCCGTGCAGGTATTAAGTGTTATTTATTTAATAACTAAAAATAATGACAAGAATGTTTAATGAATAGAGGACCTCATTAAAATATTTGTTTCACTTCTTAAACATTTTGTTATTTGGAAATAAATTCCAACTTATGGAAAAGTTGCACAAATAAGAATAGCACAAAGGCATCTGGCTGGCTCAGTTGGAGGGGCGTGTGACTCTTGATCTCAGGGTTGTAAATTCAAGTCCCACATTGGGTGTAGAGATTACCTAAAAATCAAATCCAAAAAAAAAAAAAAAAGAATAGCACAGAGAATACTTATATACCTTTCATCCAGATTATCTACTTATAACATTTTACCCCACTTGCTCTCTCTCAATATATTTTTTCCTGAACCATTTAGAGATAACTTACATGCATCATGGCCCACCACTCCTAAATATTTTAGTGTTTCCTAAGAATAGGGGTATTTGCTTACATAACCATAGTACAGTTTTCAACTTTAGTAAATTTAGCATTTACATAGTACTTTTCCCTCATTTGCCATCCATATTCCAACTCTGTCTATTGACCAATAATGTTTATGGCAACGTTTTGTCTCCTCTAGTAGGAAATTCAGCATAGATCAGGGATTGCATGTCTCTTTAGCTTCCTTTAATCTGGAACATTTCCATAACCTTTCTTTGTCTTCTATGATGTTGGCAATTTTAAAATATAGTCCTCCTCTTAAAGAAAAATAGAATATTTCTCATTCTTCAGTTGTTTCACTTTTTAAATGATTATTATTTTATATTCATCCATTGAAGATTCTCTTCCTGCCACTGGGAATCCAGAAGCCATCCCGGCCTGTAAAAAGATCGTGTACACACGGTGTCTGACTTGCCAAGAGTGATAATGTAGTGTTAATTCCCATGGTCCTCCTTTCCCGCCCCATTTCTCCCCCTTCGCTTTTCTACTGATCCTTGGACTGTGACATCCAACTTCCTCTCCCTTCCTGTTGTCTGGGAGAACAGGATCGTGGACAGAAAACCATATCTGTTCCCATCATTTCCACAAGCGGGGAGAAAGGGACCAGGAGGAGCTGATGGTTATGACAGCCCCACCAGAATGTACCATCAGGTTTTGCTTCTAGTTCTAAATCATCCTTGATTCTTCTACTATATCCCCTACCTTTCTAAGCTCTTTAGGTTCTTCCTACTAAATGATGTGTTCCCATCAGAGTTGCCTTTCCAAGTTTTTAGCGTGTTACTTTGAATCTTATTTCACTTGAACCTTCAACCAAATGTATTCAGCAGAACAGGTTATCACCATTTTGCAGATAAGGAAACATAGGCTCGGACACATTAAGTGACATTCCCCACAATCAGGTGCTTAGATGGTGATAGACTCAGGCTGAAATCCAAAACTTCCCCACTGTATTTTGATGCCTCCTTACAGTAATTTTATTGTAAGGATCCTGTACAGCCCCCTGGCATGATGGCCCAAGGCACAGAACACTAAGGTTAATCTGCCTTTTCTTTTATGGAAAAAGGTAGAGGGGTTTTACATGGCATATTTAGGGCATATGGTGCTTAAACTCTTACTTAAAGAAACTTAAAATTTGGCAAAAATGAGAACTACACTTGTAATATACATGTAGCAAATTTGAAAGAAACCTATAGCTCTGAGATATTTTCCAGAAGTATTCATCAAAATTAATCTGAGGTCTTAAGAGTAATAGCTTCTAAGTGAAGAGCTCATATTTCAAAGAAACTAATTTGTAAGTACACATGATCGCTAAAAATATCAAACAAGACACAGGGAAGGAATCTAAGAGATCCTACCCAAAGTTCTTATTAATAGTATAAACAGGCTGGTTAAAGAAAATTTAGAAATACATACAATTTGAAAGGGAGAGACACTAACCACCTGACAAACGTGCAAACTAAGAGACATTGAATCGTGTCTTGTACAGGGCCACACTGGTTGGTTGTAACAGACCTTGGATTAGACCTTGCATCTCCTGGCTGGTAGTCCAGTGCACTTGTCTACATCTTATGAGTTTTTATGACCTATAAATTCAAAAAATTTTTCAATTCTTTCATATAGAACACAAGTATGCACTGACCTGTTATATAGAGCCAAGACAGACTTTTAGAAAAGTTAAATATTAAATTGAGTAAGTACTTTTTTTTAAAGAAAGAAAATTCATCTTATGTGGCCTCTGCTGAGGAAAATGCAGGTGAGGTACCTTTAGCCTCAGGGGAGTAGGAGAGAGTAAGGTGTCCTAGAGTCATCTGGTTTCTCCAGGGAGGTCCTTAAATTGGGCATTCAGCTGAGACTTGGGGGATTTGTGATAATTGCATCCATTTCCAGTTAATGTTTGTATATGCTGCCAGCGAAGAGTTGAGGTTCGTTGTTTTGTTTGTTTGTTTGTTTTTGTATCTGGTTGTCCAGTTGTTCCAGCACCATTTGTTTGGTGTTCTGACTTAATAAGATAGGAGGTTGACTCTGGAGAAACTATACATCAAAACTAAACATAGGTGACATGTATATCATATTGCAGAGGCAAGCTTTCTTCCTCTTTAAGTAGACTGCCCTAGGAAATAGAATTACTATTTTAAATTCGCCCAGAGGTAATGAGAAACTTGTTTTCTCTCAAAAGGTAGGAAGATGAAAAGTAAACACCATGCTACTGTACTTCATAAATGCTTTCCTTGGGAATTTTCTTAAATCACAAGTAGGAGTTAAAGAGAACAATATTTCAAGAAGCATAAGGGAAGCAATTGTTAGAATTCATCAAACATCCTAGGTAGAAGAATGCAGAGTGTGAGATGTGCAATTCCATAAACGAACTGGCCACAGATGCTCCAGTTCCAGAAGGATTTGCCGGTTTAGGAGTTGGAGTGTTCAAAAAACTGTCCACTTGGTGGCACCGTAGCGCTGCTGCAAGACTGAGCCTGTGGCTTTGGGTAAAGGTTCAGTTAGGGACCGACTTCTTAATGTAGTTTCATGATTCTTAAACATGTGGTCATACCACAATACGTGCCAACCACGGACAATTGCCCTAGTCGTTTGCACAAGGGACGAAAAAGAAAAAAAGCATTGTAGGTTGTTCAAGCAAAGACAGGGCAGGATTTAAGAGGACTTGTAGGGCAGGTTGAACTAGTGGATGGTTGAAAGCCAACCCAACCTGTCTTTTATCTACATTCTGAGACAGAAATGCCTCTGCTGGGTTTGTTTTTTTTTCTTTCCCTTATGACTTGATTCTGAGCAGAAAAAGTGACACTAATGACGTCAGCCCAAATAAAAGCTGCATTATAAATATTTATTGAGCAGCGGCTGTGCCATCATTATTTGGCACCATACGTTACACAGTAGAAGGCTAAACACACTTCTTACCCTGGATGTCCTTGCAGTCTACCAGAGAAGACAAGATAGATGTGTGAAACCGTGATTGCCGAATTGTGTGCTGAAGAAAGCCAACTGGAAGCCATAATTAGGAAAGCCTTCCCGGAGCAGGTGGGACTCTAGCTGGTCTTAAAGACTGGCTTCATTGTGGCACGCAGCCTGTTGCTACCCAGCTGGGTGGAAACAGTGCAGGAGGGAGCAGGGCTCCCATGAGCACTCTTTGCAGTGGCTGGCTGGGGAAGAGAGAGGTCAGAACCTCCTTCTCTGCAACAGACAGTCAGAGAAGCAGCCATCCCAGCTGGATTTCCCTGCCTCTCCATCCAGTTGATCCATTACTGAATGGATCCATTGACTCTTGGATCCACTTTTGAAATTATGTAGACATTTTTCTTCCAGATGTTTGGGGTAAACACAATCCATTGATTTACTTAGTTTATATTTTATATATTTGAGCTAGAAATTTGAACACCAAATGTGTGGGATGTCTATGAAATAATTTGGTAAGTAACAAACCTAGAGACTCAAGTCCATACTTCTTAGAAGAGCGTTAATGACATTTAACAGCTTGCCCTCAATCCATATTGAAATGTGTAGGGGTGAAGTGATATGAAGCTGGGGGTAGACCTCAACGTATTTCAGCAAAGAAGGAATAATACATATTGCTGTGCTGTGTAATTTTGCTAATTGTTGATTCTGGATGATGGGTACATTGGGATTTATTGTGCTATTCTATTTTGTGGATGTTTGAAATGTTTTTTTTTTTTAAAGATTTTATTTATTTATTTATTTATTTGACAGAGAGACACAGCGAGAGAGGGAACACAAGCGGGGGCAGTGGGAGAGGGAGAAGCAGGCTTCCAGTGGAGTAGGGAGCCCGATATGGGCCTGGATCCCAGGACCCCAGGATCATGACCTGAGCCGAAGGCAGACACCTAATGACTGAGCCACCCAGGTGCCCCAAAATGTTTTCTATAATACCTTTTTCTTAAAAATTAGTTGATAGTTTGAAAATTAATTCTGGTAATGGGCAAGACTGAGTTAAAGGAGGTAGATCCAGGTGAGGGCGTAGAGAATGAGAAAATGGAGAAGTTAGCAGGGAGACCTCCAGCTGGGAAAAGCACTAGTCACTGATTTATTCTACGCAGGGCATGATGGAAATGATGTCTCTCTTCCCGGGGAGATTTCCCAGTTAAAAAAGAATGTTTAGGAAATGGAATGCTGCTTCTTGCTTCAACCCACTTGTCCAAATGTGACAAGTGGGAGTTAAAGAGGTAATCAGTCGAGGGGCGCCTGGGTGGCTCAGTCGGTTAAGCGTCTGCCTTCGGCTCAGGTCATGATCCCAGGGTCCTGGGATCGAGCCCCGCATCGGGCTTCCTGCTCCGCGGGAAGCCTGCTTCTCCCTCTCCCACTCTCCCTGCTTGTGTTACCTCTCTCGCTGTGTCTCTCTCTGTCAAATAAATAAATAAAAATATTAAAAACAAAACAAAAAAAGAGGTAATCAGTCGAATGTGGATTATCAGGAACTGTATGTTGGGAAGATAATAGCACCTGTTAAGCAAGGAACGCGTATGCACTTAACTATTGAAGTACTTTTATACAAATTCTCTCAAACATATATAAAAAGCCATTATTATGTCTGTTCTCTAGATCTTCTCTTGCATTCTCTTCTTTCACCTGCAGGCTAAAGAGAAAGAGGCTAGTGAATCAAGAAACATTGAAAAAGGAGATTTTTAAATGAGCCATTGTGTTAAAGCGGAAGAGCACAGGACCGAAAGGTAAGAAAACTTAGCTTAGAATTCTGGTTCTCCCACTTTCGAATTACAGGACTAAGGACAGTCATTTAGCTTTTCAAAAATTCAGTTTATGCCTCTATAAAACAGAGGTGCTAATAACTTCACAAGTCGGCTTGTAAGGAATAGACAGTATAATGAAGTGATTTTTGAAGAGTTTACTTGTGGCCATCATTTGCAAACACTCTCCTCCGCCTTCCCTTGTGCTCGCCCCTCAAGTCCTCAAGTCCACAGCAGATCCGGACAAATACACAAGATTACAAATTATAGGTGCTGTAGAGACTCAACTGGGTATGAGATGAAAGCCATCTGGGAATGACAGGAAAAGCAGAAGAACCTGGTTAATCTCCCCCAGGTGGAAGACAAGCTATAAGAGCAAGCGAGAAGGTTAGAGAGGGAGGAAAAGTGTGGGAAGCAGCCTTAAAACGGAGAATGATGCAGGGACACCTGGGTGGCTCAGTCGGTTAAGCATCCGCCTTCGGCTCAGTTTATGATCCCAGCGTCCTGGGATCGAGTCCCACATCGGGCTCCTTGCTCAGTGGGGAGGTCTGCTTCTCCTTCTCCCTCTGCCTGCCGTTCCCCCTGCTTGTATGCTCTCTCTCTCTCTTTCTCTCTCTCTGACAAATAAATAAAATCTTAAAAAAAAAAAAAAAAAGACTGATACAAGGAAAAGCATTTCTCACTCCCAGCATTTCTTTCCCTGTGGAGGGACTTTTTCTAAAGTGACACTCCTGGCCTTTTTTTGCCTTCTCACTTCACTCCCCACAGAGGTGGAGGAGTGTATAGGGTTGGTGAGTTTGGAATGAGACACAGGACAAAGAGAAGCTAGCCCTTTGCTCATCCTTTCCCTCGTGGCATCTGCCCGCCTGCCAAAAGCCTGAATTCTCATCTGCTTTCTCACTGATGGCACTGCTGAAACTACAGCATGGTACATGGGAAAATGGGCTTTCTCATACTGAAATCCCTCATTAGAGGGAATTGTCCACATAGTCCATTGATGCTAGAAAATAGCCGGCCTACCCCACATGGGGCAAATCCCCACTTACAGCTAAAGTTATCGGAGGGCCCACCCAACCCACCATGAAATATATTGAGAAGAGACAGATGGTTTTATGTATTGAATATTTGTGTCCACTCCTCCCCGCATTGATATATTGAAATTCTAACCCCCAAGGTGATGTTATTATGAGGTGGGGCCACTGGGAAGTAATTAGGTCATGCGAGTGGAGCCCTCATGAATGGGGTTAGTGCCCTTATAAAAGGGACCCAGAGCCTCCTCACTCTGTTCTCTGCCATGTGAAGACAGGATGAGAAGCTGACCGTCTAAAAACCAGGAAGTGGGTCCTCACCAGACTCCAGATCTGCCTGCACTTTGATCTTGGACTTTCCAGCTTCCAGAACTGTGACAAATAAATTCCTGTTGGTTATGTCTATGGTACTTTGTTATAGCAGTCCAAACTAACTAAAACAAGTGATCTTTAAAAAACATACATCAGTTGTCATTCCTCTGCTTACAACCTCCATGGCTTCCCACTTCTCCTGGGATAACATCCAAACTTTTTGCTGTGGTCTCCTAGGCCCTACAGGATCTGCCTCTGCTACCCTCCTTTCTCATCTGGGAGACAGTCCTCCCACCATTCTGGCCCTCTAACAGGCTCCTAAAAAGTGAAGACATTTCTACTGCTCTTCTATCTGCCCAGAACTTCCATCCTAGACCTTCACATGACTACCTTCTGATGCTCTAAGCCTCAACTTAAATATCACCTGCTCAGGGAGCCTTTACCTAATCACCTACGTAATTTCTGAGTACAGCATCCTGCTTTGTTCCCCAACATCCCTAATAATTAATAATTACTTTAGATAGTTATGTACCTACTTGATTATTTGTTTTCTTCCTGCTTTATTGAGACATAAATGACATGTTACATTGTGTAAGTTTAAAGCATACAGTGTGTTTATTTGATATATGTTATGGAATGATTACCAAGGTAAGGTTAGTAAGCATTTCCATCACCTGATATAATTATCATTTCTTTTTTGTGGTTAGAACACCTCAGATCTATTCTCCTAGCAACTTCCAAGTGTATAGTACAGTACTATTAACTAAAATCACCACCCTCTACATTAGTTTCCAGAATGTATTCATCTTATAACTGGAAGTCTGTGCCCTTTGACCAGCATCTCCCCATTTCCCCCTGAACTCCCCAACCCTGTTTCCATTATTCTACTCTCTGTTTCTATAAATTTGGCTTTTTTAGATTCTATATATAAGTGATAGTATACATTATTTGTTTTTCTCTGACTTATGCATCCATATTGCTGCATATGGCAGGGTTTCCTTCTTTCTCATGCCTAAATAATATTCCATTGTGTGTGCATGTATATACATATATACATATGTGTGTATATATATATTATATATGTATATATGTGTGTATATATATTATATATAGTTATATATGTTTATATGTGTGTATATATTATTTTATGTATAATTATATAAGTGTATATGTGCGTGTGTATATATATATCTTATATATATAATTATATATAATCATCTATCTTGTCTTCTTGGTATGTCCAGTATCTAGCACAGCTTAATAAATATTTGTTGATTGACAAAAGGAATGAAAGATTACTGAGTCAGAGTTTGTCTAAATTATAAAGGGAAATTTACAGAGAATCGGGGGTTCAAGTAGACTCGAAGTTCTCTAAAGGGACAAGGGAAGAGCACATTCAAGATAAGGAGAACCCTGGAGTTCTTGGTACCTCTAGCCCAGATAGTGCCTGTCCCTCCCAGTATGCTTCAGGGGGATAGTAGAACTTCTATTAATATTTATTTTTATTTTATCCTTTTCTATTTTTTGTATGTTATACGTTTACATAATGTATTACTGCAGTAATGCATGTAGATAAATTTTATGTAAATAAATATGAGCATAAAAGAGATGCAAGCCCCAAATTATTTTGATTAAAGAGTTATATGATCAAAGAAAGCAAGGAAGCCTCCACCAGAGAGAATAAAAAAGCCACACATGGGATGTAAGGCTGGGAAAGCAGCGAGTATGTCCGTGAGAATCTCATACGTTGTACTAAGAAGATTAGGCTGTGTTATTTAGGCCATGAGGAGCTACTAAAAATTGGGATTTTCGCTTTTTCCTAAGAGAATGCCTACTCTTGATGATGTTAGTGACTTAAAAAATTCTCTTTTTTAAAAATTAAATGAAAGATTTTAAAGATATTATAAAAATAACTGTCCTTGCCATCCAAATGTAACAAACATTAACATTTTGCTGTATTTGTAAGTCCTTTTTCAAAGAAATAAAACGTGACAGATAAATGTAAAGCCTGTATCCTTCGCTCTCCAATTTAACTCCCTCTATCCCTCAACAGTGTACACATAAACAACATATTGCTTTTTTTCACTCTTTTCAAATCTATCTTTACTGATAACTGCTTCATAGTGTCCCCACTGTCTGAATAAACCCTATTATTTATGAATTCCCCTACTAATGAGCATTTGGATTGTTTCAAGCTTTTTGACATTACTAGTAGGTTTTTGGTATACACCCTTCATCAGATTTAAGAAGATTCCTTATATTTATAATCTGACAGGACTTTTTTTTTAATAACAAATGAATCTTAAACTTTACCAAATATTTTTATTATGATTATCTGCTAAGATGTGTATATAATTTTACTTTTTCAATTAATGTATTAAATTACTTGGGTAGATTTTCCAGTATTAAACTATGCTTGATTTGTGAGTTAAAGTCAATGTTGGTCATAATTACAGTTTTAAAATATTGCTACCTGGATTTAATTTGCTAATAATTTATTTCATAATTTTGCATCTGTATCCATAAGTGACATTTGTCAATAAGCCTATTGCTTAGTTTTAGCATACAGGTTATGCTAGGCATGGACAAGTCGATTATCTTGCCCTTTTTTCCTCTTCTCTGAAATGTTTATCTATTTCTTGAAATTTCATGCAACTCATCTTTTGTTACCTAAAATATATTCTTTGGAAGAATAGATCTGAGAAAACTGGTCCGATTTAGCAATAATTCACTTATTTGGCTTTTCTGTTTCTTCTGAGTTTGTTTTAATTTTTATATTTTCCTAGGAAACTGTCCATTTTATTTATATTTTTCAATGGTTAGTCTCTATGAGTTTATATATATATTTACAGTATTTGTGGTTATGGCCCTATGTTCCTATTGCAGTTCATTATTAATGCTTTTTATTTTTTATTTTTTGGTAAGTTTTCTTAGGGATATATACATATTTTTATCAGCCTTTTCACAAAATCAGTTTTGAGTTTGTTAATTATTACTATTGGTGATTTTTCTTTGTTTTCTCTATTCATTTCTGCTCTCATTATGATTAACTTCTTACATTGTTTTGTAAGTTTACTGTTTTATGTTTACAGTATCTTAAATTGTTAAATCATTTGTTGAAAATAATTTTTATTGTTTATAAGTAAATACATTAAAGTAGAAATTTCCTCCTAAATATTATAGCTGCATAATATAAATTTTGAAATGTAGTGGGGTTTTTTTTTGCTGTTGTTCAGCCTTAAATATTTTATCATTTCCTGTGTGATTTCCTCTTTAACCTTGTGTGGTTTCATTACCTCTTTAATGAACTGTTTGGGAGTTTCAGGGTTTTTTAAAACTATCATTTCATTATTACTTTCTAACTTAATTACATTAAAGAACATGGTTTATGTGACACCACGTTCCTGTGTGGAATCTGTTGCAACGTTCTGTTACCCAAAACATGTTGAATTTGTATAAATGTTCTATCTGTGCTTGAAAAGAATGTATATGCTTTATATATTCGGTAAAAGGTTTTGTGTGTGCACGCTTATGTACAATAAACTCTTAATTTAGCAGACCAAATATTTTTTATCCTTACTAACTTTATTTTGTCTATTTTATCTCTCTATTTTGATCAAGGTTTTTAAAATCATTCAACCATGATTGTAGGCTTTTCTATTCCATCCAAAACGTTTTGTGTTTTGTAGTTTGAGACTATGTTGTCAAGTTTATACATGCTCATGATTATTATGTCTTCTTGTGGATTGTTCTTTCATCATTGTGTAGGTCTGCTTCAATCCTATTAAGGCATTTGACTTACGTTTTCTTCTGTTTGACTTTAACATTGCCACAGCAGGTTTTGTTTTCATTATAATCCTAGAGTATTTTACTTTGTGGTTTTATTTTATGGGTTTGCCTATAAGCCATAAATAGCTTGATTTTTATGAAATCTTTTATTGGTATTTTAATAGTTAAGTTTAATCCATTTATACTTATTTTGATTATTGAAACATTTAGAATTATTCATGTCATACTGTGTGTTTTATGTCTACCATGCTTTTTCTTTGCTTACCCCCACTGTTTCTTTCCTTTAGTTGATTTGATAAAGTTATTTTAATAAAAATGTAAAAGTTTCAGTATCTCTTTCCTCATAATAAAATTATAATTCTTTACACACTGAGCTTTTCTTTCTAATTTATAGGCATCACTTAATTAATTTACAAATGTGTTCACCAATTAGGCATCATACTTCCTCCCTACAGAATTTTTTGTTGTTAGAGTAAATCTTGGTAAAAAGCTCTTTAATCAAGGGTCTCCGGACAGAAAACTATTTTTGTGTATCTGAATAATGTCTATATTTTAAACTCAATTTTAAATAATAGTTTAGCTGAGGATAAAATTATATTTTGTGCTGCCAGCAAAACTCCAAGAAATTGGGGCAAACAAGTCAAGTCCTTCTTTGAAGGGGCATCTAGGTAGTTCCTCACAGAGTCCACCACACCACAATTCTCCTTCTGTCCTGACATGATTTGAGAGACATCACAAATTGAGTCCCCATGAAGGCAGCTTGGCTCACATTCTAATTGCTCAACTGTTTCATCTTCCCTTACATCCCACATAGACTACTTTATGTAAGTTATGAAACTCTGGCAGGTGTCACAGCCCAATTTTAGCTTACCTTTACAGTCTGGGGGAATCTACCACTGTCCCTGTTTCCTTTTACACAATTAGTCTGGCATAAGTTTCCAACAAAATATGGAGTGAATGTTGTCAGATCTTGGTTGTTGTCATTGTTGTTGTTGTTGGTTGTAATTTGATCTGAGAGGATCTGAATTTTTATCAGTTCAACCCATTTATATTTATTTTGATTTGTGCTTGTTAGAACACATATGCTATCTTATTTTATGTTTTCTACCTACTGTATTTTATTCTGATTTACTATCCTTCACTTGGTAGATGAAATTTTGTCTGATGTGAAAGTTACACATTCTGTTTTTCTTCTTTGAGTATTCATCCTTATATTTATTTTTCTATAAATTTCTCAACCATATGAATGTTCTATTTTTCCCTGAATAAGACAAGTACTTTACATCCTCTCTTTGCTTTGATCTCCTTTCCTACCCTACCTTTATTCTGAAGTGTAATGATATTACCGTCTAGACTTTTACATTTATTAAGGGTTGTTAGACATATTTTAAAAATCTAGGTTTATAGGCAAAAGGTAGACTTCAATAATTATTGAATCACTCTCATTACCCAAATATTTCTGTATTAAAATAAATGAACATGGGAAGAATTATATACCATATGTTTGGGTTTAAATTTGATAGAGACTCTTTTGTAATTTACTTGCCAGTCTATAAGAACAAAACTAGGGAGCTGAGGTATCAACATTAAGGAAAATTTTATAGGAAGTTCTGAGTATGCAGATTAAAAAGGCACACCACAATCCAGACAAAACTAAACCATGAACTATTCTGGAAAATTTCCTGAACTTTAAGGATAATGAAAAATTTCTATGACCTTTCAGGCAAAAAAATTTGTTTCCTACAAAGAAGGAAAATAAGCCTCACCTCAAACTTTTCTTGTGTCACACTAATGCCAGAAGACCATGAAACAAAAATCACAAATTATAAAGGGGAAATTGTGAGACTCAAGAACGTAATAACCTGATGAATTGTTGGCCATTTACTTAAGCTACAGATAAGAACTTAAAATATATTCCACCCTGAAGATAAAGTAATCACAACTTAGAATGGGAAATATGGGATATAAAAAAGTGGCTGAAAATATGAAAATTAAGCAGAATTTATTGTAAATAATCATTGGAAATAGAGTTACAAAATCAAATGGGTATAGTAAAAGCAATTCGAAAGAGAAAATCTGAAAGATTATAATTTAATAAACATAATCTGGACCCCAGATTATAGCAACAAATTGGGAACTAGCTACCTGGATGCAGAAAGTAGAGAGAAACCTATGCATATGGGACGGTTCTTCTTTCCCTGGAGATGAAATTTCAGGCCAGTTCCATGACTTCTCATTACCTTCTGGTAGTAATTAGTATGTCAAATAATAATCAAAATTTAAACTCTATTCAAAGATTATCCCCTTTCCCAACTCAGGCCTTTTACAAACGAACTCTCTGTGAGAAAAGTATTGTTTGTTGGCTTCTCTCTTTCCTGGCACTTTTATCATTCCTACCCAACTTCTAAGCTAGTTTTTAGACTCAATTATGTTGGAACCTAGAGAAAGAGAAAAGTAAATCAGCAAGAGAAAGAACTAACCCCATGAATACATTTGAAGGAGTACCAGTAAATTAAAATAAAGTTGCCCAATGATTACATCCCATGGGTCATACTTGTTCAATATATGGAATGGTCTCACAATTATACCCTTTGTTTTGTCTCCTGTCAATCTCCAGCATCATGGACTGCCTGGCACACCATAGGAAGTCAGCAAATATTTGTGATGAATAAGTGGATAAATAAGGAAGTATATGATACACAGAAGAGATGCACTAAAACAAAATGGCAAAGGTTAAAAAAAAAAAAAAGAATGGGCCAAGGTTTTCCAGTCAAGTGTAAATTAAAATAAAGTAGAGGAAGCAAGATAAGTTGTATAAAATAGAATCCAAGTCGGGCGCCTGGGTGGCTCAGTTGTTAAGCATCTGCCTTCAGCTCAGGTCATGATCCCAGGGTCCTGGGATCGAGCCCCACATCAGGCTCCCTGCTCCGCGGGAAGCCTGCTTCTCCCTCTCCCACTCCCCCTGCTTGTGTTCCCTCTCTCGCTGTATCTCTCTCTGTCAAATAAATAAAATCTTAAAAAAAAAAAAAAAAAAAAAAGAATCCAAGTCCAAAAGAAACAGTATGGGGGCGCCTGGGTGGCTGAGTCAGTAAGCATCTGCCTTCTGCTCAGGTCATGATCCTGGGGTCCTGGGATCGAGTCTTGCATCGGGCTCCCTGCTCAGCAGGGAGTCTGCTTCTCCCTCTGCCCCTCCCCCCACTCATGCTTGCTATTTCTCTCTCTCTCAAAAATAAATAAATAAAATCTTTTTAAAAAGACAGTATAAAAGTCATTAGTCCATAATAAAAACATATCAATGAGCTTTAAGCACTAAATACAATAGCTTTAAAATGTGGAATGTATGATTGTTAAAAATCAAAGCAGAAACAAAAACATGTATATTCTAAAAGAATTTATAGACCATTTTTAGCCTTTGACAGATCAAGTATACAAAAAATAACAATGACATAAGGAATTTGAAATTTAGGGGAAAAAGAACCCTATAAAAAATACATAATTCCTTGTGTCTTGGGTGTATTTATAAAAAGTGATACTTTCAGAGATTCACTATGTTGGCCTACCCAATATCATTCTAAACTTGATTCTCTACAAAATAGGTACCTTTTCAGTTTTCCAGTCTCTATCTGTAGGCTCTCCTGTGGCTGGCGCTGCCCATGGGCTTTAGTTCTGACCAAAGACACATCAGCAAGGACCAGCTCGTACTGGCTCTTACCTTCCTCCTTCTTCCTGCCCACAACATACACCGAATGCCTGAGATGCAGCTCCATCTCTGCATATCAGCAGAGCAGGAAAAGGGAAACAACCCTGTTCCTTCATGGCAGTCCTGGACTTCTTACTGTGGACTGTTCCAGGACAAGAACCGGCCCCTTCCTCACACAAGCCCCTTACCAGTTCTTCTGGTACTGCCTGCCTAACTTACACGGTCAAAAAACACATCAGTAAATACACCAGCACAGAGCTTGTCTAGGCCATGTCCTCCAACTACAATTCAACAAAACTGGAAATAAGTGGTAAGAGTTTTAGTCATAAAATTTAAGGTGTTCTTCTCAGTAAGTACTGGCAGGAAGGAAATAAGAATGCAAAATATATACTTTTTGGACAAAAATAAGGTATTAAATTAAGAATTCTCAAGATATAATAATTACGAATTCTACACACACCTCCTTAGGATTTCTTTTTTTTTTTTTTAAGATTTATTTATTTATTTGTCAGAGAGACAGCACTTTTTAAGATTTATTTATTTGTCAGAGAGAGAGTACTTTTTAAGATTTATTTATTTGTCAGAGAGAGAGCACTTTTTAAGATTTATTTATTTGTCAGAGAGCACAAACAGAGTGAGAGAGAGAGAGAGAAAGAGAGAGCACGAACAGGGGTAGGGGGGCAGAGGGAGAAGCAGGCTCCCCGCAGAGCAGGGAGCCTGACATGGGACTCGATCCCAGGACCCCGAGATCATGACCCCAGCCGAAGGCAGATGCTTAACCAACTAAGCCACCCAGGCATCCCCCCCTTAGGATTTCTTATCAGGTCTTTCTCCTTTATTTTTTTCCCTAAAATTTATCACTTTCTCATATACTACATAATTTAGCATCTTTTCCACCTTCCTCTACCAGTGTAAGCTCCATGAAGTCAGGGATTTGTGTTTATTTTGTTCACTGTGGCATCCCCAGTTGTTGAAATATTGCCACAGTAGGCATTCAATAAAATTATGAAATGAATTAATAATTCCACTAAAGGCAAAATGAATAATCTTAATTTTTATTATTAAAGCTAAAAATGAAAAATAAATAATCCAACTCAAGTTGAAAGAGATAAACACCAATCATCTAATAAATAAAATACCTAAGTAAAGCAGAGAGAAAAGTAATAAAGATAAGCCAAAATGAATTTTGAAAAGTAGGTTTTATATTAAATGAAAAACTTCTTGATGAAAAAAATACAATAGATAAACCTTTGGTAAATCTAATCAAGAAAAGTGGAATGTCCCTAACAAAAATAGGGACAAAAAAGCTATTATAACAGATAGAAAGGAGAATAATGAATGATAGTAGAGAACTATTTATAATTCCCTGCCTATAATATTTAGCCTTGGAAAATAGACAATTTTCTGTGAAAATATAAATTTAATAAAATGGACTTAAGAAGGTCAACAAAATCAGAATAGATCAATAATCATCAGTAACCTAGAAATGGAAGCTTATTAAATCATTATTTAAAAAATAAAAGAAGGATTTTTTTCAGTGTTTCAAACTATCAGGGAAATACAAACCTCTGTGCTATAGAAACTATTTTTTTTAATGATTTTATTTATTTATTTTGACACAGAGAGAGAGAGAGAGACAGCGAGAGAGGGAACACAAGCAGGGGGAGTGGGAGAGGGAAAAGCAGGCTTCCCGCCGTGCAGGGAGCCCGAGGTGGGGCTCGATCCCAGGACCCTGGGATCATGACCTGAGCCGAAGGCAGATGCTTAACAACTGAGCCACCCAGGTGCCCCTGTGCTATAGAAACTATTAAAGAGGAGAGCAAAACATGAAATTGTGATGAAGTTTATCAAGTGACTTTCCACTCCCCACTGGTGGTATTTTTTTCCTGAACCTATTGATTTGATTTATAGTCTTATTAAAAATCCTAGTAGTAAATCACTGCTGCATTGTCATGGTGGAGAACTCTTTTACTAGACTGTTGAATTCAATTTGCTGGTCCAACCCTACAATAGAATATTAAACAGCCAATTAAAGGGGAGGTTCTGAAGAAATTTTTACAACATGAGAAAATGCTTAAGAAATAATAGTGTTTTCTTTATTCCATTTTATTCCCTCTAGTGAGGTGAAAATTATACATCTTTGTTCTTGCATACAGCATTTCTCAACCTTAAATTCCACCTTGTCTGGAATTCCACGGTTTTTGGCGTCTCTTTCGGCGTGCTGTATTGATAACTGGTGGTCTCCGGGGGGCCAACAAATGGTCTGCCAGTAGTTTGGTAATTTTAAAGAAAAAGATGAGGAAATCATCTTGCTCACATACATTTCCGCAACTTGAAATATTAGATTAGTAATGATCTTCATAGGAATCCCATCACAATCCAGTAACGCTTGTGTTTTTAAAAATTATCCATGAACTGAAAGGGCATGTTATTTCATCTCAGGAATACTAAGTTAAGAGCATGAAGTTCTTCTCCCTTTAACTTATTTTCACATGATTTGCATATTTGCACATTTCCATTAATTAAAGGACTAGATCCAAAGGTGCTGGACAAGTTAGACCTCTTTTCTCTCCTCTATACCGAGTAGCTGGTAACAAGCTCATTTGCCTCCAGATTAAAGTTGTGACAACTTCTGCCTTTGTTTTACTTGTGGAAAATTAGCATTTTTTTCACACTGTTCACATATTTGCATTATTTGAATGTTGTTTGCATTTGGTATATTTGCATTTCGCCTTTTATGTTATAGCTCAAGTCAACAAAATGGATGGGTGGGTCAAAAGTGTTTTATTAAAGAGTAAGCAGAGTCATTGACAGGCTGATTTGAAGATGTATATGGAAATCAAAGGATCTAGAGGAGTCAAAACTATCTTAATAAAGGTTGGGATTTATTTTATGAATTTTAAAAACTATTTTTTATTATTTTGAATGGCTTGTGTGGTGTACATATTAGCTTGAATAGCCTGAATCTGTCATTTTAGGACTGAAATGCATGGAACATAAGCTGTCAGAATATTTAATAAGACAAAGCAAATAGTACAACGGTAGAGCATTTGACCCTTTCCCGTTACTTGATCATTTTCTTCCGTCGTTCAAAAACAGATTGACAATACTGGGTCTATTTAAAAAAAAAAAATCATATCCAGGGGCACCTGGCTGGCTCAGTCAGAAGAACATGCAACTCTTGATCTCAGGGTTGTAAGCTTGAGTCCCAAGTTGGGTGTAGAAATTACTTAAAAATAAAATGTTTAAAAAAATAATAAAATAAAATAAATAAAAAATCCCATCAGAATTTTGGAACTCTCTGCATCCTCTGATTGGAAGAGGGGTCCAATTTCCAGTATGGCAGGGTATACGGGTGGCTGGTCCACTGGAATTGAGAGGTCCCTGTGCTTCTTAGCATCTGACTGAGCGTCACCCATGGCACATCTCTGTTAGGATTTATGCTAGAAGAACATGCTGAAATCTCTGTTTCCCTTTCCTCTTTCCTGCCCCTACTTGTTATAGAGTTCCAGATGACTCCTGAGTCTTTCTCCAGACCCACAGCTCATGCTAGACTAGCACCAAGAATTTCATACACTCTATTGAAGAAAGGTTGTCACAAGTTTAATCAGCTAGGTTGCTACCAGCCGCTCAGTGTGGGGAGAGAAAAGGCGTCCAGATCCATCAGACAGAATTAATTATCCTGGTCCTTACCCCAAACACCCTCCGCCTTCATGCTCTTTCTATCAGTTGGCCCTGAGCTGGAGCGTCTGAGCTTCCTGGGAAAGGATCCTTACCTGTGTGAGCTGTTCCTATGGTTTTTATTCTTGTCTTTTCTGTCCCAGCAGAGAAGGAAACAGCAAAAGGAGGAGATTGACAATAAGCGAGGGGAGAAATAATTGACAGTTTCCTGAGGGTCTGGAAAAGACAGAACTGAGAACACAGAACAGAAATAACAATACTTTTTGTTAAATGGAGAGAAGACAGGAAAGGAGGGAACAAGGATAGCCTTAGATAAATTATCACAGTGCTTTGTGTGCAACAGTGACTCAAATACTTACTGAATTCAACAGGTATTAACTAGTGACACAAACTACCAGCTCTTAATGAATAAGAAAAGGTGTCACTGAAACATTATACCCAGCAATCAGTCATGTGGAAATTTAATATAGATATTTAGAGCAAAGCACTGGGCTGGGTTGACCATGTGGTTGACTTAAAGAGTAAATGGTAGGGCACCTGGGTGGCTCAGATGGTTAAGCGTCTGCCTTCGGCTCAGGTCATGATCCCAGGGTCCTGGGATCGAGTCCCGCATCGGGCTCCCTGCTCCTTGGGAGCCTGCTTCTCCCTCTGCTTCTCTCTCTCTCTCTCTCTGTCTCTCATGAATAAATAAATAAAATCTTTAAAAAAAAAAAAAGAGTAAATGGTAAACTCAGTAGCCCCCTATTCTTTTAATTATAATGATTACCAAATGCACCTTGTTAGTCATACCAGGACTAACCTGCACCCGCAGCATAAATCCTCTCCCAACTAACAAGGACTGAGCTCTTAAGTGTCAGGCTCTGTGCCAAATACCTAAAGACATTGTAGTTTCATTTAATTTCCCACAACAACACAGGGAAAGAAAGTGACTCAGAGAAATTAAGTACTTTGCCAAGGCCAGAGGTCTAGAGAGCAGGGCTGAGATTCAAACTCCGATCTGCCTCACTTGAAAGCCCACTCCATGTAATTAAAATTAATTAATTTTAAAGATCAACCACCAGTAAATTAATTTCATGCTAGAAAGATACTGCTGAAGTACCTAACAGAGACAACGTCTCACAGAAAAACAATGCCATTTAACCCGACTCTTGTATAGCTCTATAAAGTGTCATAGATTTGTGGGTATTTTCGGGAAACTGACAACTTGTGGACGGAGCATAACTTTGTGTTCAGCTCTAGCCTTCTCGTATTCTGGTGACAAAGCAATTTTAAAATGCCTCCTATTTCTCTCCTTTTGAATTTGAGGTCCTCTATTATTTTCTGTTGTCAAAACGCAGACAAACCTTATTATTTTATTAGGTCATCGGATATGATTTATTTGTCTCCCAGGAGGAGTGACTGTAGAAAGGGAGAGTGACAGGACTTATCAGGCCCCGAGTGGACTGAGCTCACCCATTAAGTTAGCCTGTCTGCCCTGTTCTTGACAGTTATTAATGCTTCCATCTCCTGCTGCTTTCACTGCCTGTTCTTTGGGGGTGCCAATTCCAGATGTCATTGTTACATCGTGACAGTACTCACAGCCCTAACAGGCCAGTGGTTTCCATGTCTTGGGCATAGTCCTACTGTAACAGTAGGTTACTGGTTGGCCACCTTCCCATGCATCCTCCAGGAAGCCCAAAACGACTAGCCTGAGCCAGTCCCAGCCTCTTGCTTGGGCCAGTTTCAAGTTAAAATTGTTTCTCAGCAAGCAAGCATTGCATGTGGCTAATTCCCCATTAACCAGCATTCTCTGCTTGACTTCCATCAGCCTTCATTGTGTTACAGCCCTATGTGGTTGGTGAGCCCTGCAAGCCTACTCCACAAGCCTACTGTGTGGCCATGATAACAGCTCTTCCTCCCAGAGGCTGGGTGAATAGGAACAGTGAGAGATACGATTTCCTTGTATCAGTCAGATGTGCTAGGTTATGCTGTGGTAACAAATGACCCCAAAGTCTCTGTGGCATACAGCAACAAAGGTCTATTTCTCATTCATGTTATGTGTCCATTGTAGCTTGGCCTTAGCTCTGTACCACACCAGCTTCACTCCAGGATGAGGCTAAGGAGCAAATGTCGCTGGGGAACATTAAGACTGTGGCAGAGGCAAATGAAGCATGACAAAACTCAAGCTCATTCTTAAATCTCCTTTCCCTACTTCATCCACAAAGCAAGTCATATATATGGCCACTCCTGATAGCAACAAAGAGGGAATATGAAATCCTCCTTCAGGGAGCAGCGGCCCATGGAGTGGCAACAACCATTTGAGCATGACTACGATCTACCGCTCTCACTTTGGAGACCTGTCACAACATCACCAAATTGTCTTAGAAGGAGCACCGCCCATGGACCTCAAGTCTCAAGATTTGACAAGATTCTGCCAGAGCAGCAGAGACCTGCTCATTTTCTCCCCGTGCCTGCCATATTGAGTTGAGCTCGTCCCACACTGACAGATGGCGCTGGTGTCCTAGAGACTCCCTGAGGTGAGTCAAGGTGTTGCTCCTGGTCTTTGTAATTCCTAGGCTCTGTGATCCCAATACCTTAAGAGGTGGACTTCAACCCTTGCCCAGCCCTTGGGGCAAGGTACGTAGTGAGGCTCCTCCACCAGAGGCTGCATGCAGTGAAGGACACTCTACCCTGAGTCACTTCTTTTTACAGCCTGTCAGAGACCAAATTAGATCACTTTGAAGGAATACATTATGACCCATCTGTCCATTCACATAAATCACTGACCTTCCTTTTTCTGCCGTAGCAGAAGGGTGTTGAAAACAGTTGTCTCTGCGATAAATCTTGGCCAGTTTAGTAATATAAATGTTGTTGTGCTTGATGTTTTATGCTATGATTATTGCTTTATTGAAATGTTTGGGACTTAATAAGATAATGCTGTCCTCAGCAACATGAGGTACATATGAAATAAAGATGATTTGATGATTTGAATTTTATTAATATACAGAAAATGCCAGTGCAGGAAGTTCTTCTTCTAAATATAGTTATTCAAAATCCAGTTGAAAATCATTTCAAAAGTGTTAATAATATAATTTTAAATACACCATATTGGAGCTGCACACACACAAATTATATATATATAACCCTTAACTTAATCATATATACATATGATATTGTGATTTATTATAAGAAATATATATAGTCTTCATCCCCATTTCTGGCTCACAGATCTCAAAAATCTTGGAATTTCCTAAGTGTTGAAAGTGATAAAGGTGCCTTCTATGATGCTAATGAGGTGGCTTGTGGAATGCATGTAAGGGTGGGGGCTGGGTGCCAATGGAGCCAACTACTTGTTCAGAGCTTTGGAACTTTCAGTCCCACCCTGGACCTCCAGAGAAGAAAGAGGGGCTGGAGGTTGAAGAGTCAACAATGGCCAATGATTTAATCAGTCATGCCTATGTAATGAAACTTTCACAAAAATCCAAAAGGATAGGGTTTGGAGAGGTTCCAGGTTGATGCACACATGGAAATTTGGGGAGAATGACACAGTCTGAGAGAGCATGGAGGCCTTGAGCCCTTCCCACACACCTTGCCCTATGCATCTCTTCCCTCTGGCAGTTCCTGAGTTGTATCGTTTGATAATAAACCAGTGATCTAATAAATAAAATGTTTGAGTTCTGTGAGCTGCTCTAGCAAAGTAATTGAACTTGAGAAGGAGGTCCTGGGAACCACTGATTTGTAACTAGTCGTTTAGAAGCACAGATGACAACCTGGACTTAGAACTGGCATGGGGTAGGCAGGGTGCAGTCATATAGGACTGAATCCTTAACTTGGGAAATCTGATGCTATCTCCAGGTAGATAGTGTCAAAATTGAGTTGAACTGTAGGACACCCTACTAGTGTTTGAGAATTGCTTGGTATTATGTAGGAAGCCCTCCCCAGCATACATATGCACATACACATGGAAATTTGATCCAGGAAGCTAAATATATATAATTCATATAATTAATTAAGTATCAAGCATTTATTACTCATATAAATCAGGGAGACAAAGAGAACCAATGTAAGAAGTATCTCCCATGGTAATATTTTATAAATAGCCTATAACCGCTATACCATTGTAGTTGAGTTTTTAAACTCATGTTAAAACAACTGATATTTCTTCATCTAAAAAATATTTACTGAGCACCAACCATGATCCAGGCACTGTTCTAGGCACAGAGGACACAGAATAAAGCAGGCAAAAATCCCAGTCCTCATGGAACTTAGGTTCCACTTGAAGGAGAAAGACAGGAAATGAAATATAGTGGTGATCCTCTGTATGCTCTTCCTGACCTACCCTCCAGCCTTCTCCACCCTGAGCTGTGCATCTCCACAGACCACATCAACAAGCTCACTTGCCCTCTCATCTCCAGTGGGATTTGGCCAATGGAAGGGACTGGTTGGGTCAAGAGGAGAAAAAAGTTGTGGACTTTGTTCATCATGGGATGGCATATCCTTCTCTCAATGGTGTCTTCCCAAGCTGCTATCCTTTCCAGATTTTTCTCTCACGTCTAGTAATTGCTCTTTCACTTTTCCCCTGTAGGCCCGGAGGTGTCCATGGCCCCCATCCCTACTGCCACTCTTGCCAGCCCCACAGCCCTACATGAGTCCTTGCTGGTTTCCCTAAACTGTGCCCACATCTTTGTCAATATTTCTTTGATTATACTGGGCTCCAATCACCCGGTTCAAGGATAATGTGTCCTGTTATAATCCTGACTAATACACAAAATAAGGAAATAAGTTATATAATAACTTAGATATTGGTAAGTGCTGTTGAGAAACACAAAGCAGGGCAAGGGGATAAAGCTGCTGTCTCAGGGCAGGTGGGTGCTTTCTATTTATTTATTTTTTTTTATTCTTATGTTAGTCCCCATACATTACATCATTAGTTTTAGATGAAGTGTTCCATGATTCATTGTTTGTGCATAATACCCAGTGCTCCATGCAGAACGTGCCCTCCTCAATACCCACCACCAGGCTAATCCATCC
>NC_138373.1:98460867-98498633 GCF_054177405.1 Leptonychotes weddellii
CCCAGTAGTGCAATTGCTGGATCATATGGTAGCTCTATTTTCAACTTTTTGAGGAACCTCCATACAGTTTTCCAGAGTGGCTGCACCAGCTTGCATTCCCACCAACAGTGTAGGAGGGTTCCCCTTTCTCCGCATCCAGGTGGGTGCTTTCTAAACACCATGGTCAGTGAAGGCTTCTTCATAGAAGCATATAATGCTACAAATGTGCCTATCCCCCAGGAGAACTTTTCTTTCAAACGAAAGCAAAAGTGGGAAAGGAGCTCCAAAATTTAAAACCTGGAATTAAGGAACGTCACTGGTTGCAGTGGAGGCCAGAGTAGGGGTGAAGGCTCAGAGCGCTTGCATGCATCCTGGCCGCCATGCCCTCATGGCAGCAGCCTTCACCTGCCTCAGCCTTGGCTTCTGTGGCACTCGATTGGCCCTGGACTCTGAGACACTCAGAACCAAGAGTGATACAAAATATCCCGTTCTTAATCCTCCCTAAGTTTTATACCACATCCCTCCAGAGAAACACAGAACTCCTCATCTCAGCCTCAGGAATAGCTTCCATGGAACCACAATTTAACGTTCTGTCCTCATCTCTCACCCACGGCTGGAAAAAAAAAATAAAAGCTTCATGTGTATTTGTCTTTTCATCTCTATTTGTAAAATTGACATTAAGTTTCTTGTTCCTATTTTTCTCAGTGTCTTCTTTACAAAACTATAGGATAAATTACCTCAGATCTCGGGATGGGGAAAGTGTTCTCTCTGGATGAGCTTGGATGCTTCCTTCTACTGAACAATGAGAAGTAGGTACCCCTTTGTGTTTTCCTCTTGGTGTGGGCTGACAGGAAACTTAGAGCTAAGTGTCATGCTAAATTGCTATGACTTTTCTCAAAGATGTTTTCTTAATGTAAATTTTCTATTCTAGTTTTCTTTCTGTGGTTTTTGTTTTATGTGTTCTATTTATTGTATTTGTGATTTTCTTAAAGAACTAGGTAAGCTATAAATAAATATTATAATGCAATCTAATTACAACATCTTATTTTGATTTGGTTGACTATTTTCCCTGACTACATCTACATCAAAATAATCCATGAAATATGAATATGAAAACTTTAGCCAATTGAAATTACTGGTCTCTATGCTAATGAAAACAAGCAATTTGACTGATTTTATTTTCCCACTCAAGAGACTGTGTTTCTTCATTCATGAAAAGAAAAAATAATACTTCTAGGTAATTTATTATTGTCAGGATCGGTGCTCAGTACTGAGGGCTCAAAGATGAATGTGGTACAGACCCTATCCTCAAGGAATTTATTGTCTAAAATTAAGTTTCTTTATTCTTTCAAACTTCTCATTCAGAACCAGTATCTATTTGTAGCTAAAAACTAATTTGCAAAGGAATACATTTTTTTAAAGCAAAATTAGCCTTCCCACTTAGTTCTGTTCTCTCATGCCAACAGAGATAAAAGAAATAAAAATTCTAAACTTTCTGCAACGATAGCTTGCCCCCAAACAAACATGAGATTGGTTTTAAAATACTTGCCACAATAAGCACTTACGAGGCGGGCCACAGCTTCTGACGAGCTGCTGGAGGCCAGGGCGCTTTTGTTCTCTATTCACCCAGCTGCTCCCTTCAACCTCAAATCCCCTTAAAACATTTCAAATCAATATCTGCCCTTGAAAGCCTGAAATGTAGCCACCTAATAGGTCAAGCTATCTTTTTATATCAATCATAATTCCTAGCAAGTTTTGTAATTTTCCAAGTTTAATAAATCATTGTGTGCCATTGATCTAGGCTAAAACTATCCACCACAGTATTTTAAGACCTCCCACTTCCAGATATGACTAACCCCGGTGAATCTCCAACTTCTATAACATTCATTCCTTTGACAAATATTCGTTAAGCACCACAGTGTTCCAGGCTCAGTACTATGTGCAGGGACATAAAAGGGTAAACAAGACAGATAAGTTCTCTGCCCTCGTGGAGCTGTGCCTAACAGAGAACACAAGGTGGAAATAAATAACTCCAGTGTGAGGAGGACAGAGATTTGTGTCGGCTGCCTTCACCGCCGTATCCCTTGAGCAGGTAACGATGCCAGGCTCAGTAAGTATTTGCTGGATGAATAGTACGAAGGAGGAAGCACAGAGCCTACAAGAGCGTACGCCAGGGGGACTTCAGCCGGCCTGGGAAGCTGAAGGTGGTCTGCCTAAAGAAATGGTATTTCCTGACACTTAAATGAAGAGTTGAAGAGGAGAGGCAAGAGGGACACGAGCGGAAGAAAAACTTGGTTCAGAGGCCCAGGGGTAAAGGAACTGAAATTTTATTTGTACATACAGGTAGACAGACATACCCAGAATGGCTGACATGGAACGAGCATAGAGCAGAGTGACAAGAGATGGGATTGAAAAATTTGATATAAACACCAGGTCAGACAATTTTACCAAGCTAGTTAAGGATTATGCACTTTATCCTAAGGCAATGGGAAACCATTGACGTGTTTCAAGTTCCTGCGTGATGTGATCAGATTTGTATTTTTAATAGATTCTTCTAGGGATAAAGAGAAGTCCTTGTAGCTGATATGAAAGAGGGATGCCTTGATTCTTATAATCTTCCTATTGCTTGACACTCATTAGTCCCCTTTATGCCTGCTCTGTAGTGTTCAATTTATAAGACATCTTTGTCAAAATCCCATCTCCCTGCTGTGAGCCCAACCTTTCCCCTCAGAGAAGGCAGCATCGTTGTCTCTTCTCAGAGACTTTGTTCCTTCATCCACGTTTTTTTATTCCATGTACCCTTCCAATCACAAACATACCATATCTTGATTTGCAATACCATGGACATGTAATTATACCTCAAGATTCTTCTCTCCTCTGTGATGACTCAATGCACTTAATATCCAAACAAGCAAATTCAAACTCCTCTGCCTCAGGAAATGCAAAGCCCTGCACGATTCCGAGACTACCCAGACAACGTTCGCATTCCTCTGGTGTGGTTTGCTCTCTTGTTCCAATCTGTGGCTCCCTAATCATTTCTAGTGGTCTCGTCATCACTTTTATATGCCGTCCCAACAGTCTGCAGGTGTACATTGCCCCCAAACACAGACCTCCCTTCAACCCCCAAAGCACAATTGAAGACTCGAGAACGGAGGAGAATTTCAGAGAAGAAAAACAGAACCAAACGTATCAGCTCTCACCGTTAAGTGGAGGTCCCGGGTTGGTTAGTAGTTTCCTCTGTAGCCCTCAGCCAGCTGCTCTGTTGTTGGCACCAATGTCAGTTCAAATGAGTCTGGTTCTTGCTCAGCCTCCTTCCCTGTGTGTAGAGCCCAAACATTCCTTTTCCCTTTACCCCAACCAGAGAGGCTAAACCAGGCAGTCCCATAATAATCTGCAAGAGTCGCCAACCTATGCAGACTGATGATAGCTATTACACTCCTCTGTGTTTCAACCTTTCCCTTCCAGACTAGCTGCTGGGATTTACTTAATTTAGAAAACCAAAAGGCCTGTTACAATGTTTTCTTCCACACTAAAACGCCATCTTCCTTTGAAAGACAATTCTGCAACATCTCCCTAGAATGCAGACATGAAGCAGTTTTTTAAGTAACATTTTTTTATTTGCTTTATAGATGTACAAATATGTTTAATGGGGGGGGAAATTATACACACACCCACACAGTGGTTCTCAAATTTTCCAAACTAATTACTCCTAACAAGTGGGAATTCCAGGAGGAGCTGAACATATTATCTCAAAGCAGCCCTATGGCAAGCATATTATTTCTTTGGAGTCTTGTATTTTATCTTCTAAAATCCACGTACATTTTTGCATCCGCTGCATAATATGTCCCTTTATTTCAGTACATAACAATAGAATGAAATACACTTAAACCCAGTCATAGTGCTGTAAGTGGGATCCACGAATTTCTATCATATAAAATACAGAATCACATTATTCCAAGATTATTGAAATGACCTCAGCGAGCCTACAGAGGTGGGAGTTCTGGGGAGGCCCCAAGTTATATACACATTTGCATTATCATAGGCATCACTGATATCGTGATACTTTTTGAGAACACTATAGTATGTGATTTATGCCAAAAAAGCATGATAAGGAATGAGTACAGACTAATCAAGCTCCACCATCATATAGCATTTTGGCACTTATCAGGGTTCACTCACTAGGTAAGTGGCTTGATCCTACCCACCCACTTTGATAAGAAAATGTAACTTGACTTCTTGCCTTAAAGAAATTAGAAATTATTACATACAATGAAATCTTGATGTCATTTTCAAAGAGTTTGAACTTTAAATGTTTTCTTCACCCTTGTCTCCTAGAAAAAGCCTACAGCAAGGATTAAGATGCCAACATTTTAGAGCAGCAGAAGAACAAACCATGAGCAATCAAGGTGATGGGAAAAGGGAAGTAAGGCAAAGTGCAAAGCATTGTTTTCAGAGCAGTTTGCTTATCTCAGCATCAAGATGATCTTAAGGGAGGCATCTTGGATTGATTCACTCAGTACATGCAAACTCTCTGGAAGAGTAACATGGAGAAACCATGCCTTAGAGTAGTCCATGGGACAGAGTAAACAGGGAGAATGGATCTGCCTCCTATTTTCCAGGTTTATTTCAAGAGCATCTAATTCCCCCACACTCCATTCTCTGGGCAACTGCTCACAATAGAGTCCTTGCTCTATGGGGCGCCTGAGTGGCTCAGTTGTTAAGCATCTGCCTTCAGCTCAGGTCATGGTCCCAGGGTCCTGGGATTGAGACCCTCATGGGGCTCCCTGCTCAGCAGGAAGCCTGCTTCTCCCTCTCCCACTTCCCCTGCTTGTGTTCCCTCTCTCGCTGTGTGTGTCTCTCTCTCTGTCAAATAAATAAATAAAATCTTAAAAAAAAAAAAAAATAGAGTCCTTGCTCTAGAGTGAGGGGTTTCATCTAAGTCCAAAATGGAGGGGACCCCAGTGTAGGTGGAGAGCTGAACAAGAACAACAAGGAAATTGTCAAGAGCCTCTGAGAAAGTTCATGAGGTTTGTGTACCCAAAACAAGCAAGATACACACAAAGGACAAAATTCTATCCTATTCAATGTCTATCAGATGTCCAACAAAAAAGATGATCATCTTAACCCAAAGATGAGCAAACTTCACATAAAGTCTACAATAGTGTCCCTCTGATTTGAACTCCCCAATCTATAAAATTTTAGAGCAGTTTCTAGTCTGTTATCCCCAAACTAGTATTTAAAATGTCTTCTTGTACAGTTTTCTAAGTGTGTATGTAAAACTTGCCCCCTCTCAACGTATTCTTGGTTGCTCTAAATCAGGGATGAACATAATACAGTGTAATAGTTAAGAACATTGATAGTGGACAATTTACTAACCATTAGAATTCTATTTCTTAATAAACTCAGTCTTTTATAAGAAATAAATGCTATAATGCATAAAAAACACTTTGTAAATGCCTGGCACTTAAATATTTTATATTGCTACTATCATAATTGTTATTATTTTTCATACCACAAATCAATTATTAAAGTATGGAACATACCATAAATGTTCAGTTTTTGTTCCATGATTGATCCATGTAGGCTATGCTTTTTAAAATACCCCTCTATACAGGAAGGAATAAGATACTTCTCTGGGTCCTTTTTGATTTATTTGTCAAATGAAGGGATTAGCCTAAATGATCTCAAAACTCCATAAATTTACTGGTTATTTATTAAAGTTATTTGTTTTTGTTGAAACACCTACTTGCAATCTCTTCTAGTTACTAGCCAAGGTAAGTATGACAACATGTACTATTATGGAGAAATTATGAAAATAAGCACTGGGTGTGTGAGATATGATTCACAATGATGACGCAGATGATGTTCCACTTAGATATCTAACTGCTGTACCAAAATTGAGCAGATACAAAACTAAACTCATGATCTCCTGCCATAAAATTTCTCTTTTTCTCTCTATCACAATGAGTAGATTGTCCATCCACCCAGGAGTTCACGGCAAAGACCAAGGTGGCATTTCCTTTAACCTCAACGTGTTTTGTTATTTGCATCTACAACATATAGATTTGAACCCATCCAGTGCATCCCCAGGAGCACCACCTCGTTCCAGCCTCCATCATCTCTCTCACTCGATAATAGCAAAATAATCACCTTACTTGTTTCCCTACAGTTATTCTCCAATCCTCTAATCCATTTTCCACATCTCCGAATATGTCCATTTTAAAACCAAGCCTATCTTCCTGGCTCCTGGGTTATAATCCCTCCGTGTCTTCTGTGGTAGATTAGGTTATTATAGAAAAAAATGCTCTCTCCCCCACTTGCCTCCTTCCGGGCCCCAGTGATGTTGGGCATGGCCGTGCAACTTACTTAGGCCGGTGGGATGGTAGTCCATGTGACAAGAGCAGAAGCTGTGCCTGTTGTTTGCTCTCAGTCTTCTTCTTTTGTGCTTTTGCTGTGATCATGAAAAGAGCTTCCTTTGGCAGCTACTGGCCATTGGGTCTACACCACAGAGTGATATGCGTGGAGCAGAGCCTCTTTCACTGACCCTCAGATCTGTGGCCTAAAGCCAAGCCAACCTAGTTGACTTGTGTAAGCAAAAAATAAACGCTTACTGTCTTATGCCACTCAGAGGCAGTTATCGTTTGTCACACAGCAATCGCTAACTGGTACAGCTTTGTGTAAAATCATCTTAAAAAGACTTAAGATGACCTAAAAGGCCCATGATGGGTTTCTTCAGCCTCAGCCTATACCATGCTCCCTCTTCTTCCTCCCCACACTGTACCCTGACCACCCTCTCAGTTCTTCGAATATACCAAAGCCCTTTCCCAGCATGGAGTAGCCACATACGTTGTGCTCTTGGCCTGGGTGCTATTTCTCTGTCCTCTCAGTCGAGCCAACTCCGACTCACATTCAATCTATCCATCCATGTCCCTGCCATGGAAAAACAGCTTTAAACCTCCTCCTCACCAAATACCAGACTGGGAATCATCCCCCTATTACATATTTCCTCCTCACTCTGTGCATTTTTTTCATTGCACCCAAGAGAATTGTGATTTATTGGCTTGGGAAAATAGTTAATGTCTCTTACAAAATAGTGAGCTCTGTCATATCAAGGATGATGTCGGTCTTATTTACCTCTGTACCATCTTGACTAGCTTGAATAAAGAGTTTGATCACTCATATTTCCTTGATTAGAGCCGACTAAAATAGTATTTACACACTGTTTATCTTATATCAAATGATGTCAATAAAACTATCATATGTTAGAGTCCTTCAAGTGCGGGTTGTTTCAACTGAGCAGATGATTTTCTTGTCTTTCTAGGATCCAGTCTATTTCTCATATTCTTGTCACTACAATACATCCAGGTATGTCACCAGTCCGAAATGATAGCTAACAATCTGTCTTTTCCTTGTTTTATTGCTAGCAATATCATTTAACCAATTGAATTATGTTACCCCATTTGTAAACAAAAATTGTAAAAGAAATTATAACAGAACTTCTTTTTTAATGTTAAGGAAAATTTTAAATTAAAATGTTGCCAAGGGAGAAGGGTGAAAGGAAAATATCTTGAGTCCAGAATTGTAATGGAGGAAGGGGCAAACCAGGTAACAGTGGGGCTTTAAAACAAAACACACAAAAAACCTGTTATCCCACATGTGCAAGAAATTGTAATTGGCAAGAGAAGAAAAAGAGAAAGAGGGAGGGAGGGGAAGGGAAAGAAGAGAGGAAGAGTGAGAGGAAGAAGGGAGGGAGGGAAGGAGGAAGGGAAGAGAAGGAAGGAAAAAAGACTTTGTGTATCAGGAGTCCCAGGTGCTTGAAACTGAATTGGAACATAAGCTCCTGTGTATAAAATAATATCCTTCCTCAGGCTTCAGAAATAGCTGTGAAGGGGTTAACACACAGTTGGAAGGCTGGGACTGCCTGGGCCACTCTCTGCTAAAGCAGCTGTGTAAGCAACAGACTCTGTAACCTTCAGAGCAGCTGTGAGGAGCAGCAGAGAATGAGGGTCAGCCCATATGGGAAAAATAGGTCAAATCAGCATTTTTACACAGGAAAACTCAAGGTAAACCTTCTTGCAGAGTTGTTTGATAGGCCCTTCTATATTGTCTAAAATCTGTTCTCCCATCACTATAAACCATTAGCAAGCAAGACCAGGAAGGCAAGATTTTATCAGGCTTCTCTTCCAGAATGTCCCACATAGATGGGCCCCAAAGCACCTGTGTTTCTCTACCTGGGGACAAAACAATTTGATGGTAAACTAAGCTGAATCTTAAGGGTTGTTCGCATGCTCTGGCTGGATTCTCTTAAGTGATCTGTGTAAGGTACTTAACATTACACCCATGTAGACAAGGTTTATGGTCTCATCCACCCCGAATAACACCTGTTCCTCTGTTGTGTTACTGTCCCTACATAGCCATAGGATTAAAGGAAAAATTGCCATTTTCCTACAAATCCCAGCTAGTCACCACCATTGACCCAGGGATACTTACCCAACAGAAACTGGATTAATCAGAGTATCCCACATCCTGGACACAGTTTATTGGCCTGGGATAGGGTACAGGTATCCTTCACTTTTCTAAAGTTCTCCTTATGCCACTTCGCTTTTAGAAAAAGACCTACATTAGTACCTGATTTCATTAATAGAAAGAAACTTGAAGAGGATTTTCGCTTTTAAGAAGAAAGAAGAGTGAAGATAGCATTCAACCTTTGTTTGCCGCCCTCTGTCGTGGAGGCAGCACCCACCCTGAGCTACGAGTGGCGCCCCCAAGCTCCTTCCCTGGGAACTACACTCAGCATCTCCACATCAAGGCACCGGAGCTTTGAACTGTGTCTGTGAGCGTCTGTGCTTTTTCTCGATTTATTTTGTGCGTCCGTTAGCAAGACGTGCTAAGGTAGCAGAAAAGCCTAAGAGAGGTAATTTTGGGGGGTCTTGGAACACTCAAAAAATTTTTCCACGTCAATTGATGTTGATTGCTTCTTCAATTTACACCATTTTAGGTTTCATAGGAACGCTCTGCTTTCAGAGAGTGGGGGACACCTGCACCTGACTTCTGTTGAGGTAACTTAAACCTTCCCTCGGGCTACATTTGTTGGTTGGTTTGTTGTTTATTAACTTGGGACACGGGAGAGAGAGAATTTGGGTCCCTCGGTGGTGCAGTTGGGGAGGAATGAGGGGCAAAGCTGTGGGTGTCTGTTTCCTACTGTGTAGCAAAAGCCAGGGTGAGAGAATAAAAGCAGAGAGGAGCAGAGAGAAGAAAGAAAGACCAACCTAGTGGCCGTCAAGTCACCTCTAAAACCAGCCAGAGTCCTGCTTTCTTTCACTTGCAACCCAGAATTCTGCCGAATATACACTGACCACTAGTAACAATTCAGTAAGTGATGACCAGTACTGTGGACTCCACTAACCATATTTTAGAGACCCCAAAATCGAGATTCTTGGTCTGAAAAAGGATCTCTCGCTTGTGTGATTTTTCTAAAGCAAAGTCTTACAAATGTGTAAATCTCCACTGATACTTTGTCAAATAAGTAACATATCATCTCTTTTTTTTTTTTAAAGATTTTTATTTATTTATTTGAGACAGAGAGAATGAGAGGGAGGAGGGTCAGAGGGAGAAGCAGACTCCCCGCCGAGCAGGGAGCCCGATGCGGGACTCGATCCCGGGACTCCAGGATCATGACCTGAGCCGAAGGCAGTTGCTTAACCGACTGAGCCACCCAGGCGCCCCCATATCATCTCTTTTAAAAAGGAATAAAATTATATGATATTGGGAATACCTTCAAATATCCAGGAAGTAGAGGTGCTATAATCTGGGGTACTGAAAGCAATAGACATCATATAGAAAGACACAGATTTGGACTACTTCTCAATAAAGGAAAACAATTCTGAATTGAAAAAATGGGTTTAACTACCCTGCCTAAAATCTATGTTAATATTGTTATTATACTCCTAAGGGTGTCAGAACAAATATATGTTATCCTATTGTTCCTGTGGAGAATTTCATAGAAAGAACTGTGAAGAGAGAATATATATGAGTGTGTATGTATGTGTATGTGTATATTTGATATTAAAATTAGTCGAAATGCTCTCAAGCCCTAAGCAAAATGGCTCTAGTAGCTAAGAGTCCAAGACCATTCCTCCACCCAGGCTGGAGCTAATCAAAAGTGTGAAAGAGGCAAAACTTGTTTTCAGTTTTTCTCATGAGCACTAGATATGTGCATCTCTCAAATCTAACTGTAAATACATTTCTTAGGAAACTGTCCTGGCAAAATTAATTCCTCCCTGCCCTGAACTCCTATAAGACTGTGCTTCTGGTTGAATCTCCCATCCTATATGGTATTTCTACTTTTTCTGCTACAATATGAGCTTTTCAAGGGCAAAGATTGTTTTGAAAAATAATGTGTTAACCAAATTGATTGTTCTCTCCTCAAAGAAGTGAATTGAAGAAATGAGTTAAAATTCAATAGCTAAAAAATTGCATTAAGATAAGCTCCTTGTGTTTCGATTCCCTGAGAACAAAAGCAATGACTGTTTTTGACCATGACCCAAAGTAACAAACACATTTTACTTTGTAACACAGTACACATGTACATAGATATATAAAACCAAAACAGAGATTTCACAAAAACAATATTTATTTTTAAAACATGGGACAAGTTCTGACATCTAGTTCATTTTTTTCTTTTTAGTAATAATGGTTGTGATTCATTAAAGCAATTTCATGACTCCTAATGAGTCATGACCCATAGTTTGAAAACATTGCTCTAATGAGAACCTCTGGCTTGGTGCATGTTTATCAGAGAAAGTGAGAAAGTTGAGTGAAATCCTCAAACCAGGTGAAGTCTCAGCTTACTTAACTTATAGGTCACAGAATTAATGAATTCCTAAAAGTATTAACCCAGAGGCAAAATTTAAGACTCTCCCACTCTCAATATATTTTTTTAATCTATATATTACAAGATCTGTATAAGGTAAACAAAAATATTGACGGATTTATTCTTTCCATCAACGATTCATTGGACACTGTGCTTTAGGTGTTGGAGCTGCAGGGGTGAAAAAAATATACAAAGTCCTTGTCCACAAAGAGTTTACATTCTAGTGAGGAATACAGAGAATAAACACAGGCATATTTAGTACAATTTCAGGTATTAATAAATAAATGTTATAAAAGAAAAACAAATTATGGCAAGGGTCTAGAAGGTGGTGGAAAAGGGAAAGGGCTATTTAGACAGGGTGGTCTGGGAAGCCTTCCCTGTGAAGGTGATATTTGAACAGAATCGACTGAGCCAGTTGAATGTCTAAAGAGATGTACAAAGCATAACAGCAAGTGTCATAAATATGTGTGTGCTCGAGGAAGGGCCTGCTGGGAAGGTGGCATGGTCAGTAGACATAGCAATCACATCTATGGTATAGATGGGCCCCACCACAGCCCCTTCCAAGGAAAACCACTTTAACAAATTACTGGCCATCTGGCAGATGTAGGCGGTCATGACAGTAACATGTTCTCCCCTCTTTTTCCAGCATGTCAGCCTCCAGGTTTGGGCACTTGACCTAAGGTTCCTAGACTTGGAATTGGTTTCAGTAACTTGATAGAAAATAGGGATTCTTTCCTGTTACGGGTTGCATTGTGTCCCCCTCCAAATTTCATATGTTGAAGTCCTAACCCCTAATACCTCAGAGTGTGGAAAGAGGGTCTTTGATGATGTAATTAGTGAAGATGAGGTCCTTCTGGAATAGCGTGGTCCCTAATCCAATATGACTGGTGTGTCCTCACAAAAGGGGGGGATTTGGACATAGATATGCACACAAGGAGGACACCATGTGAATATGAAGATAATCATCTACAAACCAAGGAGAGAGGCCTGGAACAGCTCCTTCCCTAACCCTACCGATACCTTACTATTGGCCTTCCAGCCTCCCGGACTGCAACACAGTAAGTGTCTGTGGTTTAAGCCTCCCAGCTTGTGGTATGTTGTTACAGCAGCCCTCGCAAACTAATACATCTCCCTTGGGGAGGAGTCGAGTGGATTCTATTGTAGTAAGATGGTTACTATATGTATGAATTGTGGCCCCTGCAGCAGACTACAACTTCTGTAGTATGAATATCCCCACTTTTTAGCTGAACCAATTACATTTCCCACCCTCCAGGGCAGTTAAGTGTGGCCAGATCTTAAAGCTCTGGCCAATGAGCTGTGATCAGATGTATCTTGTGGCAGCTTCCAGCACCTTCCTTAAAAATAGCTGACAGCTGTCATTTTTCTTTTTCTGTATCCCTTCTTCCTCCCTGGTGGCTAGAATGCAGATGTGATGGTGGTATTTAAACCATGAATGACATTGGGAGTGAAAGCCATGAAGGATGAAGAAGCAGAACGAAAGGAACATGGCTGGTTAAAAGCTGTGTAGAACAGAGTCATCATCACACCAGCACTGAGTTACCCACATCTGGACTTTGACGTGAGAAAGAAACGGTCTTTTATCTGGTCTAAACCATTGTTTGGGGAGGGAGGTTAACTATTACTTGCTGTGGAATCTAATCTGAACCGATAGAAGCATATGGAGTGAAAACAGGAGGAAAACAGAACCCAAGGGAGGATGTTAGCCATGGAGGAAGGAAAATCAGATTGAGAAGGAATAGTCAAAGTGATACAAGGAAAACCAGGAGGAATTTATAACTGGAAAGCTAAAAAATATCTAAAAGAAGGGAGAAATAAAACATTAGATATTACTGAACGAATACAAGGACCAAGAAATGTCTCCTGTTTCTCCAACTTGGTGTGCGTAAGAATCATTCAGCATCTCAATAACATGCACAATATGATTCAGGAGGTCTGGGTGTGGAAGTTCTAAAAAGTTCTCAGGTGAGGATGTTGTCAACGCTACTGGTATACTTGGAGGGGCAAAGGTTGAGGCCAGAGTGGTTCTCAAAGACAGTTCTTGAATCAGCAACATCAGCATCACCAGAAACCTGTCAGAAATGCACATTCTTGTCTGCACCCCAGACTTACTGAATCAGAGGGCAGGGAGGTGGGGCGGGGCAGGGGGCAGAAGTGGGCGGCAGTCTGTTTTATCCATCAGGTGATTGTGTTCACCCATCAGGTTATTCTTTTTTTTTTTTAAGATTTTATTTATTTATCAGAGAGAGAGAGAGAGGCAGAGGGACTCGATTCCAGGACCCTGGGATCATGACCTGAGCCGAAGGCAGATGCTTAACCGACTGAGCCACCCAGGCATCCCCATCAGGTGATTATGATGCCCACTGAAGGCTGACAGCCACTGGTGAGAGCAATAATAACAATAATAATAATGACTCCCACAGACCCTGACCCCCAACTGTGGGTCAGCTTCGTTAACACCTTTCTTACATCATCTTATTAGCTCCTCACAACAATCTATTTTATCAGTGAGGAAAATAAGACTGAGAGAGGTTAGGTACTTTGCCAACTCTCCTTCAAGGGTCAACAGTGATATCACTAGAAATGATTTCAGCGAGTCTGAAGTCAGAAGCCAGACTGCGGCAGCTTTGGAAGGGAGGAAGTGGAAAAGCGGGGTGCAGAACACTTTTTCAAGAACTTAGACTTTGAAGAAGAAAAGAGAAATCAAGTAAGAACTGGGCGGTAATGGAGTGCGTGTGTGTGTTTCTTGCTTGATCGTCTGTTTTTAAGAGGAGGAACGCTCAGAACTAAAAGAGGAAAAGAGATTCTCAAGATACAGGGATGTGTTAGAGATTTATAAAGATCAAACCTGAGCACAATCAGGGGAGGATGAATGAGGAAGGAAAGACAATGGATGATGTTAGGAGAGCTTGGAGGAAACCGGATATTTATCCAGGAAAGGGGAAAGGCTGAGGCAGAATATAATCGTGAACTCTGAATATCTAGTGGGCTATTTTATGGAAGGGGAATAGGTCTTATTTTTATAGCTCGAGAGAGTGGACCAAGGGATGGAAGTTACAAGAGGATAGATTTCACCTTAAAATGAGAAAGAACTGTCTAATGATTTAAGTTATTTGGAAACAGAATGACTTGCCCTTTGAGATGGTGATTTTCTTACAGCTGAAAGCACTTAGGGAAAAGCTATTTGACATCCACAGGGCAAGGTGTATAAAGGATTATTCCTGTGAATTCACTGGAGGTTTTGACTATGTTAAAATTTTATGCTATGTCCCTGCACTGCCTGTTCCTTCAGTAAACCACTGAAGTATAGTTACTGCTTATGGTAAGAAGGATTTTCTTTGTTTGTGTAGTTTACATCTTGAAGGCTTCTTGCTCTAATTTACAAGTAATGGAGATTACCTACATCTCTGACATGATCAAAACGTATTTGAAATAATCTGAGCTACCATTTAGACTTAAAAGCAGTGATTCTGAAGTCTCACTTTTTTAAAGTAGATCCTGTTTCTAAGCTTCCAATCATTTTTTCTTTTTCCTAGATGATTTTTGACTATACAAACAAGTGACTGGATTTTCTTATGCTAAATTGGAGTCCATTCACAGATATCGTTCAGAGCATTCTGTAGACATCACCGGGACTTAACAGATAGATTGTCTCTTCTCCCATAAGATGTCATTATTTCCAAAGAGAGAAAATCATCTTTCAGTGAATTTATGAAAAGAAAACCACAAAAGTTGGCACAACTCAACAAATCCCAAATTGGCCCTACAGAGGCTTGATCTGTTTTTTCTCATTAGCCTAAAGACCCCGGCATAACCTGAGAACTTTCTGGTCTCTCCACTATGGACAACCAGGCCATTGGAAAAGAAGCCCAAACCAAAGCCCTCTGCCTTTGAAGAAAATGAACACAACTCACGAGAGTCAGTGGTGGCTTGTTTAGCCCACTGGTGAAAGGGCAGAACACAAGCGATGGGGGGAGCGCTGGAGAGCAACACCATCTGTTGCACCTGTTAAGCAAAACAGCTGGTCCAGGGACCATATTGTGGATTGCAACCAAGAGTTGGCATTTACAGAATTGCTGTTTCCTCTTGGGTTCAAATTCACTGCAGCAGCTAGTGCTTTGTGAAACTTGATTTAAACTTACATTTTGCAAAGCAACCAGAACCTTCCATCTCTTAGAGTACACGGGAGCGCTAGGGCACCGACCCTTGTTCTTGGCTCATGAACTTGGAAAGATGGCTTCTAGGGTTATAGTTAAGTTTTTGACATGAATCACAATATGTGGGTATGCTTTTGAGCAGAATGTCTTTCTCTTCACATATCTTTGTAATGTTTTTTAGAATATGGCGATTAATCTATAAGTATATATATACTTGCATGTTTGAGTGTGTGTATATACACATATACGAATACATCATATATATGAAATTTTGGACTTTGACTTCTCAAGCTTCAGACTGAAAGTAACAGTTCCACTTCACATACTGTCACATGATATCTGCATACACACATAATATTAGGAACATGTCAGAGAATGAAAAGAACATATAGCAAGCACAGTCCATTCTTTTGAAATACTTTAAAGAGAAATAATGTTTTATATGGCAGTGTTAGACTGCTAATATTTGAGTCCTCACATACTTGAAGGTCAATAAAATTTACAAACAATGTAGTCTAGAAAGGCAGCATTCTAAGATTCTAAGGTGGCCGTTGAAAATAATTTGCTGGTGGCACATACTACCATGTTTCAGTGTTTCAAAAACTGCTATACTTATTCCATACTTATTTTTCTCACCTTTTAAAGTACCAAATAATCCTCAAATGGGCCTTTTAAATTTATTTGTAATAGAATCATGACATTTTAGTTAAATTAGAAGAAGTTCTGATAAGGTCATCGTTCCTCAAAATATTTGGAAGAACTAGTCTGAAAACTGGTCTAAAAAGAAGATTTCTTTCTGATTAAACTCCTGAATTTTTCTGTGAATCAGTTAGTTGATCTGTTCTTCTATTTCCTCTTCTGAGAAAAGGAAAAGAGCATTTTCAATCTGGTGCCTTTGGAAGCAGGGCTGTTAACAGGAGACCACTAGGAGGCAGCATGGAACCGGGAATCAGGAGCCTTGGGTTTGGTTCTGTTCGGCGTTGGCGCGGGCCGTCTCCACAATTGTCCTGTAAACTCTCCAAGCGTCAGTTTCCAAAGTATAGCCACACGCCACGATTTTGATATAGCTATTTTGTTTTTAGAATTTGGTTAAGGCTGTGACCCACTTGGAAGGCCTGATGTAAGCGGGGACATGGGTTGGGAACACAAGGGTAGGCCACCAAGGGTCGGTTTGTGTGAGGGAAGCCCCAGCCTCCTGGGGACTCTCCATTCTAAAGCACAGTGGCTTAGTCCAAGTGCGGGAGAGTGTCGGGAAAGGAAGGGACTTGGAGTACAGACAGCGGTGTGTTGCTTACTCAGCTCCCTAGCTTCCTCCTACACCTAATGTGGGAGACGTGAGGTCAATTCTTAGGGCAGGGCATATGCAGCTAGATAGCGTTCTGTTCATCTGTCTGAAGACATTAGCGCCCCAGGGATCAGAAGACTCCTATCTCTCTGATCAGAGCATTCTCCCCCCTTGGGCAGACTGACCTGAAAAACCAAGCCAGAATCAGAAAGTTGCTGGGTGACGACTGTTGAATAGTTCATGGGGAGGGTGCACCTGTCTCCCACAGACGCGGTCTCGGGGGGACCGGAACACTTGGGGTCCGATAGCTAAAGCTGCCTTTCCCTTCTTGGTGGGGCACCCACACGGTCCATCGGTTTTATCCACGGGCCTGGGAAAACTGGTTCTGTATCTTAAAAAGAATTTGACTAAATCCCTGATTTCTCCTCTGAGTTGGCTTTGTGATTCTGTGGAATTACCAAGCCGTACCATCGCTTACTGGTCAAGAGTTCCGGCACCGGAGCGGGAGCGCGGCGCTGCTGGGGCTGATGCGGCTGGGCGCAGCCCTGCACCTCTCTGCGACCCCATCTTCTTCATCTCTAAAACGGGGCAAGTCGTAGCATTTCTTTTCCAAAATTGTCATGAAGATGAAATGAGTTAACACATAAAGCTTTTGACAGAGTGCCTGACACATGGTGAGCATTTACATTTTAGCGATTTTGAAAATGCACTTGCCTGTTTCCTTTGCAAATATTTCGTGTGTGTGTGTGTGTGTGTGTGGCCTTAATGAGTTTCATCTAAGTAATGACTTACTGTGCTCCCTAACAGGGTGGTATTATAACCTGGTCAAGATTTAATATATGCATTTACACATGCTGATTAGTTGGTTCACATGGTCAGTTTTTTAGCAGAACTATTTTATATATATATGCTGATTAGTTCATGGACATAACTAATTTTTTTTCGCAGTGGTATTATTACTATTATCATCATAATGAATCACAATGCTAAAATTAAAAATATTTTTTTGGTCTATTTAATGAGCATGTATTCCTTAGGCAGAGAGAAAATAAATATCTATTCCTGCTTGAAGTCTTTTTCAACTAGAGTCATGGCCTTCAAAAAGAGAAAATCTGTTGATCACTTCCAGAGTTGTGCCATGGGGGAGGGGGGGGAGAAGAAGCAGAGAAATGGAGCCTTGGGGACATGTTTTGCATGTGTTCACAAAGTCCAATGTGAGCTTTTCACATTCGTGTGTTATCTTAGTCCCATTCCCACTGTAAGGTCACAGCAAATGAAGAAAACAAATAGTTCCAAAGTACTGGGGAAAAGTTACAAAATAAAAATAGAGGATAATTTTAAACCACATAAATGAGACTCATTTAGCAATTCTAAGTAGATGCAATTGGATTTGCTTCTTTTGCGGCTGGATTTGAATCATTTAATTCATGTAAAATATATTATCCCAGGCAATTTTTTAATCTCATCTTTTGAGGGTTTAAGACTTAATAAGCAGCAAGCTAAAAATGTAGTTAAATGTGTAAATCATTTGTCCAAATAATCGATAATAGGATTTATTAGAGAATATAATAGCCGGTATAACACTTAATCTTGAGTAAATGAATAATTTGTGAAGTACTTCATGACTTTTCAGGAAATTTATAATCACATGGTTACATTTAGATCAGTGCTTTGGGTAATTTCAGAATATAAAATAATAAAAATATTATAGGATGAATTCTTGAAATTTGGGATAAAAAGAGCATGATTGATGTTATGAAATCATTGTTTTAATTACACTTTCTTTAGCTGTTGGATTATATCCACGGCCTTTTAATGCCAGTTTTTGTGATTTTAAAAAATCCCCTTCACATTCATCTCTGTTTCTAGCACTCTTTCCCTGCTGTTTTACCTTTCCAGAGTTGCACATGCATACCATCAGTATACCACGGGCAGGTCAACAGACATCGCCATTAACACCAAAAGCAAAAGTTGGCATTTACTTTTTATATTTCTCAACAAGGGTGGTATTTATGACTTGGTATAAGAACTGCACCCTCATGCTGAAAGTAATAATAATGGGCCAGAGTTCTCAGAGATGCTCGTTGAGCACCCAGAGGCAATGCCCAGGGTGACAGTGTCTTCAATGGGTCTCCAGGGACCATGGCTTGGCTCTCAGCTGAGTAAAAACTCAGTTCAGTCCATGTATCTGGATAATCAGCCTCTTGGAGACCCGCATTAACCGAGTCATCTCTGGTCGATGCATAAATCAGAATCCCAATTAATTAGGTTGCAGTGAAAAATACGTACTCTTTCCTGTTACTGTAATATCTGAGCTGGCCAGGGACGGTGTGCCATTTTGCTCCCCACTGTGACCAAGGTGCCTAACACCGTATTTCTCGAATAGCTGCCATTCAGTACATAGTAACTAAATCTAAAGGAAAGAAAGAGAGGGACAGAGGGACAGAGAGAGAGAGAGAGACAAAGGGAGTAAGACTGAGGAAAGGCTATAGTTTCAAGTAAAATGTCATCCAAATCCAAAGCTTAGTGTTCCATCCCACTCCTCAGGCAACATAGGTGTGATACACTAGTTCATACTATTTCATACTAGTTCTTCAGATTCCATTGTTTTCTCTTGAGGAAAAAAAAAAGAAGTGAATTCTTTCAGCCTCCTTTTTTTTCAGCCTTTTTCATTCTCTTTATAATTTCAGTCTTTCCATGGAGAGATTACGTTATAATTGGTAAAATGTCAACTTTTCCAAGTAAACTTTTCCAGCCCTACCTCTCTGGGACTCAATGGTCAGCTTGCTCGAACTTCCCAAATCTCCCCAGACACAGATTAGGAGACAGTCCCTTTGTTCTTTGAGATAGTCTCCTCCAAAATCAGGTTCCCCTTCTTCATCTTTATGTACCATCTACATAGTGTATCTGAAAGAAGAGTGAATGTTTCTTTGAGTAGAAAATATATTTCAACACATCTCCCCTCCCCACCCCCAAAAGGTAATGGCAATTCCATGTCAGTACCCACCCACCTCCCAGCAAAACAAAGACAAAAGAAAAAAAATCTTATATCCAATTTGTAAATTCCTATATTTGAAACCTACTGCTACCTGTTACTTCAGAATTATGCATATGTATTGACAATACAAATTTCATCCTTTCTGACATTTTGGGGCCCAGGGTTGTGAAACAGTTTTCTATATTAAAAAGTCAAATAATAATTCCCTCATTCTAATTCTTGGCCCAAATCAGACCTCTGCATATGTCAAACGAAGAACTACTGAGCTGACAGCTCACGGCATCCATGGCTGATCAATTACCTGAGTTACCTGCAAAGCTCTGAATCCCGCTTAGAAAGCATACAGGAAGCACAGGACCAGATAGTGTCCCGTGGGTGATGCCAAGGAGTGCTGTGAGCCTTTTCCTGTCCTGGGTCACAGCCTCAAACACAACATTGAGCTGGGAGGGAGCATGCACAGAATTCAGACTTCCTCTCTTAGCCTTCTTTCTCAGCCAATGTCGAGGGAAATTTTCCCTGTTAAGGCTATTACTATTATCTTCATTATTCACGCTCAAAATAATAAAGATAATGTTGAGAATTACAGTCATTGTGATGATGCTGATAATGACTAATATTAATCAAAAGTCTCTTTTGGCCAAGTCTCTTCCTAGTATTTTACAGATATTGTCTCATTTCATCTTCAGAACAACTCTATGAAGTTTTATCTTTTTCATAATACAGATGAGGAAATTGAGGCCTAGAAGATTAAAACAAAACAAAACTTGCTTAAGATTAAGCAATCACACAGCAATTAAGTGGCATAACCAGTACTGGACTTCTGGATTGTTTGACTCCTCGTTTTTTTTTAAGATTTTCTTTATTTTTTTGAGAGAGAGAGTGTATGAGAGAGACAGCATGAGCAGGGGGAGCTGCAGAGGGAGAGGGAGAAGCAGGTTCCCCGCTGAGCGGGGAGCCCGATGTGGGACTCGATCCCAGGACCCCGGGATCATGACCTGAGCTGAAGGTAGAAGCTTAACCGACTGAGCCACCCAGGTGCCCTAGAGCACCTTTTTAATTAATTAATTAATTTTTTAAAAGATTTTATTTATTTCAGAGAGAGAACGCAAGCATGGGGGGAGGGGCAGAGGGAGAAGCAGACTCCCCACTGAGCAGGGAGCCTGATTGGGGGCTCGATCCCAGGATCCCGGGATCATGATCTGAGCTGAAGGCAGCCGCTTAACCGACTGAGCCACCCAGGTGCCCCATGTTTGACTGCTCATTTCTCAACTAGTACTTTTGCCCTCTCCTATCTTAAATCCCAGTAGGGAAATTAGTTGCATGATACATGCCAACAAGAGAATCTCAGATTTTTTTTCTTTATGTTCCGTTAGCCAACATAGAGTACATCATTAGTTTTTGATGTAGTGTTCAGCGATTCATTAGTTGCATGTAATACCCAGTGCTCATCCCAACATGTGGCCTCCTTAATACCCATCACCCGGTTACCCCATCCCCCTACCCCCCTCCCTTCTGAAACCCTCAGTTTGTTTCCTGGAGTCCTGAATCTCTCATGGTTTGTCTATGTTGAGAATTACAGTCATTGTGATGATGCTAATAATGACTAATATTAATCAAAAGTCTCTTCTGACCAAGTCTCTTCCTAGTATTTTACAGATATTGTCTCATGATCCCCTCTGATTTCTTTTTCTTCAGTTTTCCCTCCCTTCCCTATGGTCCTCCGCACAATTCCTTATGTTCCCCACATATGGAACTGGAGGGGATTTTGCTAAATGAAATAAGTCAAGCAGAGAAAGAGAATCTCAGATTTCTAAAAATCTCATTAGACTTCTTTTTACATTTACCTTCTGGTCAATTTTGACTTATTTGGGGGACAAATGTGGATAGCTAGCCCTCTAGGTTTACCTACCTTTATGTTCTGCAAACTCTTTATCCCTTTGGGATTTATGTCACACCCTATCAGAAGGGAAGGAGGGAGACAAAGAGGTAGAAGATAGAGCAGTTAATTGTGTTACCATAACAGCTTTGGGTACAGCCGAGAGACTTTGAAACTAATGTATAAAATTAAGCTTCGGGATTATCTACTCCTTTAGTACTTCATTCATCTGGATATAATGAGATGAGTCAGCCAGTAGCCAAATCCCACTTACAATTGTGATGTAAGTATTAGGAGGAAAAGCTTCATATATTATACTTCTGCCATTGTTGCCCTAAGAATATTTGCTTTATGTTTTCTTTTTATAGGTGGAATTCTGTAAATGTAACTTATGAATAGCATTTACATGCTCTGAAACCATAGTATTTCAATTTCTTAGCGTTGACCCAGCTCTTGACATGTTTATGAAGGCAAGCTAATGCATCAATTACTTTGATATTTATTTTGTCCTACTGTTTTGCTTTTCTATGATTTTTCAGAAATTAGGAATATTAATAGCAGAAGGGTATACAGACAAATGAGAGTCTATCCTATGTTTAATGGCATCTGGAGAAGACAACCACAGTTTCCCTTGATATTTCCAGAGTTTTTCAGTGTCCATTGAAGGAATTACTCTCTAATATCTAAATCCTATTCCTGTGAGTGAGTTGCATTTCCTCCTGCTCCATCCCCTTGGAGATAGAGAATAGTTTGTCACAGGAACAGGGAAGGGTTAACTTACATGCTATGAAATGTTCTGAGTTTTATATATATGGAGAAGACCCAGGAATTAAATTTTAATAGGCCTCGAGATTTGGGCAGCAATCAAAGATTTTCTCTATAGCAACAATTACACACACCACTGATCTGAGATCAAATATTTATGTCTTCCCCTACATGCTAGAGGACTAGCATTTTGCTAGTTTATTACCAGGGCAATTCAATAGAGGGCAAAAGAGACTAAAGATGTCATTTCATAGTGGAAACTGTAAGAGAAAGCAATAACAAGCCTGGAAAAGATTAAGCACAATTGGAAATGAGTCTAAACTGAAATAAAATACTGTATTTGAGTAGATTTTTTTAGGGCTATAATTTTAACTTCTACTAAAGGACTGTCGTTTCGCCTATCACTGAAATGCACACAAAAGAAGACAAAGAAGCCTGATGCTAGCAGGAAACAAAAGCTCTTCTCCATTTCCTAAAAGTACTTTCTTTTGTAGAACTATATTGTTTGGAGAAGAAGACTCTTCCATTATGCTTTGGGGAAAATGTAGCCATTTTGAAAAATGAAGCATAAATTATACTTTCCTTTGGAAAAACTTTGCGGCCTTTGGCATTGTTAACACAGAAAGCAGTAATGGAGTATATTCTGCTCATGCAGGACCCCATCAAACAATACTGATGTCTCATTCACCTTAACAGACTCGACCTTTCTTTACATTGCCATCATACCACCATGATCACCACGTTACTAATAGCTCTAATTTAATATCTTTAGGGGTGCAACGTGGCCGTAAATTCCCCCAAACCAGGTACTTTTCAGGTACTGTTACAGAGCTGCCCTTGAAGCATTTATGATTTAAGAACTTACATTAAAGTATTATATTGCCATTTTTTCATGACTTTATTTCTTTTCTGTTCACATTTCTGGTGATTTTATTTGGTTCCAGGGAGGCTGTGAAATTCTGTTATTTCTTCCCATTTGGCTCCAAGTATAGAACTCAATGGGCCTCCCTAGGACCTCTTCAATCTCCACTGGGGCCTCTAAACTGGGAATGGTTCCAATGAGGATATGGTCCCTGGGTAGAGTGCTTGTATAATCCAGATGGGCAGACACAACCAGAGACAAGAGAAGATAACTAGTAATAGAAGGCATTTCTAAGACACTTCATCTAAAACTAATGATGTAATGTATGGGGATTAACATAAGAATATAAATAAGTAAATAAATAAATAAAAAAGAAAAAAAAAGAAGGCGTTTCTAAGTAATAGAATGACATGCCTGGCCAGAGTTCAGAAGAAGCAGAGAACACTAGATCTGCTGGAGTTGAGATATTCCCATGTGGCCAAGACTGAAGGAAAGCTGATCTGCAAATGATGTGACTATCCGATGGGAAGGCTAGGAGGATGGAAGGGGGTAGGGCTGCTCATGGAGCAGTAAATACCTCTGTCACCTCTGATATGGTGTTTATGAAGGCAAGAAGTAGGAGACAAGATTGAAGAAGGAGCTCGCGGCAGGCCTTGAGTGAATGGCAGACTCAGAGATTTGAACTTTATCCTCCACTCATGTTGGAGTTGAAGATTTCTGGAAAAGGGAAGTGACAGGAGGAAGGTGATATTTTAAGAAGATTCATGTGGGAGCAAAGTGCAGAACAGATGCGAAAGGAATGGAAATTCCCTCCCTGGAATGGGAAGACACATCAGGAATTCCTACAAAACTCCAGGCTTCATTCATTCATTAGCAGACATTTATTGAGTGTTCATTATGTGCTAGGCACCATTCCAGGCCCCAGGAATACAGCCATTAACAGAGGTGGCTCTAGGGTTTTGTGCGGCCCAAAGTTCAAACAATGTGAGGAGTCTTCTTTAAGAAAAAGAATACCAAATTACAAATACAAAATTACATTTGGGCTTTTGAAGGGGTACTTGCAAGTGAGGGTCCTTGAGCATAAGCCTCATGAGCCTCATGGTAAATCTCCATCTGGCTGATGAGAGAGACAAGGTATCCTCTCCCTTGAAGCTTATGATCTAGAGGAAGCAGGGATGAAAGACAGACAATAAGCAAGAAAACAAAGGGGAGTGATATTTTTTTTTTTCCAGAGAGTGATATTTACCTTGAAGGAAATAAAATGTCTTGATAAAGAGTAGGGGTTGGGGAAGGAAGAATGAGGAGACAACAGCTTCTGATGGGCTCTCTGGGAAGGTCGACAGCATCCAGGCTGACGGTCGGTCTAGGGGACACGCTAAGGCAGCGTGTCTGAGGAACAGATACAAGCTAGGAGGGCAGGACATAGTGAGTGGAATAGAGTGTGAGGTCTCAGAGGTAGGCAGGAGCCTGGTCATGTAGAACCTTGCAGACTCCTCTAAGGAGGAGCGGGATTTAATTGTGTTTCAGTTATCTATTACTAGATACCAAGCACTTCAAAACTTAGTGTTTTAAAACAATAACCATTGATGATCTCACAATTCTGGGCATTGACTGGACTCAGCTGGGCAGTTGTTTTACTTCACCTGATGTCGGCTGCAGAGCTAGACGAGCCTGGGCCAGTCAAGGTGACTCATTCATGTGTCCAGTGGCTTGGCAGAGATGACTACACTGCCTGGACTCAGCTGGACACTGGCACGGCTGGGCCTCTCTCTCTGTCTCTCTCCATGTGGTTTCAGGGTCTCTTCCATGAGATCTCACCAACAAGATCTGTAGATCACTTATATGGCAGCTCAGGGCTTCTGCAAGTACTAAAGCCAAAGCTGCCAAGACTTCTTAAAGCTTCAGCCCAGAGTTGGCCCATTGTCACGTGTGCTGCATTCTGTTGGCTGAAGTGAGTGACAGGGCACTCACATTCCGTGAGGGTGTGAAAACTGGGGGACAGGGTTCATTGAAGGCCAGCTGTCACATAAACCATTTACTTTTAAAAAGTAAATCTGGGGGCACTTGGGTGGCTCAGTGGGTTAAGTATCTGACTCTTGGTTTCAGCTCAGGTCATGATCTCAGTTTTCTGGGATCGAGCACCTCATCGGATGCAGCGGGGAGTCTGCTTCTCCCTCTCTCCCTCTGTCCCTCCCTTCCTCTCTCTCTCTCCCTCTCTCTCAAATAAATGAATAAATCTTTAAAAAGTAAATAAATAAAAGACCATTCTAGCTATGGAGAATGCATTGTAGTAAGACAAGAATGGAAGCAGAGAGGCCAGTTAGGAGGTAATGTCCCGATAAGAGGGTGGGGTTGCCTGAACTATGGTCGAGCTGTGGATGTGGAGAGAGGTACATGGATTTGGGGGTGAGGTGAAAAAGGTATGTTTGCCCAGTAGTTAGAGAAGCATGTCTGTCTGCCATATGTTGAAATAAAGAGAAGAGTAAGGTATTAGGATGTTCGTCATCAGGAACTATTGAGGATTTCTTGAGTGAGGAATTGGTAGAATGAAAGCAGTGTTTAAAAATGATTATGGGGAAGCAGAGTGCAAAATGGATTCGGGTAGAAGCAGAGTGCAGGAGAGAGGAAGAAACCTGAGACAGGAGACAAGTTAACGAGTTCATTCTTCCCATGGTCCAAGGATTAGATGGCAAACCCTAAACCATAGTGATAGCAGATAAAGTGGAAAGGACGAGAAGCGATAGGGGAGAGACACGTCGTGAAGGCAGAGCCAGTGGTCCTCGGGGACTGCTTGCTGTGGGGACTGGAAAAAGTCAGTGATGTGTGCATCAATCAAGATTAATCATCATCCAGCTTCCAAGCCGGGGCAATGGAGATGGCCAGTACCAGCGACAGAACTGGGAAGGTTTGGAGAAGGAGCTGGCCTTGGGGGAATAGGTCAGGTGGTCACTGTCACACCTGTTGCTTTTGGTAGGGTCATCCCTAGAGAATGCTCAGCTGAAAACGCTTGGGAAATACAAGGCTGGACCTCGTGAGGAGTGAAGCCAGAGAGGCGGACCCATCTGAATACACATAGAGATGCCGGCTGATGCCATAGCAGAGAAAAGCCCTCATGGGACTGGACTCCTGGAGCCAAAGAACAGAGGGGTCAAGGGCAAAATTGTTTTAAAACCCAGATCTGAAATAAATGAGAGCTTCAAACAGAAGGGGGCAGTCCGTAGTATCAAAGGCTACAGAGAACGATGGTATAAACATTGGCTTTAGCAATGAGGAGATCATTAGCAAGTTTTCAAAAAAAGCATTTTGGAATGATTGGATCAAAGATCAAGGAGACAGGATGTCAGGGACTCAGAAAAAGTAAAAGAAGGGAAAGGGTTTGTGGCAACTGGTCCAGACAACTGCCTTCTAGTTAGTGATCATGCATCGGGTGCAGGGGGGAACGCAAGAGTGCACATTTTACAGCAAGAAGCTTAAGAGGAGACCTAGGGTGTTGAGTTGCACACTAGTCCTTTGTATCACTCCAGGTAAGAGCTGCATTTACTTATAAAAATGAAAAAAAATAAAAACAAAGCTTACCATGTCCAAGAAAGAGTAGTTTCAAGTGGATGCGGCTTTTGTTCTGCTCTGAACTAAAAAGACAGTTTCCCCCCTTTTAAAAAAGAAATCAATCGCTCTTTCTTTCTTTAGCAAGAATATGAAAGTTTGATTTCTTCCTTTCTCATCCTAAGATGTACTTTTAAGGACCTCCATTTATAGGGGCGATGGGGAAAAGAAACGGGGGGAAAAAGGCATTTCCCTCAGTCTTCCTGTTCAACTCCTCCGACATTAGCTAACTTTAACAAAACCAATAGCAGGCTGCACTTTACTACCTTAAAAATAGCACCTCTTACAAATTTGGCAAGGAGATGACAGGGTTTTTTTGAAGTGGCTGAATTTTTTCCCTTTCTTTTGTAACCCATTTAACAACTAGTTCACATGAATCACAAGGCCAGGTTACTAGAAGCTTGAGATATTTCCAAGAAAACAGTAGGGGGGAAATATTAGCATCTATAGGAAGAAAAGTTAAAAACAAACAAACAAACAAACAAAACCACACCATGTATCTGAGAAGAGGTAGTAATTGGATTCAAGCAAATCTAAGTCTGGATTTCTGCCTCGTCACTTACTGTGCCAGAGGCTATTAACTGCTCCAAGTGCTCATTGTCAGCTTCTGTTTAGTGAGAGATTATCCTCAGTTTTAGCAGGACACATGGCTGCCCAGCCGTAGACTACATTTCTTAGCCTCCCCTGCAGCGAGGCATGGCCGTGCGTCTAAGTTCAGGTCAGTGGAGTGTGAGCAAGAAGGATTTTCTCAAGTTCTGGGTCATCTCCTTCAGGACAAAGCTAGTTGCCCGAAATATCCTTTCTCCTTCCTGTATGCTGGAACACAGGTATAAGGTGGTGACTGAGTTTTCACCATGCGGGAGAGGGTCATAGTTGTATAAGGGAACCTGGGTCTCAAAATGATCTCATGGAGTATTGCTGCTCTGACAGTCTGGAAGTCTCACACTGGGGCTTAAGAAATAAACATTAACTTAATTAACTAAGCCATTATACTTTCTGGTCTCTTTATTACAGAAGCTCAGACTATAACCTCAAAAATTCATTTGTTAAGAGTCCTTGGTGTTTATCCTCTCCAGATCTCAGTTTCATCTTCTGTAAACTGGGGATAATGCCTACGTCACATCTGTTGTGAAGATTACATGAGAAAATGCAAGGTGACCAGGGCATGGGGGGAGGGGGGGACGCCCAGAGCCTGACAGATGACTGGTATATGATAAATATTTGGAGTATTCCCTTCGATCATGGAGGAACATGGGCTTCATATACCTTTCCAATGAATATAGAAAATAGGGGCACCTCAGTGGCTCAGTCCGTTAAGTGTCTGCCTTCTGCTCAGGTCGTAATCCCAGGGTCCTGGGATCAAGCCCGGAGACGGGCTCCCTGCTCAGTGGGGAGCCTGCTTCTCACTCTCCTCCCCGCTCATGCTCTCTCTTGCTATCTCTGTCACTATCTCTGTCTCTCTCTCTCAAATAAATAAATAAAATCTTAAAAAAAAAAGAATATAGAAAATAAAGAGACTGAGTGCCAAGTAGCTGAATAATATGATTTGCACTGTATAGGAGACACCGAGAACCCCACCATAAGTTGGAAATGTCTAAGCCAAAAATGCATTTAATACACCCCACCTACCAAACACCATAGCTTAGCCTAGCCTACCTTCAGTGCGCTCAGAACACTTACAATAGTAAAATCATCTAACGCAAAACTTATTTTATAATAAAGTGTTGCATATCTCATGTAAGTTACTGAATACTATACTGCAAGTGAAAGACAGAATGGTCCTATGGGTAAGCAGGCTTGTGCACTCCCCGGATCCCGTGGCCAAGCGGGAGCCGCGGCTCGCTGTCCCTGCCCAGCATCACGAGAGAGAGTACCACATATCGCTAGCCTGGGAAAAGATCAAAATTCAAAATTTGAGGTATGGTTTCTGCTGAGTATGTATCACTCTTGCAGCATCATAAAGTCAAAAAATCATAAGTCAAACCATCCTAAGTCGGGGGCTGTCTGTTATAAAAGGCAGTCACACGTTTCCATCAGATTCTAAGTTTCTTGAGGGCTGGTTCTGAGCCTCGTTTCCCACTGTATCCCAAGTGCACACACATAGTAAGACTAAATATTTGTCAAGTGAGGAGAACATTGATATCAAATGTGAGTTAGCTCTTTTTATCTCCATCACTTCCTTCCCTCCCTGTGACCCCACCCAAGGGAAGAAGAAGCTGACGTACAGAGAGAAGCAACTTTTCTGAGTTGACACAGTTTGTAAGTAGCAGACTCGAGATTTGAACCAAATCCAGGCCTTACTGGACCCAAGTTTTGAGGACTTTTCACCCTGAACCTAGACAGATACTCTTGAGAGCAGACTTGGAGGCAAGTAAGATATTTGTGCACCAAGGGATGGAGCAAAACAATCTGAGGGAAATAGGGGAAGTTAGAGGGAATTTTTTTATATTTTAAAATTTCGCTAGGTTCCACACAACCCAACAGCTGTGGTAATCCTTCCCCCTTCTTGCTTCACAGAGGGTATACACTGATCTAAAGCGCCCTTCCCATTTTATTTCAACAACCTACGCTGTAGGGTGTAGCTAGAACTTTTGGATCCCTGTGGGAGAAAATGGTTTGAATAAATTTCTTTAAAGACCCTTTGTTAAATGGCCAGACTGACAGATCTTTGGCCTTTAGCCCCGGTGGTATTTACCCTAGAGAGGAGATAAAGAGAGAAGCCACCCACCGGGCTAACGTGTTCTAACTCTAACTGGTTTGCATTGCCCTTCACGGTTTCATTATAACTATCCTACCAACACGAGTCCCTGATCCTCAGCAAGATAAGTCACCGCTCTTCAGCAAGGGGACAAGCACAACTAGTTTTCCTGTACAGAGGAGTTGATTGATTATTATTATGAATGACGAATTAGAGGCATATTGTTTTTGACAACTATCTGATAAGAAAGGTATTGGCCGACTAGGTTTTAGTTGGATGCTTTTGCAGAGATGTTGGTATATTAAAAAATCAGGTGAGGAAGAAAAATTCCTGAAAAAAAAAGGGGCCCTATGATAGCCCTTGTTCTCTGTTTAGATTCAGAAATGCTTCCTCCATGGTATCCCTGGACTACTGGCTGACTTGCAAAACAGAAACTTAGAATTGGTCATCTGTCCGTATTTCTTGTCAGGACCCACTCACTCAGAGTAAAATAAATTAATATTTATTTGCATTAAATATTGTGTGTGTGAATGTGTGGGTATGCAGGTGTGTGTTCCCAGGTTTAGAAAGTTTTTACAAGTATTATCTGCAAATATTGGATTTGGCCTCAGATATCTATGATGATATTACTTAATAGTTTTAATTAATACTTTTTTTTCTCTCTGTCTTCATTCTTTGATTTTAACCCCTTCCTTCTCTTCCTACTTATTCCTTTTTTTCTCTAACCTGAATCCTAAAGGTGGATATTGTTCAGGGTGAGCATTTGAAAACCATGTCAGTTCCTTTCCAATTCTGCGCTGAGATGTGAGGAAGAAGATGCTCTTTTTTTTTTTTTTTAAGATTTTATTTATTTACTTGAGAGAGAGATCGTGAACACAAGTAGCAGGGAGAGGCAGAGGGAGAGGGAAAAGCAGACCTCCTGCTGAGCAGGGAGCCTGACTCGGGGCTTGATCCCAGGAACCTGAGATCATGACCTGAGCCAAAGGCGACACTTAACCGACTGAGCCACCCAGGCACCCCAAAAGATGCTCTTAAGGTTTTGTCATCCAGGGTCTAAACTTTGTGGACACGCTTTGTGAGAAGCCCATAGCCACAGAGGACAGTAGTAGAAAATGTCTTCAATCCAGATGCGTTCCTAGGGCCATGATTTCATCTATACATGGATGCTTTGTACTCAGACAGAAATCAAGGCCACGGGGCGCCTGGGTGGCACAATAGGCTTACTAATCCACACATAGAAAGGTAAGGAGTAGTCTGGAAAGCCATTCAAAAGTATAACATAATAAATTTATGATTGTTTAAGAACACTATACCTTACAGAAATTACTAGACGAAAAACTTATTACTGGTTTAAAAAAAAAATCCACTATAAAATTACGTTGCTTAGCAGACCTCTCATTTCTGGAATCCAAGAAATACAGAATAACCCCTTCTTGCCTATAGAGTTCTTCCTCTGGTGTCAACAGCAGATCTACAACCCGCATGCGGCTGTCCTGCCCCTGTGACACGGCAGCCCGGGACAGCCTCACTGGGGAAAGTGGCTAGACGAAGGAGGGACATGGGACGTCTGCTTTCAAGAATGAGCCGGCCCCACTTTGCAGTAAACGGCGTGGCATCCATGGCCTCACTCTCAGGTCAAACGAGAGGCACTTTCTGGTATGTTCGGAGATTTTTTTTTTTTTTTCCCACATCTATATACCAGAGTGGCTTGGTTTTATTTTGTTTTTGCCTCTGTTGCTGGAGCAAGTGCTATGAGAGGTCCTAGCACAGTGTTCTGTATTCTCACATCAAAAAATAAGTAAAAGGGGATCTTATGCTCAAATACAGTTAAGACAAGCTTCACTAAAGATAAGCAGGATTTGTTTCAGGAGGGCTTCTGAGAGGCTTTGTGAATCCCAAAGAGGGTGTGGAGCATTTCCCCAGTGTATTTGGTAACCAAACTCTATTTCCTCCTCCTCTTCCTCCTTCTTCTTTTTAAAATTTTTTCTTTTAACTAGGTCATGTCAAAGGACTAGAAGGGTTTCTCTGATGTTTCCTCATGATTATTCAGGTTATACTTTTGGGTAGGAATTTTACAGAAATTATTCTGTATTCTTCTCAGTCTGACATATCAGAAGGCACATAATATTAATTTCTCTGATTTTGAGTGGTGTTAATTTTGATTAAGATGGTGTCTATCAGATCTCTCCAATAAGGTGATTACTTTTTAACCTTTAAAATAAATTATTTTGTGGGGGGAAAAGCTTGGAGACTATGTAAATATCCCATTTTTCAATAAACTCTCACACCTGGCTTTAGTGTTTATCAATGCTTCCTATCTGAACTCATTATTGTGATGGTTGCCAAGCATTTCGGGAGAGACAAAGAGCCAAACAGAAGAAGCTCTACCCTTTCTATGATGCGGTCTCAGAAGTCACACAGCATCACTTCCTCTGTCCTCCACTGATTAGGGATAGATGGATGGATGGATGGATGGATGGATGGATGGATAGATAGATAGATAGATAGATAGATAGATAGATAGATACTATGACTTCTCTAATGTCTCCAATTCCGTTCCAAAACACAGGACTTATTCTAGCCTTCCCCCTTTCCATATTTGTACCGTATTTACTTACTTGCCCATTCCTCTTTTATGTAACCAGTCTTTTAACCCCACCACTGCTTTCTCAACCTTGGAATGCTACCTCCCCAATATGCCCACAGCCACTTCCTCAGCTCTGACTGTTTCCTTGGTCCCAGCTCTTCAGGCCCTGCCATCCATAGTTACCTCAAAGGAAGGAAAAAGAAGAAAACTAATGACTTTTCTTAAAGAAAAAATAAAGGAAAAGAAGGGAACAAAAGAGGAATGGAAAGAAAGACAGTAAAAGGCTTTTTACCCTTTAAAAAAATAACCTTTAAAACATGCAGAAAATTAGAATAGTATACTGACCTCTCCCTAGCATTTATCCCTAGCATAGATAATTCTCAGCTCCTGACCAGCCTTGTTTGGTCAATACCCCTACCTACTCACCCTCTCTATATGTTGTTATTTTGAAATAATCCCAGAAATTATATCATTTCATCTATAAAGATTTCTATATGCACATCAAAAAAATTACAATACTATTATCACACTTTAAAAATTCACAATTGTTTCTTAATAGTATCAAACATCTTGAGAGTGTTCGAATTTCTCAGTTGTGGAGAGTTTTAAGCAGGGAAGGAACATATTCAGATAGGGATTTTCAAAGGATCCCTTTGGCCACGGAAAGGAGAGTGGGCTGTAGAGAAGATCAATTAGAAATTTTCTGATTGCTTTAGCCATAGGTAATGATTACTTGGATCGAGGCATATCGTGGAAGATAAGAAGAAGGGGTCAGATGCTTGATGTATTTTGGAGATAGAGTGAACCAGACTTATTGAATAGATTGCATACAGATATGAGAAAAAAAAGAGGAATGAAGAATGACTCCTAAGTTTTTGGCCTGAGCAAGCTGTTACACTGTATGATCTAGTGCTATGTACCAAGGTACTTCCAAACGTAATCATTTATTGTCTCTTGCAGTTTCTGTGAGTTGGGAATCCAGACAAGTCCCAGCAGAGATGGCTTGTTTCTGTTCCATGTATGGGACCTCAGCTGGAAGGCTCAAAGGCTAGAGGCTGAAACCATCTAAAGGTCTGTTCAACTTACGTGTCTAATGGTTAATGATGGCTAGCAGCTTAGGCCTTACGTGGGCCTATCAGCTGGAGTATGTACACATGACCTCTCTGTGTGGTCTGAGCTGTTTCCCAGCATGGTGTTTAGCTTCAAAAAGTGAGCATTTCGAGAGAGATAAAGAGCAAAGCAGAAGAAACTCTACCCTTTCTATGACCCGGTCTCAGAAGTCACACAGCATCACTTCCTCTGTCCTCCACTGATCAGGGAAGTCACAAAACCTGCCCAGATCCAAGGAGAGAGATCACAGAACCCACCTTCAATGAGCAGTGTCAGTCATATTGTAAGAAGAGCATGGGAAATGGGATAAGTATTTTGGTGCCCCTATCTTTATTAAATACAATCTGCCATAGGTACGATTCAATAAATGGAGACAGCTTGGGTAATGGTGTTTTGGTAGTATTAATAAGTCTGTTTTCCCCAAGCAGGAATGTAGAATAGACAGGTGGACAGAAGCATCTGGAAACACCCAACGGATCTCCAGTTTAGAGAGAGAGATTTAGATGATATTTTTAAGTCATGACACTGAATGAAATAACCACAGAAAAGGAGGGAGTTAGAATAGAGCGTTAGAGGGCTGGTAGAGAGGAGTGGCTGGTGAATGTGGAAGGGTCAGATGAGTGAGATGTCCTGAGAAGCTCCGAGAAGAGTTTCAAGAAGGAAGGAATAGAATCACCTTTTAAGAAGCACCTTCTATGTAGGATTTAAATATTAGAAAAAGAAGACTTTAATGCTTCATATATAGAGTGAGCTATTCATACAGAGTCCCTCTCTTCAAAAGAACATATGGAGAATTAAAATATAGCTAAATAATTAAGCATTAACAGTGAAGTGTATTAAATGCTTGTATGGGAAAATACTGGATACTCTGCAAGTAGGAATAAGAGGCATTCAATATAGACTGGGGAGAATCAAGGAAGTCTTCCAGGAGGAGGTAAAATTTAAGTGCAGACCTGATGGATAAGCGAAAGCCAGTTCAAGACAGGGAGAAATGGTCCAAGTAGGGAGAAGAGCATGTGCAAAGTCTTGGAAGTATAACAGCAAATAAAACCTTCAAATAACTGAAGGTGCTGGAGGTACTAAAGATGCTGAAAAAGTGAAATCATGAAATCATGAAGTCCGCCACTATCAATGGGAAGTCTGTGGGGGAATTTGAAACAAAGGATTCCATCAGTTTTCACTTCCGGAGGATCATTTCTGACCACAAGAGGGAGAATGAATCGGAAAGAATAAGAGAACTAGTAAGGAGGCTTCAGCAGTACTCCAGGTGAGAAATAGCCCTAGCAACTCTGATACTTTGCACCACCAAAGTATTCAACTTTCTGATCTTACCACTCTTGATCAGTTATGTCCTCACTGTTTCACCTCTTGGGTCCTGTAATTGTTAAAAGCATTCCCTTGCATACACCATCAGCTCCCTCCTCTTTCCCCTTGTCCAGCTTACCTTGCAAAACCCAATCCAAGTTATATCCAGCTGTCTACCGATTTGATACGAGGACCTGAGTAGCAGAATGTGTCTGGAAAAAACATATGAGCGTGCTAATAGGTTTCATTTTAAATCCATGACCTCGTGTGGGTCTTTGGTGTGATCCTGTGCTCTTTCCCTAGTCCATTTCCTTTCCAGCTGTCTTTGATGACTATTCCAAACCTCTTTGCTTAAAGTCCTTCTACATTCTCATTTCCTGCCAATGACCTTTGTTTTCTATTTCACTGAGAAGATCGAAATGATCAAAAGACAGTTTCCAGACCTTGAGGACATTATATTAAATGAAATAAGCTACTCACAAAAAGACAATACTGTGTGATTCCATGTATATGAGATATCTAAAGTAGTCAAACCTATAGAAACAAAAAATAGATTGAATGGTGGTTGCCAGAGGCTAGGGGAGGGAAAAATGGAAGTTGTTCGATGAATATAGAGTTTCAGTTTTGCAAGATGAAAAAGTTTTAGAAAGCTATTGCACAACAATGCGAGTATATGTACACTACTGACTGTACACTTAGAAATGGTTAAGATGGTAAATTTTATGTTATGCATTTTTTAGCACAATTAAAACAACAACAAAAATACAGCTTTCAGTCTACAACCTGGTTCACTCTCAGCTAGGAGCACTGTGCCCACCCCAGGTCTCCTGCCCCTGCTACTGCCTCCCCACCTGGCCAGATGGTCCCCCACCCCAAGCAGAAGTGTCAGTGGAAACAAACCAGGGATATCTGCGCAGTTACTCTCCTAATAAAACCCCGAGGCAGAAAGGTAAACATGTCTAGCTTAAAGAGTCTCAGAGCTCTTAAAGACTGCCGCCCAGAACTGCAGCAGAAGTTGCCAAGTGAGACCCTCACTGGGAAGAAGCTGATGGGATTCCTGAAAAAGTTTGTGGAAGATACAGAGTGAAATGCCCCCAAAGGAGGACTGGCCCACTTTGGCATATGGAACGATGAAGATCGGCATCACTACCCAGAATCTATGCCAGGAGACTAAGTGAGCAGAGGAAAGGTGACGTGCATACTGCCCAGGCTGGATGGAAACCGACGAGGTAGGACCCAACACCACAAAGTGTTTGGGAGAAAAATTTAATGTTGAGCAGGACTCGCAGCTCCATTCTTGGGCACCATTTACTTCCCTGTCCTGACTCAACCAAAAGGACATTTAACACTTGTCAAAAACAACACTATAGAACACTCACTTTAGGTTGCCTGCTAATTCTATAAAGTCATTTGTGATTCCTCCATGCTCATCTATAGGGGAAAACGAGTGTAATTGCTGAAAATATGAATAAAAATCAACACCTAAATAAGTGGTTCTTTATAAATACCCATTTATGCAGGTTGTTTGCCTGCTGAAACAGCTCCATCTCATAAATATAATATACCTTTCAAAAGTTACGTGCAGGGGTGCCTGGGTGACTCAGTTGATTAAACGGCTCAGGTCATGATCCCTGGAACCTGGGATGGAGCCCTATGTCGGGCTTCCTGCTCAGCGGGGAGCCTGCTTCTCCCTCCCTCTGCCTGCCACTCCCCCCTGCTTGTGTTCTCTCTCGCTCTGTCAAATAAATAAATAAAATCTTAAAAAAAAAAAAGTTACATCTAAAGAAGGGACAGTATAACCCAGGTGTTGGTAAACTTTTTCTGTGAAGTGTCAAATAGTAAATATTTTCAGATTTGTGGACAGACCATACAATCTCAGTAAATGAAACAGATGGTGACAAAAAGGCTGAGATAATTCGTGACTTGACTATAGTCATAAAAACATGTTCCTGTTGATTATAAAAATATCTAGTAATGTTCTAGAAAAGTGATTTTATTTCACTTTCTCACACAGATTATTTGTGAATTAAATACTAGTGAAATTGAAGGACTACAAATCACGTGTCATTGGCAATCATTCCTTGCTGGGTGATTTGTCCAGTTCCCTAAACTACTCCCTAGTTGTTACAGAAAGTTATTGCTAATCTCTTTCTTAAGTGGGAGACCATTGGATTGTTTTCTCTTCATAATTCATCTTGCCTTGTGAAGTATTATATATCTTAAAAATGCAATTAAACTCTAAATAACTTTGAGATTGTGTTATAGAAATCCATTCTGCGGGGCGCCTAGGTGGCTCAGTCATTAAGCGTCTGCCTTCGGCTCAGGTCGTGATCCCAGGACCCTGGGATCGAGCCCCACATCGGGCTCCCTGCTCCGCGGGGAAGCCTGCTTCTCCCTCTCCTACTCCCCCTGCTTGTGTTCCCTCTCTCGCTATGTCTCTCTCTGTCAAATAAATAAATAAAATCTTAAAAAAAAAAAAAAAAAAGAAATCCATTCTGCTCCTGTCCCTCACCCTTACCTCCCACAGCAATGACTTAGATTAGTATTGAACTGGGCATATGGACATTCTGGGGTATTTGATATTTTCCATCGTGTAGAGCAATTAAAGTCGAGCTATTGACAAAACTGACGCCTCCACTTAATTTCATAAACCAACCAACAAACCAAGTAGGAAAATCTCTTTTTTCCTCACTTTCCCATTCCTTTTTGTTTGTTTGTTTTTAAATGTTTATTAAACTAGAGTTAACACCTAATGTTACATTAGTTTCAGGTATACAACACAGTCATGCAACAACTCTGTGTTATACGATGCTCACCACAAGTGTAGTGACCATCTCTCACCATACAACACTATGACAACGCCATTGACTACATTCCCTATGCTGTACCTTTTATCCCCATGACTTATCATTCCATATAACTGGAAGCTCGTATCTCCCTCTTCCCTTCACCCATTTTGTCTTTCCCTCCACCCCTCCCCTCTGGCAACCATCAGTTAGTTTGTTCTCTGTATTTGTGGGTCTGTTTCTGATTTTTATGTTTGTTTTTTAGATTCCACATAAAAGTAAAATCATATGGTATTTGTCTTTCTTTAATGTATTTCACTTAGCATAATACCCCCTAGTTCCATCCATGTTGTCAGAAATGGCAAGATCCCATCCTTTTTATGGCTGAGTAACATTCCATTATATTTATAATATATACATCTTCTTTATCCATTCATCTATTGATGAGTACTTGAGTTGCTTCCGTATCTTGGCTCTTGTAAATAATGCTACAATAAATACAGGGCTGTATATATCTTTTTGAATGGGTGTTTTTGTTTTTTTGGGTAAATATCCAATAGTGGAATTTCTGGGCCACACGGTATTTCTATTCTTAATTTTTGAGGAACCTCCATACTGTTTTCCCCAGTGGCCATACCAATTTACATTCCCACCAACAGTGCATGAGGGTTCCTATTTCTCTACATCCTCTCCAATACTTGTTATTTCTTGTCTTTTTGATACTAGCCATTCTTACAGGTGTAAGGTTTTAATTTGCATTTCCCTGATGATTAGTGATGTTGAACATCTTTTCATGTGTCTCTTTGCCATCTCTATGTCTTTGGGAAAATGTCTATTCAGATCCTCTGCCCATTTTTTTTTTTT